>NC_133454.1:40536484-40848870 GCF_048565385.1 Saimiri boliviensis | reverse complement strand
ATGAGATTTAAGAATTCTTCGTATACTTTGGATAGAAGCCCTTTGCCATTCATATTTCTTGGAATTATTTTCTCTCAGTGTATTGCTTTCCTTCTCATTCTCTTGATAATGTGTTTCAAAGATTAGAAGTTTTAATTTTAATAAACTTCATTTTTTCAATTATTTCTTTCATATATCTTTCCTTTAGTGTTGTATCTAAAAAGTTATCAATATACTTGCCATTTAAATTTTCTCCATATCATCTTCTAGAGCTTTATATTTGTATTTTATATTTAGGTATAAGATCCTTTTTGAGTTAATTGTTTGTGAAGTGTGTAAGGTCTGTATCTAGATTTCTTTCTTTTTCTGCATATGCATATCCAGCTGTTCCAGCACCCATTTGTTGAAAAGCCCATTTTTTCTTCATTACATTGTCTTTAATCCTTGTCAAAAATAAGTTGATTATGTTTATGTAGATGTAGTGCTAAAATCTCTAATATTTTCCACTGATCTGTCAAATTTTTTGCCAGTGTTACACTGTTCAATTACTGAAGGTTTATAATCAGTCTTTAAGTAAAATAATGTCAGTCCTCCCAATTCGATCTCCTCCTTCAATATTGCATTGCATTTCTGGTACTTTTGCTCATATATTAACTTTAGAATCAGTTTATTGATATCCACAAAATAACTTGCTGGAATTTTTATTTGGATTGTTTTGAATCTAAAATTCAAACTGGAAAAAAAAAGTGACATGTTGGAACCATTGTCTTTCTATCCAATACCATGAAATGCCTCTCTGTTTATTTTTCTTTAGTTTTTAAAATCAGAGTTCTGTAAATGTTCTCATATAGACTTTGCACAATTTTTTAGATTTATATTTAAGTACTTCATTTTCATGGAGCAGGTATTTTGAATGGTAATGTGTTTTTAATTTCAAATCCTTTTTGTTTATTGCTGTTGTATAGGAAAGCAGTTGACTAATTTTTATTGTGGTAATAAAACACATAACATTACATCATTAAATGTATTGTCTTAATCACTTTTAGCATACAGTTCAGTAGTGTTAATCATTACATTGTTGCATAGCAGATTGCTATAGCTTTTTCATCTTAGATGCCTGAAACTCTATATATCCTAATACTAAATACTAACTCCTCTTATACCCTCTATCACCCGCTTCCCACTTCTGACAACACCCTTTCCTCTTGCTGCCTCCATGATCTTCATTGCTTTCAACACTTCATATGAATGAAATCATATAGTATTTGACTTTTTGTGGCTGGCTTATTTCACTTAGTATAATGTTCTGGAGGTTCATCCATATTGTATTATGTGACAGGATTTTTTTTCTCTTTTAGTGCTGAATAATATAACATTGTATGTATATATCATGTTTTCTTCATCTATTCATCTTTTAGTGAACATTTAGGTTGCTTCTACCTCTTGGCCATTGTGAATAATACTGAGATGAATATGAATGTGCACATATTTCTTTGAGATCCTACTTTAAATTCCTTTAGATATATGACTAGAAGGGGAATTTCCATATTACGTGTTAATTCTATTTTCTAATTTTTTGAGGAAACTTCATACTGTTTTCTATAGTACTTGAATTAATTTAAATTTTCACCAACAGTGTGCAAGTGTTTCAATTTCTTCACATTTTAACACTTGTAAATTTCTGTAATTTTTATAGTGACTATTTCTGAAATGTGTAATTTTCTTAATTTCTTTTGCTGATGGGTCTTTGTTAGTGTACAGAAACACTATTTATATTTTGTCTGTTAATTTTGCATCCTGAAACATCGCTGAAATTGTTCATTGTAACAGGTTTTTTTTTTGTGTGGATTTTTTTTTAGGTTTTTCTACATACTAAATTATGTCATCTGTACACAGATACAATTTTATATTTTCTTGTTCAATTTGGATGCTTTTTATTTTCCTTTTTACTTCTTTTTCTTCTTGGGACATGATTGATAGTTTGCAATGTTTATATAATGAATTGTGTGGATTTTGTGAAATGCTTTCTCTTTCTGTGACTATTGATATGATCATATGATTTTTTTCCTTTGGCCTTTTTCTGTGATGAAATAAATGAATTCATTTTCAAATGTTGAACATTCCTTGCATAACTGAGAAAAATTCCATTTGATTATGGTGTTCAGTTAATTATACATTATTAGATTTGATTTACTAAAAATATTGTTGACAATTTTGCGTCTATTTTTGCGGGAGATAGTTGTCTGTAGTTTCTTTTTCTTAGAATGCTTTATCTAATTTGGGTATTAGGGTGATCCTGTTTTCATAGAATAGGTTAAGAAGTACTCTCTGCTTCTGTCTTCTGGACAACACTGCAGAGAATTAGTACAATTTTTTCCTTAAATGTTTCCTAGAATGCACCTGTGAATCCACCTGAGTCTGTGAATCCATCTTTCTGTTTTGAGGGCCCTTAATTATTGATTCTATTTCATTAGTAGATATAGGCAATCCAGAGCGTCTACTTCTTGTGTGACTTTTGGTAGATTGTATGTTTCATGGAATTGGTAGATGTCATCTAGGTTATCGAATGTGTTGATGCATTAGAGCTATTTCAAATATTCTTTTATTATTGTTTTAATGTCCATGAGATCTGCAGTAATGTCCCCTTTTTCATTTCTGATATTGGTAATGGCTGTGTTCTCTTTTTTTCTTAGTTAGCCTGGCTAGAGGTTTTTTTATTTTATTGATCTTAATGAACCTGACTTTAGTGTCATTGGTTTTCTCTACTGATTTCTTATTTTCGTTTTTACTGAGTTCTGATCTACATTTTGTTATGTCTTTAATTCTGCTTACTTTAGATATAATTTGTTCTTTTTCTTTCTAGTTTCCTAAGATGTAAGTTAGGTTCTTAATTTTATATCATTCTTCTTTTCTAAAATATACATATAATTCTACAAACTCCCTCTAAGTATGCGTTTGTTGTTTTCCACAAATTTAGATAAGTTGTGTTTTTATTTTAATTCAAAATCGTTTTTCATTTGTCCTGAGATTTCTTTTTTGACTTATGTGTTATTAAGAGGTGTGTTGCTTGATCTCTAAATATTTTAGAATTTTCCAACTACTAGTGTTATTAATTTCTAGTTTAATTTCATTGTGATTTCAGAGTAGGTATTGAATAATTTATATTCTTTTAATTCGGTGAAGGTGTTCTTATGGCCCAGAATCTGTCTATTTTGATGATTATTCAATGTGAGCCTCAGAATAATATGTGTTCTACTGTGTTAGATAAAGTAGTCTATATATCAAGTATATTGGGTTGGTTTATTATGCTGCTGAATTCAACTATGTTGTTAATCTAAGTTTGACTATATTACACTTTTTGCAGTTGTCTTATGGAAATTTTGTACTATTTTTCTTCTTATGCTTTTCAATTTTGGAAGTTACTACTGACGTATCTTCAAGTTCAGAGATTCCTTCCTCAGTCATGTCCAGTGTACTAATGCCCATCAAGGGCTTTGTTTCTGTGTTTTTTTTAATCTCTAGCCATTTTCAAAAATTCTTATAGAGTTTCCATTCCTCTGCTTGCACTATTTATCTGTTATCACATGTTGTCACTTTGTGCGTTAGAGTCCTTATGAATCACAGTATTTTAAATTAATGGTCTGGTAAGTCCAGTATCACTGCCATATTTGAGATTGGTTCTGAATCTTGTTCTTTCTTCAAACTGTGTTTTAATTTTTTTTTAGTATACCTTGCAATTTTTATTTCTGGATATCCTGACATGAAGCAGTGGGCACAGGGAACTGCAGTAAACAGGTCTTTAGGGATGTGAGGTGGTGAGAAGGGGAGAAGGGGCTGTTTGTAGTACTATGACTAAGTTGTAGGTTTTTAGTGAGCCTATGCTCCTGGAGTGTAAACTTCATTAGTGCTTTTCAGTTCTCCTGCCACTCAAAAATAGGATCAGATGGCTGAGGCGAAGGGAAAGGCTAGAGTTGTGTATTTCCCTTCGCTCATTTGAAAGGCTAGAACAGGCTGAATTTGACTATTTCCTTTTACCCATGTGAAAGCTAGAGAGGGCTGGATTTGCTTTTTGTAATTCCTCAGGCAAGTTGGGAGCTGATAAAATCCCAATAGTTTAGGCTCTGGTGAAATATTTTCTGTTGAGGGAAAGCCTTGTTAAGAAGAATAGAAAGCTCTGGGTATTTAAAAATGAGTACTTTTCTCTTTACCATGCTGGAAACACCAGGGAACCTTCTTGCATCTTCACTGTAAAATCTGATACAGAGCTCTAAGAGGTAAAGCTCACAAAAGTGTCAGGGCCATCCTATTACTGGGTTCCCATGGAGTTTTTAACCCTCCAACTTTTTTCTAAGGCTACAGCAATTTATCAATTACAGTTAAGTGTTTCCTACCATGTCACTGTTCCCCAAGGATGTTGTTGCTTATGGGTTTCTGTTCTGGTAAGGTATAATTGTTGGCATCCACCTGTCTGTCTCTCCAGTTTGGGGTTTAGTGGTTTGCCCTGGGACCTAATTTCTGTGATGAATCTAGGAAGAGTTGGTGCTTTTACAGTTTGTTCAGTTTTTTACTTATTGTTAGAACAAAGACTTTCAAATTTCCTACATGCTAAACTGAATACTAGAAGTCCATATTGTTATTTGAAATGATAAAAAATTCATATTCAAGTAGGAAAGTTAAACTTTGAAAGCAGTTCTGAATTCAATTCTACATTATACCATTGGATTTTCTCATTTCAGACTAGAACGTTTTTCATTAATTTTTTTTATTTTACTGGTTTTTTTTTTTGTTTCCATGATTTCCACAAGGCACCTTGTCTTTGCTGGGTTCTATTACCTGTTGTTGCCTCTTCACTTCTTGAGCAAACAGGGTACACTCCAGTAGCCTACTTAAATATTAATTTATCCAATCTTCGAGCCAGTTTAGATATTTATGCATCTTTCTCTCTCTACCATTATGAAGATATGTGAAATTGCTGTGAGCTTGCTGAAAATTTCAGTTTAAAATAATTTTTCTTTAGCAATAGCCTGTTTTTCTGGGTTAGAACAAACAGCATACATCTTTGAAATTAAAGTACTTGACATGCATAACATATAGTGTTTGGGTAAAGCTCTCTAACTCATCTTCATTGTGTCTATATGACAGGCTTTTACCTTGTAAAGATGTCCACAAACTTATATATTCATTTTGCTCTGCTTGTTCACAAAAATTCAGTAAAGTCTTGGCATCAAGTTTATTTCTTTATATGTAAGTATATATCTCAAGAAGAGGTCCCTAAGGAGGGGGCATTACCTCATTTCTCACCAGATCTCCTCTCCTTTAAACTAGAATCTCTCTCTCTCTCTCTCTCTCTCTCTCTCTCTCGCTCTCTCTCTCTCTCTCCCCCCCCCCCTTTCTAGTTAATGATATCATTATTCTACTTTGCTTTGCAAGGCATAGCCTATTATCAAACAACAACAACAGAAATGACTAATCTTTCCTACCTTGTTTAGGCGTCTCCTGCAGGACCTCTGAATGATTTGCTTGTACTTGTTTATATGCTTCTCTCTCTTACTAAATTTTGAATTATAGAGAGAACAGCAAATACCACTTTCTATTCATTTTTATTTTCATGGTCTCTGGCATACTATTGTTGAATGAAGGACTTGAGTAACAGTTTTGTGACTTTGAGCACGATATTTTACCATTATCAACACTCAATTTTTTTATTGTAAACTGAGGACAAAAATGCCTCCCTGGCTTATCTTATGGAGTTTAATGATTAAATAAAACAAATCATAGGAAGATACTGTGAACTGTAAAATATCATACAGATGTGAGTGGTATAAGAATAAAGGAAACATGTATGTTTATTCAAATTATCTATCTTCTTATTTCCCCTTTCTTTGCCAGGAAGACATATAACTAAGCTGTTCAAAATAGAAATAAATACAAAAAATTTAACTAGGAAGATTAAGTGATACAACAAAATTAAGTTAGATAGTTATATACCAAATAGTAGGTAGATATATTATGGTTCCATTATTTTAAATTATACGCATTTAGAGGAAGGTATAGAAAGACGTTCAAGTCATTATCCTTTCAGAAGAGGTTTACATTCTTTTTTTACATTTTTGTATCATTTATTTTTTGACAGTGAGGATTTATGATTTTTACAGATACAGAAGAGTAAGTTTCAAAACAAAGAAAAGTGAGGGAGGTTAGGTTTGCTTTGATGCTTTCCTTTGCCACTTCTCACCTATTCATCTAAAGTCTGCATTGTACTTAACCCCAATATGTTATAAAATACTCTTGTAAAAATACTAATGGATACATAGTTGCCAAATGCAATACATTGTTAACCTCTTTCAATTTACCAGACAACCCTGAGCTATTTGACTACTCTTTCTCCAAATCCTTTTTTTCCTTTGGTCTCAGGGATATGTCATTTCCTTTGTATTCTTTTGCTAGTCCATATGATAATTAACTGCCTTCTCTTTAGCTGATGTTTCATCCTTGTGCTGTTAAAAGATAATTTTCATAAAAGGATAAAACTGTAACTCTTATACAGATTTAAACTAACACATGTTAATGAGCTACTCATTTAGTGTGGTTACCAGACACATGTTAAAACTGTTACAAAGGGGACTCTATGAGCAGGCACATTTAAAGATCAGGAAAATTGAAAGAAATATGTAAAAGGTGGCAAAACTGGTCTTAATACAAGATGGAAGATAAGTGTGTTCAACCTCTACTATGAAAGACAGAATTTTCAAGTCTGTTAGTGATCTACAACTTACAGAGTTGAAAATTAGCTCAGTAAATAAGAAGACAGAATTAAGTTGCTTGGAAGATTTTCCTGTATGGGGCAATGCACAGCTTTCCGTTGAAAAGTGTGCCCCCGCCACCCCTCAACACAGTCGCCATTCAAATAGCATTGTTTCCCTAAATTCTGATCTTTTCTTCTTTCATTCTACATACACCCTCTGCTTATTCATGCTTAATTTAGATATGTTGATAAATTACCCAGAATTTTTTTAGAAGCACATAGGACCTGGTTTGGTAATCATTCAATTTCTTATGTTAATTTTAATTACAATAATAAGACCTTATAGTTGCATAGCAATTTGAGCATTTTCAAATTCTATCACATCCTTACCTCATTTAATCCTCACATAAACCTATAATCTGTAAGAAGTTAGCATTCTGCAAGTTAGAAAACCCACTGTACAGACTAATGTTTTGCTCAAAATATTAACTGACTTATCCATGATATCAGTTAGTAGTATATTGAAGTTATCATACTTTTTGTATCTTTTGTTTTCTAATATTCCGGGAAGTGAACATTAAGTGGGATTGGGCTGTAGGTATTTAAATAAATCTCTTATAGATTAAACTAATTTAGTTAACAGCTATAGTTGAGAGCTACTTCTCATAAAGTCTTGAGAATTGAGGAGTCAGTGGAAGATTCATAACAACATATTTCACTGAACTGAATCCAGTTCAGTGTTTCAATGAACTATTTCATAATAGTCAGTTTATTTCATAAAACTGATACCAACAGAGACTATAATTCAAAGAACAACAGTACAGCTATTTCATTAGGAAACTTGAATAAATGAAAGAAGCTAAGCACAGGAAGACTAATGTCATATAATCTCACTTATATGTGAAATTTAAAAAGTTGACGTCATAGAAACAGAGTATAATGGTGGGGCGGGAATATGGTGTTGGAGAAATGCTGGGGAAAGAATGCAAAACTTCAGTTAGGAAGAATGCATTCAGTAGATGTATTATACAACATGATGGCTATTGTCAGCAATGTATTTTATTCTTGAAAATTGATAAGAGTAAGTTTTAAATGTGCTCACCACACACAAACACACACACATGCATACATGCAAAGTATATAAGATAATGTACATGTAAATTAGCTCAATTTAGCATTCCAGAATATATGCATATTTCAAAATCACATGTTGTATGTTAGAAGCAAATGCTTGGTGACCAAAAGAAGAATCAGCCCTCGGGTAAAAAGCTTTCTCAGCAAGGCAAGTTTACTTCTATAGAAAGGTGCGTCTTGTGGATGGAGAAATGGTGAGAGCACACTGGACAAAGGAGAGGAAGGAGGTCTTGTCCCACAGCAGTCCCTACTGCTGTGTCTTTATTGGCTAGAGTTGGACAGCACAATCTAAGTTAATTCCAACTGACTATTTTAAAGAGAGCCGGAGTTTGAGCTAGAGTGGAGAGGTGAGTAGTTTCAGCAGGAAGGACAGTTACAGAGCAGGTGTAAGGACAGAGCAGGTGATAGAGGCTAGGAGGGAGTTGTTACTGAAACTAGGGAAAAGGAGATGTAAAGAATGACGAAGTTAAATTTTAAAATGGAGAACAAAGAACAGCAGGGAAGCTGAACATAGTGACATATTGGTTCTTTGAAAAGTTACTCAGAACTCATTGTACTTAATGATTTTCCCCCTCTTGAATTTTAAAGGAACTTAACAGGCTAAATCTTTGAAGAGGAATTTACTGTATCCTACATTGTTCATGGTAAATATATGCAATTTTTATTTTTCAATGAAAAATAATTAAATATTACAAAAAGAGTACATACTCTGTAGTCGAGAAAAAGATATTATTCTGCATCTGTGATTTATAGAAGCACAGTGGAAATGTCTGTCTGTATTTTACAAAGCATTGCAAAGCCATTCACATATCAAAATGAAGCTACCTAATTATCTTGTATCATTTGTATTCTTAATACCTGTTAATATAGTGGCCTTTGGATGGTAGCCATTAGCCCTACACATTGATTTATTTAAACAGTATTTAAGCAAGAAGAATCATTGCCAGAAAATAAACCTTTCATATATACAGTTTTTAAAAAAGTAATATTCATTTGTTTTCTATTTCTAAATAACCACTACAAGGGGATATGTGTGTTCTGTTTCATCCTTTCAATGGTTTCGCATATTAATCTTGAAAAGCCTATTATTCCCTTTTATTGCAAATCAGAGGAAGCTTTTAAATAATACCTGATCTGTTTAGTTGCTATTAGAAAGTGTGTTGTATGCACACATATGCTTATTTGTTTTATTTTTTGACAATTCAAAAATACACTGTATTCAATATTTAAGACAATAATTACATCCCTCCCATTTTTTAGGCATGTAAAGCTGTATTCTTTTATCTTTTCTAAGGTGATGGTATCAAAATGCAGTACCCTCCTTCTGAAAAGTCATGGTATCCTAAAACTTCATGAATACACTTTAGAAAAATGCTGCAGTTCTCAACAGCTGCTTGCTTTGTATTCTAAAATGTAATAGTATGCTGCCTGTTCACCTCAGGCCAAAGTCGTCATTTGCACTATCTGGGCCACCACATTTCCTCTGGCAAGAGACCTGTCTTCTGTGTACTAGGGACTTCTGTTAATGCCGGTGTGTGCAATTACTCTATACTGAATTGGATTTTTGTCACCTATTTGGGGGTTAAATGCATGATATGTCTAGTCATATTTTTATTCATCATTATGTTATACCAAATCTGAACTAAAAAGCCACCACATTGTAATGTGTGAGGCCGAATTATCCAGACATCAAACAGTAATTATATATAGATGTAGATATTGATAAGAAAATGTAAAGTTCAGGGAATTTTCGGGTCAGCTCACAAATTAATAAATTCCAGGTAATTCAAGATCAATAAGAGATAAATATTTACATTAATAGTATTGTTTCTGGAAACAAAGATGTTTCACCTTGATTTATATTACTAAAATGTGCCTTTGGACTTGAAGATTATACAATGGCTAGTTTGAGTCAGGTGAAGCACCATGCATTTGGTAAAGTGTGCTCATCAATGCCCTCATTCTGAATTGCTTGTAACACTGTCACTCTTGGGACAAGTAAATGGAAGCACAGGCAGGCAAGCAATGGCTAAAAACCAGGATGGCCATGTCAAACTCTCCCTCCATCAAAGTAAACGGGAAGGAAGTGGTTTAAGTAAGGAGTTCTAATGATACATTTTTTAAGTGTAAAATGTGAATTTTGAACTAGATGAATATAAACTCCTGTTCAGCTTTGTGAATCTATATTTCTATGATTATCTTAGTTATTAAAAGTAAATTGTGGTGGATCATAATTAATAAAGAGCCATCTGTTACACAAAATCCTCCTTTTCAATTGGGCTGGGTGAGTTGCCCAAGACACTTATTTTAGGAGAGATGGGAAATGTGGAAGAAACTGAAAATTGCTCTATCACCTCTCCAGGTACAGTTTCTCAAACTTGCCTACAAATAAAAAATAGAAAACCTGATTTTATTCAGTGCTAAAATAGGGTTTTGGTATAAAATTAAGTGACCAGTATTGCTAAAGTCTGAATAAAGTAAGAGACCTAGTAATTGTTTTGCTTTATATATTTAATAATCAAATTACCAGGAAGTAATTTTTCTGGAGGAGATTAAAATCTAATTCTATTTGCTATTACTGAAAGAGTGCTGATACAGGCCAATCACTGTTTTAGTATTTTACAAGAATTACTTAATCTTCATAACAATCTGATAGAATAGACATAATTCTTATTCCCATTTTATAAATGAGGAAAGTTTTGCCCAGAAAGATAACATTAGCAAGATCGCACAATTAGAAGTGAGAGTAGCCAGGTATTACAAGCAGATGTGTTGCTTAAATATTAACTCCCTCCTTCTGACAAATAATCTGATACTCCTGGGATGGCCTAGCATCTGGTGGACCAGGCATATCAATTCAGCAAGTGCAGTTTTCTGCCTAGATATTGCCTGTAGCATAGAAGAGAAGACAAACTTGGCTGGAGGCTTTCACCTAGAATCAGTAGCAGTTTCTTATCCACAAAAAAAGAGAGACTATTCATTCCTGACCATAGAGATGAGAAAGTGTGCACCATAGCCTCTACTACTAACAGTAAAAGATAACCCAATATCCAGAAATGTGAGAAAAACAACTTTGAGCATCTTCTGTCATGGACATTTCACACCCTTTAGTTTGAAACTCTTTAAGCTACTTGTGTATTGCCATCATCCCTCCAACCCCAATTCCTCCACCTCAGTGGGAAATGCAAAGTCCATACTCACGGCATAAAAATCAAACCTTAATAGCAGGTGGAACTGTAGATTCCAGATTTGCCTATCAACTTGCCAGAACTACTAAATCGTGTATAACTCACACTGAGATACACATCTTGGACACCGCTTTATTTGTTCTAATCTTGAATCTATCAGCTTTCTCTTTTTTTGGACTGGCCTAAAATGCCTGTCATCTGAATTATATTTTTAGGTTCAACAGCAAAGTTTTATTCTGCTAAAAAACACTTATTGAGAGCCCATTGCTTGTGTAAAACAATGTTCAATGAATAGGTATATAAAGATAAATGACTACATTTAGGCTCTCAGTGAATTTACAGTACAAGGTCTCATCTCCACTCTACCACTGTTACACACATACATTATCTGGCGACAATAACAACAGCAGCTACAACACAACAGTAACTCTTAAGTACATATTGAGTGTTTGCTATGAGCTAGATCTTATTATAAATATTTTGCAAAGTTTATCTTGATACATTTTCATAGGAAACAAATAAATATGTTGTATTACCCTGATTTTATAAATGAGGCATCAGAGAGATATGGCTATAAATAAGTTAAATAAATTTAAATGAATAAAATTTAAATAATAAACAGGGAAACTCAGGAACAGAAAAATTGGATAATTTGGCCAAGATAACCAGCCCAAACTCTTAAACACTAAGGAAAATAATAGCATGGCCAGGGAGAGAGGAGCATCTTTTCATAATCATATAATCGCCTAGAAACCAAGATTCAGTTTTTAAATAAGAGAACTCTCACTTTGGAAATTATACGAGACTGGTGTACAGGGGTAGAGATACAGCTTAACCGTGTCTTAGCCAAGTAAAGGAGTTAATTGAGACTTGAGTATCATGACAGGAATAAATTGCAGGGTGCACTGAAGACTTGTCTGTGTGGGCAAGGGGAATGCACACATAGCTAGTTTTTTGGACAGTCCAAGGCATCTTAGGATCAATTGACAAAGATTTATTTTCTATACACACCTAACATTTTAGCTTATTTGTAATGCCATTTTTTAAATGATTCTTCTACTGCTTCTTGGGATTACTTTTTCAAGTTTAGAAAATAAAACAAATCACAATTCACAGTGAACAGCCCTATAAAATCCACTCTTTGAGTTCACATTTTCCTCTGACTATTCTTGCTGACCTTAGGATACTCTTAACAGACTAGTTTTGAGTTTGATGGTTGGGTCCACAAATGTACCAGGAAGTCAATTCTTGCACATTGCATACATCTTCAAAGAAAATGTTCAGCTCTGCTGAGCACTGCTGTTGTTTTTGGTGTGTTTATCTTCTTTAGCAGGAAATAGGTGAGTTTGCATTTACCACTATGTCAAGAAATATATGTGGCTGTTTGAGATAATGGCACCATAGCTTTGATCTCCACTCTCTTCCAGTGGCAGACTGAGCAACTGGCTAACCCCTATCTGTACCCACTTCCTTACCCTGTGGATTTCTAACAATCGTGAAAGCCTCGTATTATAGAGGTTCATGTGCTCTGCTTTGTACAATACATATGGTAAATAGTTTTTTGTTCAATCTTTACTCAACTTATTAGCTTTAAGTAGATCAAAAGCAAGATGTCGATCATATGGAAACAGTCATATGATTTATTGATAAATCAACAAGTCATGTTCACCTACTGAATCATTTATTTAGGATATTTCATTAAATTCTAGTACAAGTGGTTCTCATTTTTCCACTGCTTTTAACACTATTTTCAATCAGGTCAAAATCCAATATCTTTTAAGAAACACATAAAAAAAATAAGTATATACATTTAATTACCATTTGTCACCTGAGACTTGAAATTTTTTAAGTTTCCCAGTATTCGTTGTATATATCATGGAATCATAGAAAATTATTAAATTAAGTTTTTTGTTAGTTAGGATAGTGTTCTAGAATTCAGGGCAAATATAACTTTAGGTTTGAAATCACAGGGATGCTGAAAACAGTATTCTTCCTCCTTGAACTTCATCTGAAAATAGATTGCTTCAGGGAGTTTGAAAAATAAAATATGAAAAAAATGTGTTGTGTCAATTTCCACAAGATAAGCAAGGATATTAAATGTAGCCTGATTTGAGTGATAAATCTCTTTTTGTACTCATCAAAATGTATCTTGCTCATTAGGATTCTTAAGAGTTTCTTCTGGTCATTTTCTAAATCTACTTCTTATAATGTCTGAATTGAGAATGCTGAAATCTCCAAATAGACCATTAAAAAACATACATTGAAAATAAATAGCCCTAAAATATTTGGATTAAAACTTAAATCTCTCATAGTAAATTAAATTATTCCTTCGATTTTCACATTGCTTTGGTAATTTAATCTCATACAATAGAAGTTGATTGTGGAAATACTTGGGCATTGGAACAATAGGTAAAAAGCAGCAAAACTATAAATTAATCTACCCTCATATTTGCAAGTCTGTCAGACTAGGAGTTCATTGAATCACAAAAATGAACTCAGATTGAATCAGAGGCAAATATTATGTTCCAAGAATACTACCATGATGCACAGGAAAATATAGATAGAAACTCTGTTAGAAACAAACTTTAAATTTTCGTTATTTACAGTACTTCCTGTGAACTAAAACTCAAAGATGTCGTGTTTCTAAATCTTCCCCATCCCTCCAGATACTAATCTTCAGGACTGAGAACAAGAAATGAGAATTCTCAGAAATTGAGAATTTCTGCAACCATGCTATTCTAAAAATACATCCAAGATTCCTCACATTCTTAAAAATTATTATGAATATCTTTTTTAAATGTCAAATAAATACAAAATTTGGAGTATAGTGGTATTTACAACAATGTATAGTATAGAGTGAATATTTAAATACTGGAAATCACCAGTGATCCTTATTGGGTAGTATTTGGATAATGTAACATTAGGATCATCTAAGCAAGTTAAATGGCACTACACAATATCACTTGTCTAAACTGCCATTTTTAAGTTCTTATTTTGTTTCCTAAACTTGCTATTTTTGGTCAACTTATGTGCAAGAATTACTCGTTAGCTGAAGATAGGACCAAAAACATCTTCTTATAACATGTGAAGAGTTACAAGTAAGACTAACTGTGAAGGTTATGATGGTTTCTCTTCTGCCTGCTCGCGAAAATGGTCACTTTAAACTTAGACCGTGCATGTCAACTTTGCTTCCTCCAAACCAGTTAAGTCTCTATGTTAATATTTAATCTTTAATGCTTGTAGAATAATAATTTTCCTGACTTCTCAACTAATTTTTTCTTGACATAAAAAATTGAGAAAAAAATGTAAATTTCTGAACAAATAGCAGGAAAAGCTACATGGAGAAATTAAAAGATAATACATATTTTTAAAAGGTGTAACTGTGATATTAAGATTGTTTGGATTATGGGTTTAGTTTTTATTTAATATTATTTGGTGATATATCAACTTGGCAATAGTAAAGGCTTGCTCTTACTGAGATGTTCTTAAAAATTGTAAAGAAATACTATAAGACTATTTATTGAGATAGTAAATTATAAATATCAATATATGCTGCATGAAATAAGGTTCAGGCAAAATTTAAGTGAGTGATTACATTACCTCAAACATAGCTTGACCTTTCTAACATTAAAGATCTCCCAGCCAATCAATCCTGTGACTGTGTCCTTTTATCTTTTACGAATTGCCTTAAAGGATAAGAGGAAGCCTGTATTTACTGCTTCAACCAGTAGTGATTTTCTATCCTAAATCTTATATCCTTTCGGGACTCATATCTTTAGCCATTTTTTTAAAAACACCTCAGAATGTCTACTTTTTCAGATGCCTTTACTAACCAATAACCTACCAAGATATTGCAAAATGGTAGGGACCTACATTAAACTCCTGCCATGTTTTGCAGCAGGTACCGCAATCCCCTAATGTAGATGTAAAATAAAAACTCAGTAAGAAGTCACAGACTCAGATTGTCTAACAAAATAGACTATAGTTTTCTCTGTAATTTGCAGCCTTTTTGACGATTTCATATAATTTTGACTTAGAAATTATAAGGGCTTTCCTTACTGAATTAAACAGCATCTCAATTCAATTGGCTGCCCATCAGATGACCTCTTTCTTATTCTCATCCTTTTTCCTCTTCTAATATGAAATTCCTGCCAATATTTTCTTGAACATGCTATTTTTTTTTCCCTTAAAATCTGTATGCCTCCACCTTCAAATTGGAGACCTCAAAAAAAGTTTCTTTCTTCATTATATTTTTAAGAATTGCAAAGTACCTTGACTGCTTCTATATTAAAGTAAAATATAAATTTTATGTTATAGAGCCATACCAAAATGACAGTCATTTAGTTGTTTTGAAACTCTGACAGCTCACAAGGCATTGACTCTCACTGTATCTCAAGTTACATAGGCTTCCCTTTTTATGTATGATTGACTGTGGGGCTGAATATTGAATAAAATAGCTGCTACAGCTGTTTAAAATTGGTAAAATCAAAGGTTTTTACTCTCTGTGGCATGTTACATGTTAGATCTTAATCTTCACTATAAGGTAGTATGTCCTTGAAGAGAAATCTTAGCCCTGGGTAAAAAGTGGGAGGCAATACCAGTGGATCTATAGCACATTTCTAGCCATAGCATTTCTCTCCTTTCTTTGGAATCAGGACATAAGTAAGTTTTCAATTTATGTTATCTAAACTAATGTATCATTCTCTCTCAAACATGTACTCACTTAAAAAATACTCAAGGATATAATGATCAGGGTTTTTTCCCACCCATTATGTAAATGTAGACATAATTTTTATAGGGAGAACTGGAAGACCACCTTTGTGTATGAGAGAGAGAGAGAGAGAGAGAGAGAGAGAGAGAGAGAGAGAGAGACAGACAGACAGACAGACAGACCTTGGAGCAAAACCTCAAGATAACGTTTCTCCAACAGCACTATAAAACAGCTATCTACCTGACCTACTCACAATAGAGGTCCTTCACTGCATCCTTTACCCAGGTGTATACTCTCACCTAGGTTTTTAAAACTTTCCTGAAATTGAATAGCTATTATTATATTTACACTATCTCACACTGTTGTTAGAATCAAATCATCCAATAAGCAGGGAAATGCTTTAAGAATAATGTTATCCAAATGTATTATAACAATGGAGCTCTTAAATGCTACATTTTCCAAAAGAACAGAAAAATTAAAAACCTTTTAAAACACAGAAAATACAGCATCTCATATAAAAACTCCAGGGATATGTAGGAAATGTGATGAGACTATTTCTCTAAGAACAAAACAAAGGTAAACTAAGCAAACTTAATAAAATAGGCTCGATCCACAAAATCTCAATGAAACCATCCTCAGAATCCTACTATATTTTCCTTCTGTCATCTTAGATTACCCAAGTCTCCAACCAGACACCAGGCTCTGTTTCACAGCAGAGCCAAGTTCTACAGTTAGAATGTTTGCTCCAAACATAGTTGGATTAAGGAAGTGTCACAAAATAGCAGATTATTTTAGAACCTTTCCTCTTTACACATAGTATGAGATTACCCTAGGCTGGGTGTCGTGGCTTATGCCTGTAATCCCAGCAGTTTTGGAGGCTGAGGCAGATGGATTACTTGACGTTAGGAGTTAGAGACCAGCCTGGCCAACATGGCAAAATTTCATCTCTACTAAAAATAGAAAAGAAAGAAAGAAAGAGAGAGAGAGAGAGAGAGAGAGAGAGAGAGAGAGAGAGAAGGAAGGAAGGAAGGAAGGAAGGAAGGAAGGAAGGAAGGAAGGAAAGAAAAGAAAGAAAGAAAGAAAGAAAGAAAGCAAGCAAGC
The DNA here is from genome assembly GCF_048565385.1 of Saimiri boliviensis. Lineage (NCBI taxonomy): Eukaryota > Metazoa > Chordata > Mammalia > Primates > Cebidae > Saimiri > Saimiri boliviensis. The sequence continues at coordinate 40,832,012 of NC_133454.1, read as the reverse complement.
AAGCAAGCAAGCAAGCAAGCAATTAGGCAATGTGGTGGTGGAAGCCTGTAATCCCAGCTATTTGGGAGGCTGAGGCACAACAATCACTTGAACCCAGGAGGCAGAGGTTGCAGTAAGCTAAAATCATGCCACTGCACTCAAGCCCGGGTGACAGGTGAGACTCTGTCTAAAAAAAAAAAAATCTGCATACAGCTAACTAGTTTTCCCAGCACCATTTATTAAATAGGGAATCATTTTCCCATTGCTGGTTTTTGTCAGGTTTGTGGAAGATCAGGTAGTTGTAGCTGTGCTGTCTTATTTCCAAGATGTCTATTCTGCTCCATTGGTCTATGTGTCTGTTTTGGTATCAGTACCATGCTGTTTTGTTTACTGTAGACCTGTAGTATAGTTAGAAGTCATATGGCATGAGACCTCCAGCTTTGTTCTTTTTGTTTAGGACGGTCTTAGTTATAGGGACACTTTTTATATAAATTTTAAAGTAGTTTTTACTAATTCTGTGAATAATGTCAGTGGTAGTTTAATGGGAACAGCATTGAATCTATTAATTACTTTAGGCAGTATGGCTATTTTCACTATATTGATTTTTTCCTATCCATGAGCATGGAATATTTTTCTATTTGTTTGTATCCTTTCTTATTTCCTTGAGCAGTGGTTTATAGTTCTCCTTGAAGAGGTCCTTCAGGTCCCTTGTTAGCTGTATTCTTAGGTATTTTAGTCTCTTTGTAGCAATTGTGAATGGGAGTTCATTCATGATTTGGCTCTCTGCTTGTTTACTGTTGGCATATAGGAATGCTTGTGATGTTTGAACATTGATTTTGTAGCCTGAGACACTGCTCAAGTTGCTTATCACCTTGAGGATATTTTGTGCTAAGTAGATGGGGCTTTCTAGATATAGGATCATGTTGTCTGAGAACAGATACAATTTGACTTCCTCTCTTCCTATTTGAATACCCTTTATTTCTTTCACTAGCCTGATTGCCCTGGCCAGAACTTCCAATACTATGTTGAATAGGAATGGTGAGAGAGGACATCCTTGTCTTGTGCTGGTTTTCAAAGGGAATGCTTCCAACCTTTGTCCATTCAGTGTGATATTGTCTGTGGGTTTGTTATAAATGGCTCTTTTTATTTGGATATATATTCCATTAATACATAGTTTTTTGAAGGTTTTGAAAATAAAGGGATATTGAATTTTGTTAAAGGCCTTTTTTGCGTCTATCGAGATAATCATGTGGCTTTTGTCGGTTCTGCTTGTGTGATGAATTATGTTTACTGGTGAATCATGTTTATTGACTTGACTCTCAGGGATGAAGCCAACTTGAAAAAAAAATTGCCCCTCTGATTCATGGTAATTCAAACAGAAAAGAAGAAAGAAAAATAGAACTTATTAGTCAATAATTTGAACTCCTTCTCTTGGCAGCATCCCCGGTCAGCATTATAATAATTATTTAAAAGCACTGATTCTGAGACATCTTTAAACTGCAAATACTCTCAGAAATTCTCAGATGATCTGAAACATCTACTATAAGTTCTCAAAACAAAGAGAAAAATATTATTGTATTCTTTAAACAGAGTCTATATCTTTGATATAAACCATTGACTACATCCCAGGGATACTTCTAGGAAGAAAAGACCCAAGAACATTTTGGGGTAAAAGCTGAACAACTAGAAATTTGAGGAAATTGATTTATTTAATGGAAATGATTTTTGTTTACTGATAACATGACAAAGCTTAGAAATTCTGATATTTTATTATCTAGGAATTGAATCCCATATGCTAAATTGGAGAAACACACACATGCAATAGAAAGCCTCAGTTTTCATTGAGAAACCTATGACATGTCATCCTAGTTTATTAACACAAATGCCATTAAAACTTTTGTAATATTTTGAAACTTAAATTTTAAAAAAGATTAAATTCTGAAGACAAGTAAAATTTTTCTGTATCCTAATAATTAACTTGATATAAATGAAAAGATGCAATTTAAAATGTATATACTAGTATAATTTTTTTATTATACTTCAAGTTCTGTAGTAGATGTGCAGATCTTGCAGGATTGTTGCTTAGGTACACACATCCCATTGTGGTTTGCTGCCTGCATCAACCCTGTCACCTACATCAGGCATTTCTCCCAATGTTATCCCTCCCCAACCTCCCCACTCCCTGCTATTTATCCCCTAACCTTCAACCCCCAACACACTGCAGTGTGTGATTTTCCCTCTCTGTATTCATGTGTTCTCACTGTTCAATACCCACCTATGAACGAGAACATGCAATGTTTGGTTTTCTGCTCTTGTGTCAGTTTGATGAGAATGATGGTTTCCAGATTCATCCATGTACCTACAAAGGCCATAAACTCACCCTTTATTATGGCTGCATAGTATTCCATGGTGTATATGTGCCACATTTAGTTTATCCAGTGTATCACTGATGGGCATTTGAGTTGGTTCCAAGTCTTTGCTATTGCAAGCAGTGTCACAATGAACATACACGTGCATGTGCCTTTATAATAGAACGATTTATAATCCTTTGAGTATACACCCAGTAATGGGATTGCTGAGTCAAATGGCATTTCTAGTTCTAGATCCTTGAGGAATCGCCACACTGTCTTCCACAATGGTTCAACTAGTTTACACTCTCACCAACAGTGCAAAAGTGTCCCTATTTCTCCACATCTTCTCCAGCATCTTTTGTCTATAGATTTTTTAATGATTGCCATTTTAACTGGTGTGAGATAGCATCTCAATGTGGTTTTGATTTGCATTTCTCTAATGACAAGTGATGATGAGCATTTTCTTGTATGTTTCTTGGCCTCATAAATTCTTCCTTTGAAAAGTGTCTATTCATATCTTTCATCCACTTTTGGATAAGGTTGGTTTTTTTCTTCTAAATCTGCTTTAGTTCTTTGTGCATTTTGGATATTAGACCTTTGTCAGATGGGTAGACTGCAAAAATTTTTTCCCATTCTGTTGGTTGCCAGTTCATTCTAATGATTATTTTTTTTGCTGTGCAGAAGTTCTTAAGTTTAATTAGATACTATTTGTTTATTTTGGCTTTTGTTGCCATTGCTTTTGGTGCTTTAGTCATGAAGTCCTTGCCTGTACCCATGTCCTGAATGGTAACTGCCTAGGTTTTCTTTAGGGTTTTTATGGCGTTAGGTCTTACGTTTAAAACCTTAATCCATCTGGAGTTAATTTTTGTGTAAGGTGCAAGGAAGGGGTCCAGTTCTAGCTTTCTGCATATGGGCTAGCCAGTTTTTCCAACACCATTTATTAAACAGGGAATCCTTTCCCCATTGCTTGTTTTTGTCAGGTTTGCCAAAGATCAGATGGTTGCAGATGTGTGGCATTGCCTCCAAGGCCTCTGTTCTGTTCCATTGGTCTATATCTTTGTTTTGGTATCAGTACCATGCTGTTTTGATTACTGTAGCCTGGTAGTATAGTTTGAAGTAAGTAGTGGGATGCCTCCAGCTTTGTTCTTTTGCTTAGGATTATCTGGGTTATGTGGGCTCTTTTGTGGTTCCATATGAAGTTTAACATGGTTTGTTCCAGTTCTGTGAAGAAGGTCAATGGTAGCTTGATGGGGATAACATTGAATCTATAAATTACTTTGGGCAGTATGGCCATTTTCACTATATTGATTCTTCCTAACCATGAGCATGGAATGTTTTTCCATCTGTGTCTTCTCTTATTTCTTTGAGCAGTGGTTTGTAACTCACCTTGAAGAGGTTCTTCATATCCTCTGTTAGTTGTATTCCTAGGTATTTTATTCTCTTTGTAGTTGTATAATGATTTAAATGAATCTTAGTTAATACAGCTCATGAACTGAAAATAAATTTAACATGTCTGAAAACTTAGCAAATACAGAAAGTAACAGAAAGAGAAGGAAAACTTATTCATAATGTCATCATTCATAGATAACCACAATTAGCTTTGAAGGTACAGTCTTCCAGTTTCTTTATCATATATTTGTTGTATGAATGCGTGGATGTATAGTTCAGTTTACAGTTTGGAATTGTTTTCCTCTTAAAACCACATTGAAACATTTTCATAAGGTTAAATAATTTTTTCTAAAGCAATAATTTGAATAAATTATCATTATTAATTATACGGCTATCCCATAATGCCATATAGTTAATGAATTTTCAATTGTTGAAGACTTTTTAAAATGTTTTTATTGAATAAACAGTGCTAAAATAAATGCAATTCCAGATTAACATTTGCCAATGTCTGGTTATGTCTTAGAGTATAAATGATTTGAAGATATTTAACCATGGAAATCACCCATTAAGATTTTTAATATGTTTTCTTTAAATGGATCTTCAAACGTTTTACCACTTAACAATTCCATCTGACAATGTAAAAGAAAAGTCTATTTTAAAATATTTTTGCTAATTTTGAACATAATAAAAAATTGTCAATTTGCCAGACATAATTTTTAAGATATTTTATATGTTAAATTATATTTTCTTAGCAAAATTGCTTAAGAACATGCATATAGAAATCGTTTATCCCCAGTCTTGTGATTCAACTCTACTACTAAGCAATTTTGGCAACACAATTCCCTTTTTATGTCCCCATTTTCTCATCTGAAAAGCAGGTTTCACAATAACACTTACCTCCTATATCTGCTATGATGTTTAAATGGTTTAATTTAACACAGTGCTTGGCACATGGTAAATGCTTAATAAACAGTAGACATAATTTTGTTGTTACTACTAAAAGTACTACTAATCTAAAGTTATTTTGAACATCTCTTTACATTAATTGAAAATTTTTATTTTACTGGAATTCCACATTTATGTTTACGACATTTCAAAATTATGGGAATTTTATTTCTATTGGTTTATTAAAGTTCTTTACTTTTAAACTGCATTATTTTGTAAGTGTATGAGCAAAGGCATAATCAAGTAAAAATATCGATTCAATTTCACTAAAGAAAATAATAAAATTTCAAAGTTCAGAAAATGTCATAAGCTGTATTAAAAGGATAAAGACAGTCTAAGGGTGCAGACACAATTCCAGCTTTGAACATGAGATTCAACTACGTAACCTGGGTAAATGCTTCTAGCACTCTTAAAATGTTCTACATTTGAAAATGTAAGAAAGAAATTAGGCATCGTTGAGGAAAAGAAAGAATAAGGGAAGACAGATTAGTCACTTTCCAAAAATTTCTTTCTTCTTAAGTTTATGACTAAATCTTAGAATGCAGGGAAACTCCGACTAACACAGTCACCATGCCACAGCAATTTTAAGTAACTTTAAAAAATCAACTTCAAATATTATCATTTCTAGTTATTCCCACTTTTATTCAACTTCCTTGGCCTGCACAGGTGGATAACGAGGTCAGGAGATCAAGACCATCCTGGCCAACATGGTGAAACCCCGTTTCTACTAAAGATAAAAAATTACTTGGGCATGGTTGCACGTACCTGTAATCCCAGCTATTCAGAAGGCTGAGGCAGAAGATCGCTTGAACCAGGGAGGAAGAGGTTGCAGTCAGCTGAGATCATGCCACTATACTCCATCCTGGGTGACAAAGCAAGACTACATCTATATATATATATATATATATATATATATATATATATATATATAAATGTAGATTGTACAATATTGTGCAATCATATACATTATGAAGAAATGACAAATCCCTAATTTGTTTTACAAGCTCTATCTTTCATTCTCAAATCATCATGAGACAGTATCAAAAGGCTTTTATTTCTGAAAATATAAATCTGAACATACTTTTAAAGGTATTTGATTGGCTCTCAAAAATTATAGGAAAAAATCTGTATCCATTGACATGGTATAGAAGGATTTTCAACATACTGTACAATCAAATATTTAAAAGAGTAAAAGAATTCTACTTCTAGCCAATGTGGAGAAACAGGAACCTGATTAACCATTCTTCTCAAAACAACCAAAATAAAAAACACATAAAATGGCCGGGCGCGGTGGCTCAAGCCTGTAATCCCAGCACTTTGGGAGGCCGAGGCGGGTGGATCACGAGGTCAAGAGATCGAGACCATCCTGGTCAACACGGTGAAACCCCGTCTCTACTAAAAATACAAAAAATTAGCTGGGCATGGTGGCGCGTGCCTATAATCCCAGCTACTCAGGAGGCTGAGGCAGGAGCATTGCCTGAACCCAGGAGGCGGAGGTTGCGGTGAGCCGAGATCGTGCCATTGCACTCCAGCCTGGGTAACAAGAGCAAAACTCCATCTAAAAAAAAAAAAAAAAAAAAACATAAAAACATACAACTATATGTTATGATACCACATACCAGGTAATAAAAGATATTTATCTCTGAGAGGTGTCTTAGGATTATTTTACTTTATTGTCTGGAGAGATATTCAAGGCTATAGTACAACGAGGAAGAACCTGGGCAGAATCTAGTGATTTCCTTTCAGGAGAAGGAGCTGATAATATAGATCCTTCCATAAAAGAAAGGGGTGGCTAGAATTTACAGAGGTTAGTGCCAGAGAGAATAAAGCTGCAGAGAGTCGGGGGAAGGTGGCTGCAGGGGAAGAAGCTATCTGGAGAAATGCAGGTTTCTTCAAGCCTTCACTCATACTGATCAGTGCATGCTATCTGAGGTTACCACCAGAAACCAGAGATTAAACAGCCAAAAGAATTAAAGGAATAATGCCTATACCCACCAGTCAGAATGGGAATTTATAATTCATGAAACATTTGGTGTATAGGTAGGGAACTCAGAAGTGAATTGCTTCATAAGTGAAGTCAAATTAAGTGTAAACAAAAAGCTCACCTGGTTTTGATTAAAATAATCTTAAAAACCAGACCAAAAGGATCAAGTTATTTTCACATAAATTAACTGCTCAGGAATATATGTAGAAATACAAAAATATCCAGCACCCAAAAAGGTAAAGTTAGCAGTATCTGATGTCTAGTATAAATTACCAGATATGAAAAGAAATAATAAAATACAATATATAAAAGAAAAAATTAATCAAACTAACCCTGAAAAAATACAGAAGCTAGAATAATAGATGAAGCTATCACAATATTTATTTGAACTTTATTCCATACTTTGAAGTAGCTAAATTGAATTTATTTATCAGAGAAGGGCTAAGACTTAACTCAGACTTGTTCTACAGTTGAAAGCAATGTTGAAAATGCAAAATATACGAGATGGGATTAATAATAGTAGTTTATACCTTATATTAGGAAAGATAAGAGACATGGCAACATAAACAATCCAAAAATTAAACAGAGAAAAATGAAATGTTGAGAAAACATTTACAGAGCATAAATCAGCTGTGGGAAAATTCAAAGAACCTGGTATGGTGTAATTTGAGTCCCTGAAGTATAAAAGAGAAAGAAAAACAGAAAATATATTTGCAAAAAATAATGACAATTTTTTTCAAAATTTTTGGTTCGTCAAAAATCTCAATCAAATTTAAAGAAATTTAAGGAAACTGTAGTAAAGTGTATCTTAACCAACTTGCTAAAATCCAATGATAAAAAGAGCCAGAGAAAAGGCACATTGTATTCAGAGGGAAAAAAAGATGAAAAATTATAACAGACTTCTAATCAGAAAACTGAATGCCAGAAGCCAGTTGAGAAGTATCTTCAACATACTAAAGTAAAAATGCTATCACTCCAGAATTCTGTACCCAGAAAAATGTATTTTTAAATACAGATGAAATAATAGCTGAACATAAAGAAGCTAAAATAGTGCATCATCATCATGCTTGAACTAAAAGAAATGTGTTACAGGATGAGTAATTAATAACAGATGAAAGTATAATCTACACAATTAAATAAAGAGGCCCAGAAACATAACTACATAAAGTATCTTTCTTATTTAAAATTTTTTAAAGATAATTAACTGTTAAAGTAAAAATAATAACATTATATTGTTGAATTTAGAGCTCATGTAGAAATAAAACATTTGACACCACCACCACAAAGTCTAGGAAAGAAAAGATGAAAGTACATAAGTTTTTACACTAAAAGAGAAATGGTATTATTTGTAGAATGTAGACTATGATAAGGTAGTATGTTATAACCATTAAAGCAACTAAAATAATACCACAAACAATTATAGCTAATAAACAATCACAAAAGAAAAAAAGAAAAATACCTAAACTTATCAATAAATCAAAAAAAGGTAGAAAGAGGGAAAAATTCCAAGTTAACAGAACAGGAAGACAAGATAGCATCTGAGTGCAGTTACTCACACTGTAATCTCAGCACTTTGGGAGGCTGAAGTCGGTGAATCACCTGAGGTCAGGAGTTCGAGACCAACCTGGCCAACATGGAGAAACCCTGTCTCTACTAAAAATACAAAAATGAGCTGGACTTAATGGCTGGTGCCTGTAATCCCATCTAATTTGGAGGCTGAGGCAGAAGAATCACTTGAACCCAGGAGGTGGAGGTTGCATTGAGCCAAGTTCACACCACGACCTGGGTGACAGAATTAGCAAGATGGTGTATTTAAACAAAAACATGCCAATAATTATATTAAATGTAAATGATCAAAATGCTCCAATTAAAAGACATAGACTGTGAGTGTCTAATATTCAAATGGGCAAGCATGAACATACAGTAATACTCTTACCCTTCCAGAAAAATTCAGTCTAAAAATAAATGAATGACTGAACAAAACATTAGTTGATGCCAAGCAAGATGTATATCTCTGGTGGGAGCTGAGGAGCTGTGGCAATCCAGCAAGTCATATCAAAACCTGAATAGAGAGTGTTAATCACATGTAAAACTTCATGGTGAGAGTAGGATTCAGGAGGATAGTTGAGTGAAGGATGTTAGAGCCCATAAGGCTTCCATGCATGGGAGTGACAGTGGTGGCTAAGCACTGAGGGTCAGAGGACTAACCATTATAAAGAGGTTATGGTGGGTGGCTTAATATTTGGTACTGAAGCCCAGGTGAAATGAGAAAGGTAACCGAATGAGAGAGGCTATGGAAGCCCCCATAGCATATCTGAGCTGGAGTAGGGTTAAGAATGTGTTCATAACATTTGAAACAACCAATTAAGTAAATATCTTCAGACTAATGGAAGGCAGGTTTCTCAATGCTGGAAAAGAAAGAATCAGTTACAGAAAGAGAAAAACCTAGAACAAACCCTCTGGTATTAATTGGTTTGGAGATATTGTGAATGTGTGATTTTTAACTGACAAATGTTATTGGTAGACATGATATAGAGATATTGATATCCCAGCTCTGTCATACAAGAGAAATTTGAACAACATAACTTAATAACAATGACCAAATATAGTTCCCAAGTTTTGTTTTCCAAATTTCATTGATAAAATAAACCAGAACTCCTTAGAGGAGGGGTCCCCAAAATCCTAGCCACAGAACAGTACTGGCCTATGGCCTGTTAGGAGTCAGGCCACACAGCAGGAGGTGAGCAGCAGGTAAGAATTACCTCCGGAGCACTGCCTCCTGTAAGATCAGCTGCCGTATTAGATTCTTACAGAAGTGGAGACCCAGTTGTGAACCATGCATGCAAGAGATTTAGACTGCGTGCTCCTTATGAGACTCTAATAACTAATGCCTGATGATCTGAGGTGGAACAGTTTCACCGCAAAACCATACCTCCACCTCCTATCCATGGAAAAATCGTCTTCCACAAAACTGTCCCTGGTGGCAAAAAAGAGTTGAGGATTGCTGCATTAGAGATATGACTGATTCCAGTTCCAGGAGAGAGGAAGTACAAAATTAACCTTTAAATACATTTTTCATGCCAGAGAGTAAGGGAGATTGTTCAAAAACCATAGACATACTCCCAAAAGATGCATAAAATATCTTGAAAGTGCTTCTATTAACCAAATCTTGGGGAATTTGAGATATAAATAATGAGCATAAAGATTTTTAATCCAAATATTAAAGTAAGAATTTGTGAGTTCATAGTAACATAAATAAATAAGTGAATAAAATTAAAATTCAAAGAGAAATTTAAAGTCTGAAGTAAACTGAAACCTAGTTTCAAAGTATCTTCACAAAATTACAGTGGGAAAAAAGAAAAATCTTATTCATAGGAGTCTGGCTAACACGTCTTAATTAAAGAATCAAAGTTACTATCACCAATGGTGGAATGAATGGAAGCAACATAGTATCTTATATGTAATGTAAGAATGCATATGTAAAAAACACATTCATGCTTCTGTGATATCCCTGCAAAAGATGCATAATCTATTCATGAAGAATCATCAAGCAATCAGAAACTGAGGGGCTTTCTATAAAATAAGTGGCTTCCAATCTTCAAAAGTATCAAAATCACATGGGTTAAAAAAAGATTGAGGAAGTATTTCAAGTATGAGCAAACTAAAGAATAATCAATTAAATGTAACATACAATTCTAGACTAGAATCTCCTACTTGACAGGAAATTCTGGGGGCCAACTGGTGAATATTAAATAAATTCTGAGAACTAGTTCCCATAATCTATTAATGTTCATTATCTGATTTTGATGGTTATACTATGTACAAGGATATTGGGATATTGTCTTTGCTTACAGACAAATACCAAACTGTTCATTGATAATTAAGCATCAGTTGGTCTAATTTATTTTAAATGCTTCAGGCTGAATAAAATGATATTTTTGTACTATATGCGCAATTTTTTTTGAGATTTTTAAATTTAAAAATTAAATTAAAAATACGTGTCAAGTGTTTATGCATGTAAATACTACAACTTTATTGAAATTACTAATAAAATTTAAAAGATAGAAAGTAAATTAAAAAACACTTGAGGCAATTATTAATACACATCACTAAGATTTTCATGTGGGGAAATATAAATGTAGGATCTAATTCAGGTACAGCAGGATTTACAAAAAATTTGAGAGGCTAGGAGGTGAAAGTCAGAACTGGCAGTATTTACGAAATACAAATTTTAATATTAGTTGATTACAGAATCAAAGTGGGTAATTTGTAAAAGAATATTCAGAAACATTTGGTAACACCTCTTATACATCATCTGTCTGACCATATTCCTATTATGCTACCACAGCAGGAGCAACAATGGTTTCTCTTTCTATTCCACTTTCCAAATCTTGTGTGGATGCTTCATATTGCTAGAATCAAATCCTAAAATATGCCGGCAAGCATTTTGGAAAATGTAATTTCCAGGCTTCCAATTCTCAATATATAGAAGGCCACATAGAAGAGGGAAAATAGCATTTAGTTGGCAGTAGAAAATTCAGTACATGATAATTGTATTAATATATAAGGATCTTATTAAAAGTTAATGGATTGATTAATTTAGAAAATCTCAATTAAAATGTTATTGCAGGTCATAGAAAAATTACAGGAAAAAGTATACATTATTAATAAGCATGACAAATACGTAAAATGCACTTATTCTTCCTTATTAAGCAAAATTAAATTTATGTCTATTTTTTCTAGGAACGATGTAGTAAGTCAGGCAATCTCATATATAAATGTAATAATATACACCACCATTAACTTTAGGACATGGATTTGCAAAATGTATTAAGTGGCCTAAAATATGTAGTCTGCCTCTGTGATTGGATTTCACAGAATGTATTCTTAGAAATTTCAAGCAACAAATACTTATATAAGTGGATATCTTTTTCTTATTAAAAAATTGAATCAACATAAAAGCCAAACAATAGAGGAATTCTTTAAAAAAACAAAAATCATTCCACAGGATGAAAAGTTATCTAGCTGTTAAAGATTAGGACCTTGAAAAATTATACTTAAAACCAGAATTAGTAGAAAGAAGGAAATAATTTAGAGCGGAAATAAGTAAAATAAAGACTAAAATATACAAAAGATCAGCAAAATGAAAATTGGGTTTTTTAAAAAGAGACAAAATTGACAAATAATTAGCTAGACTAATTTTAAAAAGTAAGAAGATCCAAGCAAATAAAATCACAAATGAAAAAGACATTTCAAGTAATAACAAGATACAAAATATCATTATTATATGATGAAAGTATATAAGCTAACAGATGTGAAACCTAGAGAAAATGGAAAAATTCCATAACACATACAAGCTACGAAGAATGAAGCAGGAAGAAATAAAAAAAAATACACATACCAATACCTATTAAGATTGAAGCAGTAATCAAAAGGCTCCCAACAAAGAAAAGCCCAGGACTGGACAGCTTCACCACTGAATTTTACCTAACACTAAAGAACTAAAACCAACTGGGTACGGTGGCAAGTGCCTGTAATCCCAATATTTTGGAAGGCTGAGCATGAGGATCACTTGAGGTCAGGATTCAAAACCAGCCTGGTCAACATGGTAAAAGCCCTTCTCTACTAAAAATATAAAAATTAGCCAGGCACGGTGGCACAGGCCTGCAATTTCAGCTACTCAGGAGGCTGGGGCACGAGAATCACTTAAATCCAAGAGGCAGAGTTTGCAGTGAGCTGACGTTGCGCCACAGCACTCCAATCTGGGTGACAGAATGCAATTCAGTCTCAAAAAAAGAAAAAAACATTAAAACCAATTCCATTTGAAATACTCTATAAAACTGAAGGGGAGAGAATTTTTCCAAACTCATTCTGTGAAGCCAGCATCACTCTGATACCAAAACCAGACAAGGGCATAACAAAAATGAAACGTACAAGCCAATATCCCTGATTAACATAGATGCAAAAATCCTCAAGAAAATACCAGCAAGCTGAATCCAGCAGCACATCAAAATTATGCACCATATATAAGTGTAATTTATCCAGGGATGCAAGGTTGATCACACATTCACAAATCAACAAATGTAATAGAGCACATCAATAGAATAAAGGTCAAAAACCATGTGATTATTTCAATATATGCAGAAAGAAACATTCGATAAAATTCAACATCCCTGCATGATAAAAGCTCTCAAGAATTAGATTTAGAAGAAACATATATAAACACAATAAAGACCATATGTAACAAACCCACAGCCAACATCATATTGAATGGGGATAAACTGAAAACTTTTCTCCAATAACTGAAAAAAGTCAAAGATGCTCACTTTCACCACTTTTATTCAACACAGTACTGGAAGTCCTGGCCAGAGCAAATAGGCAAGAGAAAGAAATAAAAGACATCTGAATTGAAAAGAAAGAAGTCCAGCTGTCCCTCTTTGCAAATGACATGATCTTGTATATCAAACAACTTAAAAACTTTACCAAAAATCTTTAGAACTGATAAATTCGGTAAAGTTACAGGATAGAGAAATCAATGTACAAAAAATCAATAGCATTTCTATACACTAATAACAAACTAGTTGAAAAGAAATAAAGAAAGAGATCTCATTCACAATAGTAAAAATATAGTAGAAATAAATTTAACCAAACAGGTGAAAGTATGCGCCATAAAATTATAAAACTCTGGTGAAAGATAATGAAGAGAATATAATCAAATGGGAAGATATCCCATGTTCATAGATCAAACTATTTAATATTGTTAAAATGACCACACTATCCAAAGAAATGCAAGCATTTCGTACAATTCTTATCAATATATGACTTACATTCTTTGCAGATATAGAATAAACAATCCTAAAATTGATATGGAGCCACAAAAGATCCTGAATAGAGAAAGCAGTCTTGAGCAAAAAGTACAAAGCTGAAATCTTCAGACTAACTTCAAAATATACTAGAAAGCTAAAAAATATACTATTAATAGAAAGAAAACCAAACAATGTGGTAAATGGCATAAAAACAGACACACAACCAATGGAAAAGAATTGGTATTTTGGAAACAAATCTGCATATTTATAGCTAACTGATTTTTCACACCAGTGTCAAAAAATACAACGGGGAAAGGACAGTCTCTTCAATAAATGGTGCTGGAAAAACTGGTTATCATAGGAAAAAAAAGAAAAGAAAAGAAAAAAAAATCCTAAATCCCTATCTCTCACCATATACAAAAATTAACTCAAAATGGGTTAAACACCTAAGGGTAAGACCGGAAACCACTGGAGGAAAACATAGGGAAATTCTTCAAGACATTCATCCAGGCAAAGATTTTATGGATAAGACCACAAAATTATAGGCAACAAAAGCAAAAAACAGACATATGATATGATATCAAACTAAAAAGCATCTGCCCAGGAAAGGAAAAAATCAAAAGAGTTAAGAGATAACTTACAGAATGGTAGATAATATGTGCAAATTATTCTTCTAAAAAGAGATTAATATTCAGAATATAAAGGAACTCAAATCCACAGCAAAAATAAAATAGTTCAATTAAAAATGGGCAAATTATCTGAATAGACATTTCTCAAAAGAAGACATATAAACAGATAACACATATGAAAAAATGCTCAACATCACCAATCAGCAGTGAAATGCAAATCAAAACCACAATGAGATGTCACTGTATCCCAGTTAAAACGGCTACTATCAAAAAGACAAAAAATAACAAATGCTGGTAAGGATGCAGAGAAAAGGAAATTCTCATACTCTGTTGGTGGGTGGAATGCAAATTAGTACAGACGTTATGGAAAACAGAATGCAGATTCCTCAAACACACTACAAACAGAATTACCATATGATCCAGTAATCCCACAACTGGATATACAGCCAAAAAAAAAAAAAAAAAAAGCACATCATTATGTCTAAGAAATACCTCAACTCCCATATTGCAGCACTATTCACAATAGTCAAGATATGAAGTAAACCTACTGTCTATCAACAGATGAATGGACATAGAAAATGGTATATATTCACAATGGAACACTATTCAGCCATAAAATACTGCTATTTGTGGCAATATGGATGAACCTAGAAGACATTATGCTAAGTGAAATATGCCAGGTACAAATAGATAAATACCACATATTCTCATTCATATGTGGAAACTACATAAGCTGATCTCATAGAAGTAGAGAGTAAGAAGAGAATAATGCTAGCTAGAGGCTGGGATGGGTAGGGAGGAGTGGGGATAGAGACAGGTTGGTTGCTTAAAAAATATGAAATTACAGCTAAGGTGAAAGGAATCAGTTCTGGTGTTCTATAGCACTGTACAATAAATATAGTTCACAGCAATTTATTTCATATTGTTAGGTATCTAGAAGAGAGAATTTTGAATGTTCCCAACACCAATAGATGATAAATGTTTGAAGTGCTAGATATGTTAATTATCCCGGTTTGTTTATTACACATTGTATACAGGTATAGAAATATTGCACTGTACCTCATAAACATGTATAATTATTATGTATCATTTAAAAGTATAATAAAGTAGTAAATTTAGATGGTAAAAATAAATAAAAGAGAAAAAAATCTTAGTATGCACTTAATTTTTAAAACCATGGTAAATAAAAAACAGTATCAGTATAAAATAGGTATATATACATAAAGACTGACAGATATTACTAATACTGTATTTTCCTTTTCCTTATTCTTTTAAAATATTTTCCAGATATTCCACAATTCATTTACGACAAATAAAATTTTAAAAAGTAACATTTTCACATAAAATAAATTACTAAACTCCTTTTAGGAAAATAACACAAAAAATGCAGATGGGACAGAGAAAGAGATTTAAATATTATACTTATTGGTATGTAGGAAATAAGTGAAGGCAAGAGTCTACATACATGAAAAGAAGTCCAATGTTAAGACTGGAGAGAATGACTACATTATAGTCCTTGTCCTGATGTAAGTCTTCTACACATCCTAATTTGAAATTATTGATAAAATGGATGTGCTGATATATCATTACATTTACTGTTGAGTATCAACTCTGTATTTAGGACCAATATGATTTTAATTTAGAAATGCAATTTCATTTCTAACATCTTTTTAATTATCTAAGAGCACAGTTTATTTCAGTTTTAGTGATAAGGTCCAGGGCAATGAGTGGAGCCATTTGTCTGAAGCACTCACTGTTAAATAGTACATACAGAGATACAGAGATCTTGAATGGCAAATATTAGAAAAACACCTATATTTAGTATTAAATATTTGTGAAGGCTTTTTTCAGATTTATACCAACATTCTTACTGGAGATCTGGCAATCAAAATGGCTTATTTAAATTAATAGTTCAGATTCAGCACCTCCCCTGGAACAAACACACACCCTTATACCAAAACAGCTTACATAAGATGACTAGTGGCATCTGAATGAAAGTCATGCCTATGAATATCAAAATTAAGAGAATCATGGCTGTATGAGGCTAAATGCTGTAGCTTCAGACAGTGTTCAACTAAAGAAATGTTGATATTACTGACCACTCTAATGAGGAACTTCTGGTCAATGTTTTGCCTCTATTACTTGACGTTACATAGAAGAAGGCAGACAGGTTTACAGGTAATGTTTTCCAAAGTCTAATTTAAACTAAATCTATATAATTTCTAAATGTATCCCGTCTCTTCCTTCTGGCCCCTCTTCATCTTGATCCTTTCATATAAGGCTCAGCCTTTTACTTTCTGCACTTTTGAACTTTCCTCACTTTTAGTTTGTCTAGTACAGGCGTCAATCTACAATTATTTCAAAATAAAAAGGTAAAAATTTTATGACAAATTAACAATGAGAACACATGGACACAGGGAAGAGAACATCACACACTGGGGCCTGTCAGGGGTGGGGGATTAGTGGAGGGAGAGCATTAGGAAAAATTCCTAATATAGATGACGGGTTGATGGATGCAGCAAACCACCATGGCACATGTATACCTATGTAGCAAACCTGCACGTGCTGCATGTGTATCCCAGAACTTAAAGTATAATAATAATAATAATAATAATAATAATAATAATAATGATAATGAATGATTGAATAAAAGATAGAGCATTGCATTCCCCCCACCAACCTCTTTGAGTAATACTAAAGATCTTTTTAAAAATTAGCATAAAAGTTAATGAAATCAGTATGAAAGATGAAATAGAATGTAGTGGCAAGAGAGAAAAAATATGGGTGAAACAAACTCAATTATTTAACATATTGGGGAAGAAAAGGAGCTTGGGGAGAATCTATTTCAACTAAGATAGGATGATAAGTTTAAGAAACTAGAACATGCTGAAAAATATGCAGTATATAGAACTTGAAACCAAAGGAAAAGAAGGCAATGCATCAATATTGAGAGGCTTGAGGAGTAAGAAACAGGGAAGAAAGCTCTGTCACTGAATCTGATATACTCATCATCCAAATACTACAGGCTAAGAAAAAAAATCATATCTATATTTCCTTTTACTCTAGGAAGTAGCTTCATTATATGAATGCATTAAGCACTTCAGTGTTCACCCTAAGGGCATGCTACATAGACTATTTTTTTTTTCTAGTCTGCCATGCTCTGGGGCATAAAATGATTTGGTTGCCCAAGTTTTGACATTTTAAAATATTTCAAGATTAAATGTTTAATTAAGTCGGTGGACCCTGAGGTCACTTGGCAAAGGGTAGTTTTTTTGTTTCACTTTGTTTTGATTTTGATTTTGGATCAAATTTATTAAAACACACACACACACACACACACACAAAATTTTAGAAAAGCATGGGTAAATCTGTTAGGAAAAAAAGCTTTTCTAAAAATACTCATTTACTGCTGTTTCTTGAGTTATTCAGAGTTACAAGGAAGTGGTATTTCTGCATAGAAATATCTGGAAGTGTTTCATTGGAGAAAAGTTTATTATCCTAGTAAATGATGGAGTAAATAACAAATAATAAGCTGAGCGCAGTGGCTCATGCCCATAATCCCAGGACTTTGGGAGGCCAAGGTGGGCAGATAGATCTCTTGAGGCCAGGAATTCGAGACCAGCGTGGCCAACATGGTAAAACCCTATCTCTACTGAAAATACAAAAATTTTCCAGGTGTAGTGACACACCTGTAATCCCAGCTTCTCAGAGAGGCTGAGACAGGAGAATCACTTGAACCCAGAGGCAGAGGTTGCAGTGAGCTGAGATAGTGCCACTGCACTCCAGCTCGTCCAGAGTGAGACTCTGCCTCTAAATAAATAAACAAATAAATATTTAAAACAATATATACATGGGTGGGAAAGTTAACAAGTGAAACACGGAACACCAAGGAATCCTGTAGTTTTTATACACATCCAACTTTATTCTAACTTAAGATGCAGACTCAGCCTGGACTGATCAAAGACAGTCAGATTAATAGTGGGGAGTTATGTATATTTCACTGCAGTTTAATAATTTAGTGCTGCATTAAATCCTTTGGGGATTAAGGCATTATATAATTTATTCATAATCCATAAATTAATTAACTGATTCATTGATTCAGGGACATTTGCTAGTTAGTAAGCTATCCCATTTGCAGGCATTGATTCAGTTTTTTGTTGGTGGTGTTTTAGCAAAACTTGGCAAAGTTTCCTGCAAATAGTAACACAGTTATTCTTTGGTATCCATGGAGGATTGGCTCCAAAACCCCTGTGAATACCAGAATCCACAAATGCTTAAGTTCCTTATATAAAATAGTATAGTATTTGCAGAAAACCTATATGCATTCTTCTATATACTTTAAACCACTTCTAGAGTACTTACATTTAATTTACATAGCAATCTGGATGTTGTATAAATTGCTATACTGTATTATTTTAAAATATTTTTATTGTTGTATTATTTTTTATTGTTTTTAAAACTATATTAATCCATCATTTGTTGAATTAGAGAACAAGTGTGCAATTAAAAAAGTGTGGCATGTATTATCTGTAACTATTGAATGAATTTCTATATATATTTATCAAGATAATTGAGACAGAGATTTATGTTTTTTTATCACATATTCTGGTTTTTTTTTTTTTTTAATGTTCTGTCTCTCTTCTTTGCCCCTTTAAGTAGCTAACCACATTCTACTTTCTTTCCTCAGATGAGATTTGTTTTTGTGCTTCTTGACTTTTGTTTTCAAGTGTATAAACCCACGGAAAATAATAGGATTTGAAGAAATGTGCTTTATCTCTAGACTAAAAAATGATTCTTCCAGGCTGAGTGAGGGGTGTGTGTGTGTGTGTGTGTGTGTATCTGTGTGTATATACACGGAGCTGTGGGAGAGAGGCTAGGAGATGCCATGTGGCAGCATCTCCTAGGATGTGGCAGAACCTCAGTAAAAAACACACATTATATTGAGAAGACTGGAAGGGTCCAGCACTTCCAACCAATATGGTAATTTCTTTCATAAGGAAAACACAGAAACAGTGTGCAATTGGTATTGCCAGCTGGATAATGGAATACTTAAAAGAAACATAATCAGTGATCAATTAGTCATCTCTGATGTTTAGTGTAAGATTTCAAACATTTGGAGTGAGAAAAATAACAAATATGATTGACATTAAATTTTTCACAAGGCTGTGGAAATCAAGAGATGAGTTTATTAGTTGAGATTTATACATCATATAAAGAAGTCCCTGGTAGAAAAGGCAATAACAAAAATAATGACTGTAACCTTGTATGTATAGGCAGATTGTTTGTGTTTTCCCAATGAAGCTCATTGAAATTAGAAGTCTTGTATGAGTCATTCATGGGCATGGGAAATCTCTCAGATAGAGAAATATATAAACTTTGAAAGCAACTCTGAGAGATTTATTCACTAATTGCTTGAGAGAGGATATTGAAATTTCAAAAGAAATAATAAAATGTGAAAAATTTTTGGAATTTACCAGACCTGTATCCAACCTGCAGTGCAAGTAACATGAAGATTATCTGTTGATTCTTATTCTGTGGTGACAGAGACACACTGGCACCATCTTGTGATGATACCAGAGAATAAAACGAAAGGCCGAAATAATAGAGCATCTCAGATCATAAATAAGAGAGAAATGGGAGCTAAATGAGATAGACTTCCCATTACTAGACACATAAAATGTTAATATCTGATTAAATGTGAATAACACAGTAATACATTCCAGTAACACAATAATGACCATGCATTATTTGCTAAAATAATGAATTATTAAATGGATATATCATGACAATGCTTTTAATTTTACTTTCTATACTTCATTCTAAATAATTTTCTCAAACTTAAATACATTATTTTACCTCTAGTCAAACCTGATTTATAAATTATCTTTCTGGTCCTCTTTTTTAATCCATAAAATGAGGAGTTCATTATATTAATTGATCTATTAAGTTTCCTCTAGATCCATAAAATGTCTTAGTGACAATGATAAGATAATAGAGTAACAGTTCAGCTAACAGAAGAAAGAAATTTTGGTTCACTAATTTGTTTATTCAACAAATCTTAGTTGTCTCTGCTTTACTAGCTATTATAGTAAATCCTAAAATTGAAAATACATGTAAGATGAAGATATTTTCCATAAAAAGGCTGAAGACTACAGGGACAGACATGTACACAAATAATTACTCAAGATGCAGTGCTCTGCATCACACAGAAATAAAACCATTTTGACTCAATTTTGGCTGAGCAAGGTGGCTCACGCCTGTAATCCCAGCACTTTGGGAGGCCGAAGCCAGCGTATCACAAGGTAAAGAGATGGAGACCATCCTGCCCAACATGGTGAAACCCCCGTCTCTACTAAAAATACAAAAATTAGCTGGGTGTGTGGCCTGTAAATGTAGTCTCAGCTACTCGAGAGGCTAAGGTAGGAGAATTGCTTGAACCAGGAAGGCAAATGGTGCAGTGAGCCGAGATCGCGCCATTGCAGTCCAGCCTGGCAACAGAGCGAGATTCTGGCTCAATAAACAAGTAAGTAAAACTATTTTGACTCAATTTTCTTTTTCGCTTGTTCAAAAAAGCAGATTCTCTCTGTTGTTACACATAATGAGTCAAAATTTTAGCATTATCTGCCAGAATACTTAAATTCACAGGTATTTTTAAAGAATTGGAGAAGGAAGGTACATTACTCCGTTTTCACACGGCTGATAAAGACATACGCGAGACTGGGAATGAAAAAAGGTTTAATTTGACTTACAGTTCCGCATAGCTAGGGAGGCCTTAGACTCATAGTAGGAGGTGAAAGGTACTTTTTACATGGTAGTGGCAAGAGAAAATGAGGAAGAAGGCAAAGCAGAAACCCCTGATAAACCCATCAGATCTCCTGAGATTTATTAACTACCACGAGAATTGCACGGGAAAGACTGGCCTTTATGATTTAATTACCTCCCCCTGGGTCCTTCCCACAATATGTTGGAATTCTAGGAGATACAATTCAAGTTTAGATTTGGATGGAGACAGAGTCAAACCATATCAGAAGATAAAGGCAGACTACAGAAAAGGTAACTGAATATTGTTTTTCTTTCTCTTATAGATAGGGGATTTGCTATACCCATATCTGGCCAACGTAGTGAAACCCCATCTCTCTTACAAAAATTAGCCAGTCGTGGAGGCTATGAGAAAGAGCCAGAACCATTTGTTGAGTGTGTGCTAAGCACTGTGCTAGGAGCTATCTATTGCCTCATTTAATTTTTACAAAATTAAATGCTACCAAATTTTATATTTGTGTGTGTGGAGGGTCACATCTCTATCTTAATATCATTTTTATTTTTCAGATGGAGCCTCACTCTGTCGCCCAGACTGGAGTGCAGTGACATGATCTCAGTTCACTGCAACCTCCACCTCACAGGTTCAAGTGATTCTCCTGCCTCAGTCTCCTGAGTAGCTGGGACTACAGGTGCTGCCCACCATGACCAGCTAATTTTTACATTTCTAATAGAGATGGGGTTTCACTATGTTGGATGGGCTGGTCTTGAATTCCTGATCCTCCTGCCTCAGCCTCCGAAAATGCTGGGATTACAGGTATGAGCCACTGCACCCAGCCAGATACCATTCTTCTTAATTTAAATCATTATTTCACAGATCAGAATCTGTTCTATTCCTTCAGCCATCAATCTTTCCCGAGTTAAGACTGAAGGATATTAGCAAATTTATTTTGGAGATAGAAATTTTCTCTGTTGGTAATCATTCTTAAATAATGAAATAGTGTCCTGAGAGAATAGTAGAAGTTCTACTGATTTAGAACATTTTAAATTAGACATAATGACACTGCTATACAAGATTCTGTTAGGATTGTAATAAGGCTATGTCCCCACCCTTTATATGACTCTGAAATCATTCATTTGGAAGGATTCCTGTCTGCATTGAAGACCTCATAGGTTTTTTTTTTGTTCAAGTGGAAGTATTTATCTAAAAAAATATATATATTCCAGTTCATCTCATTAATAATATATATTGTAAGGAACAATCTTGTGCCAGCAAGTATGTAGAACTGTTGGCTCAGTAGGTCATTTCAATCTCTTATTTCTACAATTCTATGAACCTGCTCTGACAATGTGAGCACTGGAACACCCAATATTCCTAAAAGCTAAAGGGCTGTGAATCAGAAATTTTGAAGTCTGGCTGGCAATATTAGCACAAAACTGTCAGAATGAGGAGGGGATCATTTAAACTCCTTAGCAAGATTGAGATAAATCTGGCAGAGCTACTGGATGGAGCATTTGCTAATTAAACTACAGTCTCTTAAATGAAAGGATGAAAAGTGCCAAATAGAGAGAGAGAAATGAAGAATACATGGGGGAAAAAAAGATGTCTCTCTATGGGGTTTGGCTGCAGTGTTATTTATGACACTTAAAATTAGAAATATTATATACCTCTAACAATAGAGAAATGATTTTTTAAAACTAAGCTATAGCATGGGATAATCATGCAGCAATTTAAAAAGTTAGCACATTATGCTTGATGTAGAAAAAAATCAAAGACTTAGTTTTAAATAAAAAAGTAGGAAAATTGCAGAACAGAAGACATAATGTAATGCCATTTTTTAAGTTACTAAATTGTTAATTTGTGTGCTTAAATATATTTGTATGTAAACAATACAAGACTCAAAATTCTTAATATTGGTTACTCAGAGGAGAATAATGGAGTATGAGTAAAAATTAACAGCATTTAGCCACTATGAACTGCTCATAAATATTATAACAAGAATAGATTTTTATATTACTTTTTAGATAAATATGCATACAAATAAAAGAAAAACACTGCTTGATTTTTCAAAATAAATTTGAAAAGTAGAATGATATAAGGGAAAGGTGTTAATCTGGGGAACTGAAACAAACTAGGCACAGGTCTGGGTTATACTGAGTCTGCATTTTTTCATCTCTTAGTTCAGAATAGTTAATAACTAAATCACAAGTTTAACGTGATACCCTATTTACAGTCACAAACACAGAGCCCGCTACAGAGATAAAGTGTTCTTAATGGCTACAAAATAATTGTCCTTTCTCTCTTCCTGTTTCACACTCTTAAAACTTAAAAAAGAGACTAGTCTCTTACAGACTTCTGCTCTAGTACTAAGAATGGAAAATTGGTCAATAGTTTAGTGAAATTTACAGAATTCTTAAGAAAACAGCAACAAAGCCTTGCCATAGTGCCTCAGTATTTGAAAGTATAGCAAAACATATGCTTCCAGACAAATCATTGGGAACAGAGTTCCAAAAAGGAAGAAAAAAATGTTGAACAGATGAACTTTGAAATCCAGACAGAGACAAGATCTACATTTAGATACATGTGGCTATTTTAAAACATATATATGTCAAGGGAGACAGCAGTTGGGAAGAGAAGGTTACTGAATTACTGGTGTCTGTTTTGGCTTTTCCTTTGCCCTGTAAGGAATCTTGGCTGGAAGTTACATGGGAAAATCTAATGAATAAATTGGATATATTCTGTAGTCGTTTATCTTCAGCCTCTGGCCCATCAAACTGGTGCTGTGATGCTGAGGTTGCTCCCTGCTCAGGCTGTAATTCATCAGTCTCACTACAAAGTATACTTGCCAAGGATAAGAAGCAGGATACAGAGGAAGTCAATAAACTCATAATCATAGGAGAATCCTGCAATGCCATTGGTGAGGCTCTGCAGCCCCTGAAAAAGCTAGGGTGCTTCTCTTTGCTTTACCGTTTTATGAATTAGGGCTTGGACTCTGCAGCATATATACTCATGTGATTAAGATCCTTAGAAATACAGGACAAATAACATAAATGGGTCACCCATTATAGCCTAAAGACAGTAGATATCTGTGTTTCCCACCCAGTTTTTCCTGAATAAAGGAAGTATCTCAATTTTTTCTGAGGTGTTTTCTGAGGTAGCAGCTGTTATCTAAAAGTTTTTGTCTTGTAATGCTGCCTCTTTTTCTATACTTAGAAGGAGGAATAGGGAAAAACAAAAAAACAAAAAAAATGTACTCCATCTTCCCAGAAGTTCTGTTTGGCTCACATTAACAAAAGTTTATGTTTTACAAAAATATTTAAATATTTACTTTCATTAAAAGCTGTTTCAGCCGGGCGCGGTGGCTCAAGCCTGTAATCTCAGCACTTTGGGAGGCCGAGGCGGGTGGATCACGAGATCGAGACCATCCTGGTCAACATGGTGAAACCCCGTCTCTACTAAAAGTGCAAAAAATTAGCTGGGCATGGTGGCACATGCCTGTAATCCCAGCTACTCAGGAGGCTGAGGCAGGAGAATTGCCTGAGCCCAGGAGGCGGAGGTTGCGGTGAGCCGAGATCGCGCCATTGCACTCCAGCGTGGGTAACAAGGGCGAAACTCCGTCTCAAAAAAAAAAAAAAAAAAAAAAAAAAAAAAGCTGTTTCAACAAAACTAAGCTGCTAGGAAATGTTGTGAATAAATTCTACAGAGAGTGGCTATTGCTCAGGCATTTTATAGGTGGGTATGAATGTATTTTACTCTCCTATCCAGAACACATGTTGGAAGCATTATAGGCTTTTGCAGATTTAATAGCATCATTTATCGTCAGGAGAGATTCAAAAGAGGATGAAAGGAAAAAACATAATCCTTCAGAAGAGAGAAACAGACAACATGGTTAGAATTTTTTCATACTTAGAAGAGAAGGGAGGTTCAGCTTCTTTTACAGAAAATGAAGGCATTTATTAAATTCAGTGACCTAATAATATGTACTTGATTCTACAGAAAAAAATGAATTGAAGTCCCTGCAGAGATTATACAACTCTAGAGTCCTCAAATTTTAAGCATCCCTTAAAAGAGTTTCCGATCCATTTATGTCTTACATCACCATACTTTATTTTTAAAAGCTTTTGTATTTTGTTACTTACAAACTTTTTAAGTCTCACCTCCCCATATTTTTTCTCTGATGCCTTATACTCCAGTCTTTCTATACTCTCATTAGTGTCCTAAGCCTTCCTGGGACCAGCCAGCTATTATCTCCTCTGACAGAAATGCCCTTCCCTTGCCCACCCCAATCTGTTTTTCTTTGCACACACCACACCACTGTGACTTTATTAAGTCTGTTTTAAACTATTCTAATTTGAGGGTACGACTTATTCCCAGTAGCAAGCCTGATTCAACTGCCAAATGCCTTATAATTTTAGTATTTCTACTTACATATCCAATAGTGTGAATACCAATAACCCAATTCAGCAGGTCACATCATAGGTTGGTAGCCAACCTTGAACTAATGTAGGGGGCTCTTACGTAGGGGGCTCACTGTAGTTCAACTGCGGATGTAGCAAAGAGGACAGTGATTCCATTGTACCAAATAGAACTGCCCTGAGCTGACCCCTTTTTAAAAGAATTTGTAAAGAAGAATATTTCATGTAAATAAAATTATATAATATGTGGCCTTTGTATCTGGTTTCTTTCATTCAGCATGTTTTCAAGGTACATTTATCTTGTCCTATGTATTGAGTACTTCATCCCTTTTTATGATGGAATGATACTTCTGTGTACAGATATACTACATTTTGATTACTGACTTGTGAGTTTATGGATGTTTGAATTGTTTCACTATTTGTGTCAATCATGAATAATATTTCCATAAACATTTATGCTCAAGCATTTTTGTCATATATTTTCATTCTTTTGGCTATATATAAAGTTATAGGTCACTTAAAGATGAGGATACATTCTTAGAAATGTGTCATTAGGAGATTTCATTGTTGTGCAAAGATCATATAATGTACTTACACAAACTCAAATGGTATAGCCAACAACACACCTACGCTGTAAGTTATAGCTTATTGCTCCCCGGCTGTAAACCTGTACAGCATTTTACTGTATTGCATACTGTAGACAATTGTAACACAATGGTAAGTATTTGTGTATCTAAACATACCTACACATAGAAAAGGTACAGTAAAAAATATTATAATCGTATGGGAACACTGTTGTATTTGTGGTTCTTCATTGACTGAAATTCTATTACACAGTACATGAGTGTATATAAGAATATAATTGCTAGATCACCCAATAACTTTATGTTTAACTGTTTGAGGATCAACTAAACTGTTTTTCAAAGCATTTATATCACTGTACACTCACACCAACAAAGTATAAGTGTTCTATTAGGTTGGTGAAAAAGTAATTGTTGTTTTGTCATTACTTTCAATAGCAAAAACCACAAATACATTTGTACCAACCTAATAATTTCTCAGCATCCTTGCTAACACTTATTATTTTTCATGTTTTATAATTATAAGCATCCAAATGGAAGTGAAGTGGTATCTCATTGTGCTCTTGACTTACATTTCCATAATGATTAATGATGGTGAGTATATTTTTATGTAAGTATCATCTACTTGTATATCTTCTTCGAAGAAATGTCCATTTAAATCCTTTGCCCATATTTTCTTGCTTCTTCCTCAGGTGGCTACCAGCCTGCTGGTTTTCCCTGTGAGCATCGAATCTTAGTTTTCAAGTGTACCATGGAATTGGAAAGGAGTACTGGGGAAAGCAAAAATTTAAATACCACAAAATTTACAGGTTTTACCAAGATTCAACAATCTTTATTTTAAAAATGCTCCCTAGATTGTGGCAAGTCTTTGGTTAATTTTGAGAGTTCTGAAAAAAATTTATCCTGTCAATTTTTGACAGCATTCTTATTGCCTCTATGAAAGGGAGAATTTTCAGAGGTCTGTATCCTACCATTCCAGAAGTAAGAGCCTCTATTATAATTTTAAGGAGTATTCTTTTAATCCTTTTTTTGTATCTTTCACCTCACAATAGATATATCATCAAACCCTGTTGGTAATTTTCTCAGCTTATATCCAGAATATAATCACTTATAATTCTCTGCCACCATCTTGGGCTAAGCCACTATCATCACACATATTGGTTGTTACTGAAGTCTTCCATAAGGTCTGAATCAACTGTTGTCTTCCTGTTAAACCCAAACAAGCATCTAGACTAACCTCTTTAAAATGTAAGTCAAAATATGCCCTTTCTTTGTTTAAGTATTCTAAGTAGTTTCTTTTCTCACACAGAATAGAATCTAAGTCTTTATAGATGCCTGAAAGTCCCTACGTGATCTGATACCTATCTTCCTTTCTTCTTTCTCACCACTTCCCTGCTTCTTCATCTTACTTTTGCTGTAGTGGCCCTTTACTATTTCTCATATATGCTACATAGCCCTGCATGAGCTCACCTTAGAACCTTTCCATTTTCTTTCCTCCTCTGTGCAGAGGTGTTACTCACTTCCAAGTGTCACCTCAATGGGGATATCTTCCCTAATTTTCTTATATAAAACAATAAACCAGACCGGGTACAGTGGCTCACACCTGTAATCCCAGCAATTTGGAAGGCCAAGTCGGGAGGATCGCTTGAGCTGAGGAGTTTGAGACCAGCTTGGGCAACACGGCAAAATCCCCGTCTCCACAAAAAAATACAAAAATTAGCCTGGCATGGTGGCATTTGCCTGTAGTCCCAGCTACTCAGGAGGTTGAGGTGGTCGGATCGATTGAACCCTGGAAGCAGAGGCTGCAGTGAGCTGAGATTGCACCACTGCACAGCCCGGGTGACAGAGTGAGACCTCATCTCAATAAAAATAATCATAAATAAATAAATAAATAATAAAACTTTTGCTCTATACATAGTCTCTTCCCTGTGTTATTAAACTGTGTTATTCTCCATAGCACTTACCAACTAACTTATTATCTTTAAAATTTATTTAGATTATTTTGATTTTTATTTCCTATCTACTAAAATGCAAGTGACATCAGTGCTAGGGCTTCTACATTTTATTTCCCTCATTATCTCCAGTTCTTAAATTAATGCTTGGTATAATGAGTGTGTCACAAATATTTGCTAAAATAAATGAATGAAGCAGAGATGTGCAAAGCAAATAAGAAAATTAAGTTTCCAAAAACATTAATAATTTTCTATTTCTAAAATAAAAGAACAAAACGTCTTGATATATTTTACAATGCCCATCATAAACCGATTTATTTGAGTTGCTCTGCCTCTGTGGATTAACTGCAAATGTGTTCTCATTTAATAGAATCCAGATCAATAGACGTGACAGCAATTAATTCAGGGTGATTTTTCCCCCTCCTAGTTCAGAATCCAAATATCAGAGGAAGCAAAAGAAGCCCGCCCAATTGTTTCTCTTCACAAACACAAAATTGTGGAGCACATCTTGGCTCGACCTAGCTTCTGCCTGAATGGTCTCCATCTGTTTGATACCATGTGGCACACTAGCATATGCCAAGCAATCCGTCATTCTGCTGTATGTGAAGGGAGACAATGAAAAGATTAATACAATTCCTTTAACTCTGATGAGGAACACAACAGCTCAGTGGCCTCACACATGCATTCTGGAAATTACTGTGCTACAGAAAACTGTTAAACTCATTTCTGGGCTGAGTAAAATATTAAAAAACAATTTGACAGAGCCAGTGCACTGAACAATGTTCATGACAATCCCAGGTTGACAAGACAAACTGAAAAAAATGTACATAGCAGCCTCAGAAGAAGATCTTTCTTCAGTGTTAGAACACTCAGGCAAAGGATCCTCTGTGAGGCATGAAATCAGAGCAATATAGCTATTCACCCTAGATAGCAACATTGCCAATAATTTTCCGTCCCGAAGACCTCCTCAAGTTTCTACGAAGCTGAAAAAAGGACTGCAGAGTAACTTCAAGCTTGGTAGAAAGGCAATTTTATCCTGGTTTTCCTAGACACCAACTTGGAATTGAGTAATTGTTCTTAAAGCATAGCAGGAACTTTTCACTCAGTTCAAGCTTCTCTCATAATTATCTTCTTAACTTTTTTAATATCTCAGGAAATAGACAACATTTACATTCACCAAAAGTAGAGGCCCTGAGTTACAATTTCATTATAACTTTTTCCTTATTAAACATGCAACATACATTCTTTGGCAGATAACTTGGAAAATATAAATAAAGAATACACCTAAATTCTTACAATCCACGTAAGAACTATTAACGTTTGGAAGTATAATATTCTTGAAATTTATATTTTAAAAATTTTGTGTGTGTGTGTGTATATAGTATACATACAGATGTTTCTCAATTTACAATGGGATTATGTACAGGTAAACGTATCATCAGTTGAAAATATTGTAAGTCTAAAATTCCTTTAATATATCTAACTTATCAAACATTATAACTTAGCCTAATCTACCTTAAACATGCTAAGAACAGTTATATTAGCCTACTGTATACTTGCAAATTGGAAACTATGTATACAACATATACTCATAGTAACATGTTGAAGGACATATATACATACAAATATATATATATATATATATATATATATATATATATATATATATATATGAAACTCAGGAATGCACAAATGATGTCCACAATTATTTTACCTAGCAGTTTACCTATCTCTGCAACATGCCAAGAAAATTCTATTACCAAAGGACAATGAGAGACAAAGAAGTTCTGATTACTAGCTGGAACTTTGGCCTCGAACTTTTGTGGATAGTCTGCTAAACTAAGTAAGTATGTACCAGGAAGTACACCTTTTGCTCAGGCTACATAGCCAAAATGGTTGTATTTTCTTTAACAGCCATTCTTATCTCACCTTTTCTAACCAAGAAAGTATTTTCTATGACATTAGGATGACACTTCTTTCCAGGAAGGAAAAGACTATAAACATTGTATTCTTACCACTCATACAATGAAAATTAGAGCATTCATGGTTTTCTAATGCACCTCAACTCCTTCCCAAAACAACACTAACATGATAATAAAAAGCTTTTTAAATTACATAAGATTAAAGAAATAAAGACAATGTGAAATAAAACAGAAGAAAACATTTTAGAGATGGAGTCTCATCCTGTTGCCCAGGCTGGAGTGCTGTGGCACAATAGTAGCTCACTGCAGCCTCATACTCCTGGGCTCAAGCAATCCTCCTGCCTCAGCCTCCCTAGTAGCTGGAAGCTCAGGAATATGCTATCATACTGGATTTTTTTGTACTTTTTGTAGAGACAGGTCTTGCTATGTTGCCCAGGCTGATCTCGAACTCCAGGCCTCAAGTGGCCCTCCCATCTCAGCCTCCCAAAGGGCTGGGATTACAAGCACGAGCCACTGCACCTGGCCTAGGTGCTTTTAATAAATGTAAAATCTCAACACCTAACCCAATTGTACAGAAAGAGAAATTCTGGAGGTAGGTAACGGCAATCTGAGTTTTAGAAAGCACTATGGATGATTCTAAAGTATGCTGTAGTTTGAAAACCTCTACTCCAGAACCTTATCATAGAAAATGTAGTCCACAGACCAGCAATTAGAGTTACGGTTGTCCCAGTTCACCTATAACATTCCTGGATTAGCACTGAAGTCGCATTTCCTCCACAAACCCGAATGGCTGGCCACCTTATTCTCAACAGTATCATCAGTTAGATGCTTATTATAAATGAAAAATGCCAGGCCCTGCTCCAGACATTCTGGGCCAGAATCTGCATTTTAACAAGATCACCAGATGATTTGCATGCACTTTATGGATTCAGAATCGTTGCTCTTGGACAGTGGGAGTGAATCTCAAGCCTGCTGCACAATAGAATCACCTGGAAGTCTTTTAAAAAATGGTGGCGCCCAGGCTTTTACCCAAGGCTGAACCACGGTCT
This sequence comes from Saimiri boliviensis, assembly GCF_048565385.1. Classification (NCBI taxonomy): domain Eukaryota; kingdom Metazoa; phylum Chordata; class Mammalia; order Primates; family Cebidae; genus Saimiri; species Saimiri boliviensis. The sequence continues at coordinate 40,801,253 of NC_133454.1, read as the reverse complement.
CTGGGCATGGGCCCCAGGCATCTGTGTGAATCCAAGTTTGGGAATAACTGGACATTCCAAATGTCATGAAGCAAGAATGAATTCAATCTTACATAAACTCTTAAACTTCTAGACATCTACAGTCCATATATATATATATATATATATATATATATATATATATATATCTTGGAAGTATGTTTTGAGTGCCTACTCAGATGGTAGATACTGTGTTAGGACCCAATAGACACAAAGATGAGTAAGACACAGACCTTTATATGAAGTAATCATAATCTAGTGACAGTGTCTCCCTCCTAATCTCTATACTTCATGCATAGAAAAAAATACTGTTAACAATTTAAGTTCTTTTAGTGTTTTCCATTTGCTTTCTTTTTTACTGCCTTTCATCCTTTGCTCTCAAGTGTTGGAGAAATTAAGATTTTTTTACTCAGGGTTCAAAGAATCATCACACTTCTGTGAATACACAACTAGAAAACTACAACAAAAAATTATAGTGAAAAATTAAAATTGATATCCCAATGAGGACAGGTATTTAAAGATTCCATATGTTTTAAACAAATCAATCTTGCACCATAATATGTTTTTACTTTTTCAGATAAAAATTTTTGTGTTTCACTTGCATTCTGTAAACACTTTAGAAACATTGTTTCTGCAGGTATTTTTGAGAAGTAACTATATAACCAAGAAATCTCTATGACATTTATTAAGCATTAGCTATGAATTGCCTCTCTTTTGAGCACTTAATTAAAATAAGATACATAGAACAGAAATTTGCAATCATCCAGCTTAAGGAAACTTGAGTATTCCCTTTGCCTGCTAATCTCTCAGAGACTGACATGGACATACATTGCATATTCAGGTATGTTACTGAAATGACTCAGTGGCAGAAAGCTTTAGGTGATTAGATAAACATCAAACTTGGTCTTGCCTTGTAATGAAATCTTCTTACACGCATTTAAGAAAGAATACTGAGTATAACTCTTTGTGGTTAAAATCACTGCTTCTATTATTTTCTCCCAAGATACACACATTACTTAAATTGAATGTGCCACAATCACGCTTTACCTTGCTGACACAAAATTTTGAGTACTAGCAATGCTCCTAGATCAAGTAAGGAGGATATGAGACAACATTTTCTCCATGGACAATGGGAATGAGTTTTTAACAATATAGCATCCATGATTTCTTACCTCAAACTCCAAGAACACAGATCTGCTTGACCATTGGCTAGAAGTGAAAGAGTATCCTGAGATGGGAGGTCAAGATATGGAGCAAAGCTTTGTCTATTCAGGGAGCAAGTTCTAAATCTTGGTTTCTACAAGTCAGGGTGCAAATTTTTTGTTATTTCTATTTCAGCAACTATGTGTAACTGACTAGGTATCTATCAATTACCCATATCTATTACATATTCCTTCAAAAAGTGGTGGTGCAGGCAGTTTTGCTTTTGTATTAGTGTAATAACTATTTTTATTATTGGTAATACTGTCTTGTCACAAGTGACAAAATCTGGTACTCAAATGAAATTCTAAGATACCACTTTGGAAAGTTTAAATATATGAGGCATAGAGCAGTCTGGATGCTTGAACCACTATGACTAGGTCTGATCTGCTTCAGGACTTAGGAAGCCAATCTTACACTAGTTTTATCGGTCATTGGAATTCCATTTTCTTGCTGTTCTCTTTCAAGCATCACTAAAATGTATGCTCTATCCTGGTCAATGGGTGTTCTTACTTTGCACTTTTAAATAAGCAATTGGAAATCACTTTAAACTCGACTTACATAAAAATTACTTGCTTTCTATATGATGTTGAAAAAATTTAACCACATTTTTTATTACTCTCTTAACTGCTGTTTTCTGGTCAGAAGCAAATAATTATCCATGACCATATGTAGCATCTATTCTAATGACTTAGACAAATAGGTTTGTTTTCTTTTACGGATCTTTTTTTTAGACAATAGCTTTGAAATCTGAAATGACATTGCATTCCAGGATATAAAGCCAAAGCCTACTACCTTTCAAAGGCATATTGTTTCTGCAAATCATGAGAGGAAAACAGTCTCTCAAAAAAACTAATGGAGTCTGAAGAGCTGTTGTGATTTTCTCAGTCTTCACTGTACTACCAGCTTGTCAGTTTTCTAGAATACTCCAGTCTCTCTACAGTATCAGGCATGTTTTGTATAAGTTCATTAATACTTTGAAGATATTCAAAGGGAAGATATTCTTTGCCTAATTTCCTGGGGTAAAAAGGTAGTTTCTTAGATATTTTGGATTATTTACCTAATCTAAGATTCTGAGTTTGAGAATGCCATTTGAGATGGGCACCTACTAACTGACAGCTTAAAGGTACTAAATCTGTGGTTCCTGTATTTCTATTCTGACAATGGCTACTGAGATATTTGGCTAATGAATTGCATGCTAGAAAAATGTAATGAATTTCAAAATTTCTCATATACTGGACATTTCTTGAAGTAAAGGTAACCATTATGTTCTGGTAACATGAGATAGGTCAGATACAAGGCCAAATAGGACTCAAATTCACTACCAAAATCCTTTTTCATATACTCTAGTTATACATTATTAAAATACATTAGTTTTCAGGATTTTAAATCTGATGCCTTAAGCATATTCAACTCAAATATTCTCAGGGTTATTTTATTTGAATTGGGACTTCGGCATTATTCATTTTAAGTATCCAAAAGAATGGATCAGAATAATTCACAACATTAGACTTGCATGTTGAATAAATTTATGCATTTTTCTCACACAAAAACTGTCTTGGCTACAAATGTAAGCTGTAAAGATTCTTTCACTGAGTACATGACTTAAAATATGTAACTCAAAATACAATTTTATAAAATGTTTTAACTACCTTATACAAATAATGCTTTAAAGTGCTGGAAAGTCTTCAGTTTGAATAAAAGCAGCGAGGACCAATAAAAAAATAACTTTTGAAGAAAATTAGGAGAAGAAAAATAAAGAAAAATCTATATTATAAGAATTGTTTAACAAATGACTCCTAAATGTTTATGTTCCCTGAACGTTGGAGTAATTACAAATAAGTGATAATAAAAAAGCTTGTTAAAATAGGATATGAGATCTGAATGTCTGCCTTGTTTTCTCATCTTACAAGAAAAACAAAGAAACCAACAAATAAAAATCAAGCAATATTGCAATTTCTTTCTGTAATTACAAGAAGTCAAGAGAATTAGCTAAAATGTACATCCTCTTAAAATTCCTTTCTAATGTGCCAAGCCAAACTCCTGAGGGTACTTGTTGAATTTCAGTCTGGTTCACTGCATCTTAGCACCTTAGAGCACTTTCATTTTCACTTTGTGGAAAGATTGGTGAATGGTTGAAATATGGTGGTTTAGGACATACAGGCTGCTGCCCAGGTGACCTGGGTTCTAATGCAAGAAGTTACTCAACCTCCCTATGATCCATTTAAAAAATAATCTGTAAAATAAAAGGCAGTAGTAGTCATAGCCACCTCACAGTGTTGTTGTGACAATTAATGGAACTAATAACTTTCAGAAAACTTGAAACAATGCCCAGAATATAGTAATCATTATATCTATTAGCTATAGTTTAAGAGCTGTATCCCAAGTAAAGGTAAGCCATTTTTTGGTGATGCAGAGTGAGCTGGCCTTGAAGGCCAACAAAATGTATGTGAGAAATACATCTTTCATACTGAAGGATCAGGTAAAGAGAACAAAAGAATTGCCAGACCACATTCATAGGTTACCTGATTTTGGGAATGAACTCTGAGCCTGGGGGTGGATTGTCTCTTCTGCTTCTAGAGATGTCTGCCAGTAATATACTTAAGTGAGCCCTTTTATTTCCAGGAACATACAGACATCAGGCAAGGCTTTTCATATAACAACAGAAGATCTTCATCTGACTAAGCCAAGGTGATGCTCTTCTGGGTCTGCCTAAATCCTAAGAAATGACAGTCTGTTTTCCTACTGTCTGTATTATTGATCATATTGGAAAACAGAACTGGTTCCAGTAAATAATTATCAAACACCAGTGATATCTGATGTATATGAGTTTATTTTCTTTGTTTTTTGTGCCTAAAGTCAACATCAAGAGTATAAACATGTACTAAATTGTGTGCCATATTGTAAGCAAACTGAAATAAAAAGGTTAATTTATAAGGAAGAAACCCTGAGTGTTACTATTAATATTTTTTAAAATAAAAAGCATAGTATTATTAAAATAAGTCATATCTCCTAGTACATTTAAAATGTTTTTCAACATTTAACAACTCTTGGCCCACAGTAGTGTCAATAAATGTGTGTTGAATTGAATATTTGGTCAAGAGACACAGACATGGACAGAATACTGTATTGGGATTCAAATCATCTTTTCGTTGAACAAATAAGATACAAGTAATTTACTCAGTTCAATTTTTATTAACATGTATTTGAATCACAAAAACATTAAAATTACTTTCGGTTAGAATGTTACTACTTTTATTGACAGTTTTCAATTAAAATATAAGTGAATTAAAATATTTAAAAATATGTCATTGATATCCTTTGTATTAAATATTGTGGTCCATAAATTACTATATTGTTGCATGCTATTTAAAAAGAGGAAAATTAGAAATAAACCATTTGGAAGCAAAGTTTAAACTTTTACTCCTTCTGTTTCTTGTTAACAATTATTATTATATTTAAATGTTATTAAAAGAAACAAAGTCCTTCTGAGATATTCAGCTTTTTAATTAAACATACATATATATGTATATGTATACAGTATCCCAACAATGTAACCTTTAACCATGAGAACCAAGATGACTCTGGAGTTTTCTTTTTAATAGAAGATTGAATTAGTCTATTTTACCGTAGCATAGCCTTTGACTTTACTCTCTGACAATATGGATGCTGTCTGAATTATGTTTCCATATCCACAGCAGAATGGCAATTCTGTTTGCAAAACTTTTAGTTTATTTTCATATCTAGCCAACTTTATTCATGCAATTATTCAGGTCTGATATGGCACATTCCTCAAATCTCACTTTCTGACCTGCTCTTACCCTAAACAGGTGCAGTTCATAAGAAATAATAGACTTTACTATGTACTGTTACTATGACCCATTTTAGCTCCCCTCTCTCCTCTGAACTATGATTTTTACAGCTCCCAAGTTGTCATTCCCCACCACAATTTCCTCCCTAAATCCATGCTGGTTTGTTGGTTTCTGAATATTTCTCTCTCCGGATGGAAATAGGAAGAAAACAATGTTGAGTAAGAACTAAAATGGATGGAGAAAAATTAGTACATACCAGGAAGACCAGTAGCTCATTTTCAAAGTTGACACAAATTTACTTTTCAACTCAGTATTACAAATAATTAGGAAAAAAAAAAAAAAAGGAAAAAAGTATCTCTACCTGTCTAGAGAAGGTTAGGGAATGGTCAGCTATCACTTCTGCTATTTTTAACTTGGCTGAGCATGAGAAATTATACTTTTAAAATATGATTCTTCTCAAATTACAATTACTAAAACTTCTAATTTTGACCACAGAGTGACCTTTCCTTTTGCTTTTATTTTCTCGGTCTTCCAGTATATTTTACTAAGAAAATGGAAGAAAATATCAGATCAACAACTTGCTGGAGCAATGTATTTTTTTAAAAAAACAGTTTGATTGAGATATAATTTACACACCATAAAATCCATCTATTTAAAGTGAACAATTCAATGATTTTTAGTATGTTCACAGAGTTGTGCCACTATCACCACAATCAAGTTTAGCATATTTAAATCAACATTATAATGAAATCCTGCTTTCAGTAGCAATCACTCACCATTTCTCCTACAACTTCCCAGCCCTAGGCAACTACTAATATATATTCTGTCTCTATAGATTTGCTTATTCTGGATACTTCATATAAATGAATCACACAATATATCATCCTTTTAAATTGGCTTCTTTCGCCTGGGATAATATTTTCAAGCTTCATCCAAGTTTTAGCATGTATTAGCACTTTGTTCTTTTTTATGGCCAAGTGATACTCTACCAGACATTTTGTTTATCTATAAATCAGTTACAGAACATTAGCATTGATTCCATTGTTTGACTATTATAAAGAATGCTGTTCTCAATATTTGTATACAAGTTTTGTGTAACTTTATGTTCAACATTTTGAGGAAATGCCAAAATGTTTTCCAAACTGGCTGCATCACTTTACATTCAAACCAGCAACATTTGAGGCTTCCAAGTTTTGCACATTCTGGCCAATACTTTTCATTATCTATTACATTATAGCTACCCTGGTAGGTCTGAAGTGGTAGCTCATTGAGGCTTTGATTTGCATTTCTCTAATATGGGTAATTTCTCGGGTAATTTCTCTAATAATATGGAACATCAATCCATGTGCTTATTGGCTATTTACAGATCTTTGGAAAATATGTATTCAGATCATTTGAACATTTTTAATTGGGTCATTTATATTTTTGATACTGAGTTGTAAGGATTCTTTATGTATTCTGGGTACAACTTCGTTATCAGACATATGATTTGGATATATCTATTCTATATCTGTGTTGTTTTTTGTCTTTCATAATGGTAGACTTTGTAGTGCAAAGTTTTTAATTTTAAGGTAGCACATTTTTTCTATTTATTTTTCTTTCATCACTTGTATTTTTAGTATCACTCTATGCCTCCTATGTTACTCTGTAGGAACCCTTTTGATTACAGTGAACTCAGAAAGATAAGCTAGGATAATTTTTCCATCTGAATACCCCAGATTTAATGATACCATCAAAGTTTACTTGTCATTTAAGGTCATATATTTACAGTTTCTGAAAATAAGGCCTGAACATCTCTGGGAGTAATTATACTGTTTACCTCAATTCTTAAATAATTATTTCATTCATTTTTTTTGCTATTGCTCTTATACTACTTGTCTTTATATATTACAAACACAAAAATTTATTATTACTATGATTAAATCACTAAGTTTTTAAAAAGCTGGAAGAAGAAAGGAGAATAAGCATGTATTTACAAGGTTTGTTGTATTTACATTTTTATTTACAATTATTTGATGTCTTAATTGCTTCCTATGTATTATTATTATCTGAATTTTTGTATACTCTATTACACCTCTGCCCTCATTCACCTTATTTGTGTTGTTACTACCAAATATATTACATTGTTACATGTAGTAGGCCCAACAATGCTATTAAATATATATTGTGTTATGCAATTGCTCTTTAAATAGGTGAGAGGATCCTGAAAGAAGTATGCAATTATACTTTCCTTTATGTATCCCTACATAATTACCTTTACAGATACTCTTTTTTGTCTTGTGTACAATCAAATTACTGTCTGGCATCAGTTGTTTTCAATGTAAATAATTTCCTCTGATATTTCTTATAATGCACATTTGTCAGAAAAATGCCTCTTGGTTTTTGTTGATCATTTCTTGAAGATAGTATTGCCAGATATAAGAAATTTGACTGAATTTTTTCCCTAGTACTTTGAATATTTCATCCAATTGACCTGTGGATTCCACTGTTTCTGATAAGAAGAGAGTGGTTAACATCGCTGGGGTTTTTTAAATCTAAGAAGTAGATTTTTTTCTTGCTACTTTTAATATTTTCTTAATATATTTGTTTTTTGACAGTTTTACTATGATGTGTCTGCGTGTAGATCTCTTTGCATTTATTCTATTTGTAATCCATTGAGTTTCTTGGATGTTCAATTTTTTTTTTTTTATTCTTTGAGACGGAGTTTTTGCTCTTGTTACCCAGGCTGGAGTGCAATGGCGCGATCTCGGCTCACCGCAATTTCTGCCTCCAGGGTTCAGGCAATTCTCCTGCCTCAGCCTCCTGAGTAGCTAGGATTACAGGCACGCGCCACCATGCCCAGCTAATTTTTGTATTTTTAGTAGAGACAGGGTTTCACCATGTTGACCAGGATGGTCTTGATCTCTTGACCTTGTGATCCACCCACCTTGGCCTCCCAAAGTGCTGGGATTACAGGCTTGAGCCACCGCGCCCGGCCCAATATAATATTTTTAATTGAATTTGAGAAGTGTTTGGATATTATTTCTTCAAGTATTTTTTCTGCTCATTTATCTTTCTTCTCTCTTTCTGATAATCTCAGTAGCTATATGTTGTTGTGCTTAATGTTGTCCCACATTTCTCTGAAGCTTCTAAAAAATGTTTCTTCTTGCAAAGGACACAAACTCCTGTTGGGGGTTAGGGGAGCTGGGGGAGAGATATCAGAGTGTGGGAGAATTAAAGAGGGATAACATTAGGAGAAATACCTAATGTAGATGATGGATGGATGGATGCAGCAAATTACCATGGCATGTATATACCTATGTAACAATCCTGCATGATCTGCACATGTACCCCAGAACTTAAAGTATAATAATAATTTTTTTAAAAAATTCTTCTTTATTTTTCTTCTCTGCTCTTCACATCTGGGTACAGATATTGATCTCATTTCAAGTTTGCTAATGCTTTCTTCTGTGAGCTTAAATCTACTGTTGAGCTTTTTCAGTAAAATTTGTTTACTCCATTTTACAACTTCAGTTTTTAATTTTATAGACAATTTTATATGTCTATATCTTTATTGGTAATTTTTGTTTTTATTTGATGAGATAATACCACCAAACCTTTCATTATGGTTTCCTTCCATTTTTGGCAAATATTTTTCATAGGTGCTCTGAATTTTGTTGTTGTTGTTGTTGCTAAATCTAACATCCTAGCCCTGATAAAGACAATGCCTGTTAATTACTTATTTTTTTCCTGTGTATCAAACATACATTTATGTTTCTCATAATTGCTTTTACGTTAACATACAATTTAGATAATATATCGCAGCAACAATGGTATTAGAGGCACAAACAGAAGATTGGAATCCTAGGGGAATGAAGGTCAGATAGTTTTTTTTCCTGCTAGCCCAACTGCCTGCTTATTCTATAGTTTTTGGTATGATTTTGTCTTTTTGTAACTATAGCTCCTACCAGATTATACTCTTACTTAATTTCAGCACTCACATGGCTCTGGTAAATTTTTCCTCCCTTAACACATTGGAGATTTTTCTTACCACTGCTGGTCTCTAGAACCTAATCATCTCTTGCTGGTTCCCTTATCTTTGTCAACTATAAAGTCTCATTTCAAAATATGAGCTAAGTATGGATTCTATTTCCTAATGGATCCATGACTTGTTAGTGTGGTGAGAATCTTTGCTTCCAGCTTAGCACATTTAACTACAGACCAGATGTTTAGTCTCCTATTCTTGAAAGTTCTCTGAAAATGCACATTTATTGTCTATTCATACATTTTAGGCCACTTTGTAGGACCTAGAATCTGTCACTATTTGTATTTATTAGCTATAGAAATTGTCCATGCATAAATTTATCTAATATATATTTATCAAAGAAAATATATATTTATCAAAGTGTATTGAATAACTCAAGAATTTCTGGAAGGATAGGGAAACACGCCTGGAAAATTCAACAGAAACAAAGGTGGGCAGTCATCAGATAGGGTCATAGTTAAAATCAGTAACATTAGTCCAATGAAGAGACTGCTGCAATGTCCAAAGAATATGAGCAATTTGTTTAAAGTGCCACAAGCAATGCTGAACACTAGACATGGTGCTATACTACCTCTGGGATTTGTCCCTGCTACTAATGCTGCACACTGGAAGAATAGGTTATTTGTTCTTATCTTCCAATTTCAAGTCCAGAGTTGGTGACTCAGTTTGACAAAGCCAGTCTTTCATGTCATACCCTGAGAAAACTAGTATCTGGCATTTTCAGCTTACATGGTAGAAAGCAGACTGTATCTCAACAAACACTCCAAATAAGAAATTGTTCATCCATAAAATGGGAATTGGATGCTTGTCATAGAGGACATGATAAGTGACCACCACCTCTATTTGTCTGCCAAGCATTTGTTATTTTTGGCTCTCTAGCATATAAAACCTTTTCACATAGTTCCACTTCAAAAATGAAAATGAAATAAAGTAACCCGAGCCTAATGTAGTACACTACGCCTTGTGAAACCAAAATGCATTCTCACCTTCTGCAAGGAAGAGCAACTCAAAATTTCATCAGTTACTACATTTAGTTAGAACACCAGGATCTCTAGAGAAATGTTTATTACTTCTGACCTCAATATGTCTTCATAAACACACACACACACACACACACACCCATGTTTGAGCTACTTATTTTATTTTTGTGCAAAATATTTTCCCAGCTTTATTGAAATATTAACAAAAAAATTCTATATATTGAAAGTATACAACATATTTTGATAAACACATACACTGCACAATGGTTGCCAAAATCATGGCTTGATATTATTTTAACTATAGAATTATTGCTAACATGCCCTATAGAAAACAATAGAAGAAATGAAACTGAAAGAGTATGAAAGAAGAACGAAAACACCTAACTTTGTTTCTCCTCTATTTGGGGTTGTTTATCTACTGAAAAGATTGAAGTAACTGAAATCTTTTTTCAGACATGGAAACTGTGCTCCATGTGCCTAATCCCCAAGTCTATGGATTTCTTTCTATACTTTAAATAAAGAATTTTTGTCATCTCCATATCCTATGATGCAAGGTGCTATTGAATCTGGTTTCAGTTAACTAAACTAAACACACCAAAGCCCCAGGCTGCTTAATGTGTCATACCAATCTATAATCGTTGATAAACTTGATAAACTTTGGGATGGGAGAGGGTAGATCAAGGTAGGCTTTTCCTGCTGTTCACTGAAATTCTGAGAGTGCATTGATAAAAGAGAGGTTAAAACTGCCCAAAGTGTGTACAAGGTCAAATCAAAATGTATGGTGGACATTCTTCTTATTTGGCACTTAAAGTAACAGAAGTGCGTTGGCAGAAGGGAAAAAAAAGGCACGAATAAATGAAAAATGATTATCAGTTTGCATGATTTATGCTTAATATCAATTATAAAAGCTATCTACATTTACAATTGCTTTTTGAAAAGTGGATATTATCAAGTGCTCGTGTTATGATCACTTTCAGCAGTACTTATTGCGCTGTATAATGTAGTTTCTTTTAAAGACATGGCATAGAGCTATGGCTTTTTCTTTTTTCCTCAGGCCAGTGATGAGCAACAAATAGAATGCCTTTTCTCATAGTAAGCAATTCACTGTGTGTTGATAATATTTCATCAGCATATTTCTAGACATCTCACTAAATATAAGCTTCTTACCAAGATTTATGATGTTCTTACTTTTTGTCAATCTTTTTCCCAATGGCTTGAAGTCAGAAACAATAGAATTTTGCAATTCATAAACTATTGCAGCCTCATTATCAGCAGAAACTCCTTGACCCATAATCTTCAAATTGTGCAGTCTTTCATGATTCTTAAATACCTCAATTTTTCCTAACTCAGTCTACTTCTTAGCTCCTTCTGCTAAGTCATCATACTCCTTTATGTTGGCCTTATTCAGATCTTTAAATATGTTTGGCAATTTCTGCTGTACCAATATGGTGTTCAGGGACAGCCAACACTGATTGTAATTCACACGCACTGGGCAAGTTAATTCTCTGACTTTTTTTTCAAAATTAATATGCCATACATAGGTAACATGTTGAAACTTTCCAGAACCAGTGAGGCAGGACAATAGGGTCTGGAGGCAGAGAACCTAACACTGAGCTGACTTCCTAGAACTGAATCACAAGGAAAACTCCACCTCTCCACATCGAAGTAACCAAAGGATAAGAGGCTACTCCCTTGCACCGATAAAAAATGGAAAGTATTTCTGATTGGTCACCTCCCCAAACCAGTCTTCATATATAACTTTGTTACTTTACTTCAGCCTCTGATTGATCCCCTCCCACGACCAATCAGACTGCTTATGGCCTACTCCTTCGTTTATATAGGGTATAACCAATTCACCAATGGGAAAACCCTAGAGAGTATTTAAACCCCAGAAAGTTTTGTAACCAGAGCCCTTGAGTCACTTATTCTAGTCCATTCCCACTCTGTGGAGTATACTTTCATTTCATTAATTTTGTGCTTTTGTTGCTTCATTCTTTCACCGTTTTGTATTGTGTGTTTTTTTCCAATTCTTTGTTCAAAACTCCAAGAACCTGGATGACTCATAGTCAAGACACCCCTCCACTGGTAAAACTAGCAATAGCTAACTTTCATAATTGTTATTTATTTTCTCATGCTGAGGAGTGATTCACTTAAACAATTATTGTGAATACGCGTATTGCAATAATTTTGTCTTTAATGTAGTCACCTCTGTCAAAACACTTTATTACCTCTAGTGTTTGTTCTAATATTTAATTTTTGGTGCCTCTTAGACTCATCCATTTCTTCACAGGCATTTCTACTTTGTTATAAAACTTTAAATTTACTCATGTGAACAAAAAAGATGGCAAAAATATACAACATATTCTTAAAATGCAAATACAAGACAAAACTTCATTGATGAAATCATTGAGGCAAAACTGTTGGGAACCCAGGCTAAGCTGATGCAATTGGAACAAAAGGTTGCATCAGCCCTCCCCGCCAAAAGCAAGTTGCATCAGCCCTCCCCGCCAAAAGCATGCCCCGGGCGTGGTGGCGGGCCACCAATGGAGGACCTGATCACGCGCAAGACATGCCTCAGGGCCACCAATGGAGGACCTGATCACGTGCAGAACATGCATGGCTGCACCAATGGGGTAGCTGATCATGAGCTGAACACTCGTCTCCTAGCCTATCAGAACTACTTCCCCTTTCCCTCTCTACCCTCTCCCCTCCCTATATAAGGAACCCATTTTAAAATAAACTTTGCAGCTTGATCAGAACTTTTGTCTTGCTGCCATTCTTCGCGCCTCTTGTCCCATCCCTTCTCATCCACGATAGGTTTGCCCGGGTTCCTGTCTGTTGCTCTGCAGGCCGGAGCAAGTGGCGCCCAACGTGGGGCTCGATGCCGGCCTCCGTGGACCGCCGTCCCCATTAACCGCCGGCCCCGTTAACTGGTTCCCCGCACGGAGCACCGCGGACCACCCGACCGCGAGCCGACTCCTGGAAGTTCGTTCTTCGACGGCGGCATTACTCAGGTAAGACCCAATCATGGGACAAGCATCTTCACACAGTGAAAATGATCTCTTTATAAGTCAGTTAAAGGAATCTCTCAAGGTGCGCAGAATTCGGGTTCGCAAGAAAGACCTTGTCTCCTTTTTTAGTTTCATTTTTAAAACATGTCCATGGTTCCCCCAGGAAGGGTCTATTGACTCTCGTGTTTGGGGACGTGTTGGTGATTGTCTGAACGACTATTACCGTGTTTTTGGTCCTGAGACTATTCCGATCACCACTTTTAATTATTATAATTTAATAAGGGACGTCCTTACTAATCAGGGCGACTCCCCTGACATTCAACGCCTCTGCAAGGAGGGTCACAAAATTCTTATTAGCCACTCCCGACCTCCATCTAGACAAGCCCCTGTAACAATTACCACCTCTGAAAAGGCCTCCTCTCGCCCTCCCTCTAGGGCCCCTTCTACCTGCCCCTCGGTTGCAATTGACATTGGTTCAGATGATACAGGGCAGTCTTCACTGTACCCCAACCTTGCAACCCTTACGGACCCCCCCATTCAAAGTCCTCATTCTCGGGCGCATACTCCGCCCCAACATTTGCCCTTGCTTGCTAATTCTAAAACCTTGCATAACTCGGGTAGTCAGGATGATCAACTAGATCCCGCCGATCAAGCAGATCTGGAAGAGGCAGCTGCCCAATATAACAACCCTGATTGGCCCCAACTAACTAACACCCCGGCATTGCCACCTTTCCGGCCGCCGCCCTATGTTCCTACAGCAGTGCCCCCAGTGGCAGTCGCGGCTCCGGTCTTACATGCCCCCACACCAAGTGCTTTTGCCCCCTCCACAGCTCAAAATTTATCCAATAAAACCTCCATTCAAGAAACTGTAGTCATCCTCAAAGAAATCCAGACTTTAGCTTCAGAATTGTCCAATTTGGCCCTTCTACCTCCCGCGGGAGTTATGGCTTTTCCCGTTACTAGAAGTCAGGGACAGGTTAGCTCCAATACCACGGGCCGAGCGTCTCCTCACCCTGACACGCACACCATCCCTGAGGAGGAGGAAGCAGACTCCGGAGGATCTGACTCAGAGGATGAGGACGGTGAAAGCTCAGAGCCCACCGAGCCTACATACACCCATACCTATAAGCGGCTAAATTTAAAGACAATAGAAAAAATTAAATCTGCTGTTGCTAATTATGGTCCTACCGCCCGTTTACCGTGGCCCTAGTAGAAAATCTCTGTGAAAGATGGCTTACTCCTAGTGATTGGTTTTTCCTGTCCCGCGCTGCGCTCAGTGGAGGTGATTTTGTCCTTTGGAAGTCTGAATACGAGGAGACCGCTAAACACTTTGCAGAGCGCAACGCGCGCAAAGCCTCCTCCAAAGGGTGGACCCTTAAAAAATTCCTTGGCTCCAGCCCTTACCAAAGCAACGAAAAACAGGCCCAATTCCCCCCAGGGCTTTTAACCCAGATTCAGTCCGCAGGCCTAAAAGCCTGGAAGCGACTCCCCCAGAAAGGAGCGGCCACTACTTCCCTTGCAAAAATCAGACAAGGCCCAGATGAGTCATACAGTGATTTTGTAAGCCGTCTCCAGGAGGCGGCAGATCGCCTTTTTGGCTCCGGGGAAAGTGAGAGCTCCTTTGTAAAGCACCTAGCCTATGAAAACGCTAACCCCGCTTGCCAAAGTGCAATTCGGCCTTTTAGGCAGAAGGAGCTCTGCGATTATGTTCGCCTCTGCTCTGGTATTGGCTCTGCCCATGCTGTTGGCCTAGCCATAGGAGCTGCCCTCCAAAATCTTACCCCCGCACAACTGCCTGGAGCCCAAGCCTGCCTTTGCTATAATTGTCACCAACCCGGCCATCTTTCAAGGAACTGCCCCCAAAAAATACAACCGCCTGCCCAACTGCCAACTCAACCTAATGCCCCACAAGCCAGCATTATAAAAAATTTAGGTCCCACAACAAAATGTCCCCGCTGCAAAAAAGGATTTCACTGGGCTTCAGAATGCCGTTCTCGATTAGACATTAATGGACAACCCATTATTAGGCAGGGAAACTTGAACAGGGGCCAGCCCCAGGGCCCCACTACCGGGATGAACTCCGGGGCTTCACAGTTCACCCCCCAATACCGCCAGCCAACCCCTGCCCTCCCAGTAATCAACCACGCCGCTACGTCGCAGACCTTTGGCGAGCAACAGCGGGCAGTGCAGGACTGGACCTCTGTACCACCACCGACACAATACTAACCACCCAAAATAGCCCTCTGACACTTCCAGTTGGAATATATGGACCCTTACCACCCCAGACATTCGGCCTCATATTAGGCAGAGCCAGCTCTACCCTCCAAGGGATCCAAGTTCTGCCCGGCATATTAGACAATGATTTTGAGGGAGAAATCCATATCATTCTCTCTACAACTAAAGATTTAGTCACCATCCCAAAGGGCACCAGACTAGCTCAAATAGTCATTCTCCCCCTCCAACAAATTAACTCCAATTTCCATAAGCCCTCCCGCGGGGCTAGTGCCCCTGGGTCTTCTGATGTCTACTGGGTTCAACAAATTTCTCAACAGCGGCCTACCCTGAAACTTAAATTAAATGGTAAGCCCTTTTCTGGCATTCTTGATACAGGGGCCGATGCCACCGTTATATCTTACACTCACTGGCCGAGAAACTGGCCGTTAACAACCGTTGCTACTCACCTGCGCGGTATTGGCCAGGCCACCAACCCCCAACAAAGTGCTCAAATGCTTAAGTGGGAAGACTCTGAAGGCAACAATGGTCACATTACCCCTTATGTCCTCCCCAATCTGCCAGTCAATCTCTGGGGAAGGGACATCCTCTCTCAAATGAAACTTGTCATGTGCAGTCCCAGCGATACTGTCATGACCCAAATGTTAAGCCAGGGGTATCTCCCCGGCCAAGGGTTGGGAAAAAATAATCAAGGAATCACCCAGCCCATTACTATCACCCCCAAAAAAGACAAAACAGGCCTGGGATTCCACCAAAATTTACCGTAGCGGCCATTGACATTCCTGTACCCCACGCTGATAAAATTTCCTGGAAAATTACAGACCCTGTGTGGGTTGATCAGTGGCCACTTACATATGAAAAAACCCTCGCTGCCATTGCGTTAGTACAGGAACAGCTCGCAGCAGGGCATGTTGAGCCTACAAATTCTCCATGGAACACTCCTATATTTATCATCAAGAAAAAATCAGGTAGCTGGCGCCTTTTACAGGATCTAAGAGCCGTTAATAAGGTAATGGTCCCCATGGGAGCCCTTCAGCCTGGTCTTCCCTCTCCTGTAGCCATTCCCCTAAACTATCACAAAATTGTTATTGACCTTAAGGATTGTTTCTTTACCATCCCCTTACACCCTGAAGACAGACCTTACTTTGCTTTTAGCGTCCCTCAAATCAACTTCCAGAGTCCTATGCCTCGTTATCAGTGGAAGGTTCTGCCACAGGGCATGGCCAACAGTCCCACACTGTGCCAAAAATTTGTTGCTGCCGCCATTGCCCCAGCAAGATCCCAGTGGCCAGAGGCCTATATCCTCCATTATATGGATGACATCCTTCTTGCTTGTAACAGCGCCGAGGCAGCCAAGGCCTGCTATGCTCACATTATATCCTGTCTTACTTCATATGGACTAAAAATTGCTCCAGACAAGGTACAAGTGTCTGAGCCATTTTCTTATTTGGGATTTGAGTTACACCATCAGCAAGTATTTACTCCCCGAGTCTGCTTAAAAACTAATCACTTAAAAACCCTTAACGATTTCCAAAAATTACTAGGGGACATTCAGTGGCTTCGACCCTATTTAAAATTGCCCATCAGTGCCCTTGTTCCCCTTAACAATATTCTAAAGGGCAATCCAAATCCTTTATCGGCTCGAGCGCTAACCCCAGAAGCAGAGCAATCCCTAGCCCTCATCAACAAGGCCATCCAAAATCAAAGTGTTCAACAAATTTCATATAACCTTCCCCTAGTACTCCTCTTGCTCCCAACTCCCCATACACCCACCGCGGTGTTTTGGCAACCACACAGTACAGACCCTACTAAATACGGAAGCCCCCTCCTTTGGCTCCATCTACCTGCCTCCCCATCAAAGGTCTTACTCACCTACCCTTCGCTCCTCGCCATGTTAATTATTAAGGGTCGGTACACTGGCCGCCAACTGTTTGGCAGGGACCCCCACTCTATAATCATTCCATACACCCAGGATCAATTAACCTGGCTCCTGCAAACCTCTGACGAATGGGCCATTGCATTATCCTCCTTCACAGGAGACATAGACAATCATTACCCCAGTGACCCTGTTATCCAATTTGCCAAGCTTCACCAGTTCATATTCCCCAAGATCACAAAATCTGCCCCAATTCCTCAAGCCACGCTAGTTTTCACTGATGGATCCTCAAACGGAATTGCTGCATACGTTATTGATAATCAACCCATCTCAATAAAATCCCCCTACCTGTCAACTCAACTTGTTGAGCTCTATGCTATTCTCCAGGTGTTCACAGTTCTAGCCCACCAACCGTTTAACTTGTACACTGACAGTGCGTATATTGCTCAATCAGTCCCTCTTTTGGAGACAGTCCCCTTTATCAAATCCTCAACCAATGCTACCCCCTTATTTTCTAAACTACAACAGCTAATTTTAAACAGACAACACCCTTTCTTTATCGGACATCTTCGGGCCCATCTAAATCTTCCAGGACCCCTAGCTAAAGGCAATGCCTTAGCCGATGCTGCCACACAGGTTTTTCCCATTCTGAGTGACTCAATACATGACGCTACCCAGGCTCACACCCTACATCACCTCAACGCACACACCCTTCGCCTACTCTATAAAATCACCAGAGAACAGGCTAGAGATATTGTAAAAGCCTGCAAACAGTGTGTCATAGCCACCCCTGTACCCCATCTAGGGGTAAACCCTCGTGGTTTAGTCCCCAATGCCATCTGGCAAATGGATGTCACTCATTTTGCCCCTTTTGGAAAACAAAAATTTGTTCATGTTACTGTTGACACCTTCAGCGGTTTCATCTTGGCCACTCCCCAAACAGGTGAAGCATCAAAAAATGTTATATCTCATGTTATCCACTGTCTTGCTACCATAGGAAAACCACACACCATTAAAACAGACAATGGCCCGGGATATACTGGAAAAAACTTCCAAGACTTTTGCCAAAAACTCCAAATCAAACATGTTACTGGTATACCGTACAACCCCCAGCGTCAAGGAGTAGTTGAACGAGCTCATCAAACATTAAAAAATGCTCTAAATCGCTTAGCCCGCTCCCCCCTTGGGTTTTCCATGCAACAACCCAGAAACCTTCTTAGTCATGCCCTATTTCAACTAAATTTTCTACAGCTTGACAGTCAAGGTCGCTCAGCAGCTGACCGTCTATGGCATCCCCAAACTTCTCAGCAGCATGCTACGGTTATGTGGCGTGACCCTCTCACCAGTGTTTGGAAGGGCCCTGACCCTGTCCTCATATGGGGGCGAGGCTCAGCCTGCATATACGATCAAAAGGAGGATGGCCCCCGCTGGCTCCCTGAGCGACTAATTAGACACGTCAATAATCAAATAGCCCCCTTATGTGACAGGCCTAGTAATCCAAGTACAGCCCCAGGGCCAAAAGACTCGCCTTGAGGAGCTCCTTTTCTTTTCTTCCAGAAAAAAATGCTCTACATCCTCATCCTCCTACTGCACCCACGCCTCTGCCCAGTCACAAAGGGAGGACTTGGAAAGCCATCCGGAGACGTTTACACTGCCCTCTTTGGAGCGCCATGTGACTGTAAAGGGGGGACTCAGACCAATAATTACGCCACCCCAACTTACACTCAGGTAACAGATTGTGGGGACAAAAATGCCTATCTTACCTATGACACCAATTGGAATGGAGTATCTTCACCTAAGTGGCTTTGTGTGCGCAAGCCTCCTAGTATACCGGTCATTAATGGCCGCCCAGGCCCGTGCCCAAGCGAGTGCAGAGGCAACATTGAACCCCAGATGCACTCCTCCTGCTATTCTAGTTTCTCACAGTGTACTCTTGACAATAATACTTATTTTACTGCCATTCTACAAAGAACAATGGGCCCCTCAGAAACCAATCCTGTCACCAGCGGCCTACAACCTCATAGGGTCCTCCAGGCCGGATGCGAGGGCGAGGTTGGAAAATCTGTTTGTTGGAATCAGCAAGCCCCTATTCACGTCTCCGACGGTGGCGGACCCCAAGATGCTGTGAGAGAGCTTTATGTACAAAAACAAATAGAGCTTATTATTCAAAGCCAATTCCCTAAGTTATCCTACCACCCCCTAGCTCGCTCAAAACCAAGAGGACCTGACATTGATGCGCAAATGCTTGATATTCTGTCAGCCACCCACCAGGCCCTCAATATCTCCAACCCCAGCCTAGCCCAAAATTGCTGGTTATGCTTAAATCAAGGTACCTCCATGCCCCTAGCCTTCCCTGTCAATATATCTAGTTTTAATGCCTCACAAAATAATTGCACCCCCAGCTTACCCTTTAGAGTCCAGCCCATGCCTTCCCAAGTATACCCTTGCTTCTTTAAAGGTGCACAAAACAACAGCTTTGATATTCCGGTTGGCGTTGCCAACTTTGTAAACTGCTCCAGTAGTTCCAACCACAGTGAGGCCCTTTGCCCTGGCCCAGGCCAAGCTTTTGTTTGCGGCAACAACCTCGCCTTTACTGCTCTGCCTGCAAACTGGACAGGGTCATGTGTGTTAGCCGCCCTCCTGCCAGATATAGACATTATTTCTGGTGATGACCCTGTCCCTGTCCCTACCTTTGACTATATTGCAGGGCGGCAGAAACGAGCCGTTACACTGATTCTCCTGCTAGTAGGATTGGGTGTCTCTGCAGCAGTCGCTACCGGTACAGCAGGACTCGGGGTGGCTGTTCAATCTTACACAAAACTTTCCCATCAACTTATTAATGACGTCCAAGCCTTGTCTAGCACCATCAATGACTTACAGGACCAACTAGATTCCCTAGCCGAAGTAGTCCTACAAAACAGAAGAGGCTTAGACCTACTCACTGCAGAACAGGGAGGTATCTGTTTGGCTCTACAGGAACGTTGCTGCTTTTATGCCAACAAGTCAGGAATTGTCCGAGATAAAATAAAAAATCTACAAGAAGACCTCGAACGAAGACGCAAGGCACTTGCAGATAATCCCTTCCTCACCGGCCTCAATGGACTTCTCCCTTACCTCCTCCCCTTCCTTGGACCCTTATTCGCTATCATCCTGTTCTTCTCTTTTGCCCCCTGGATCCTAAGACGAGTAACAGTGCTAATCAGGAATCAGCTTAATTCCCTACTGGGAAAGCCCATACAAATCCACTATCACCAACTAGCAACGCGTGATCTAGAATATGGCAGACTGTAGCCGGTTCCCCTCCTACGGGAGCAGCATACCGCTCGACACTATGCTTTACGAAGGTAATGGACACCGCTAGGTGCAAGGCAAGGCACTGCAAGGAGAGGCCTTACTAAGGCTACTGTCGAGTCTCCTGAGAGGTAAGCTGGCTTGCATAGAGGTTGGTACTCAAAAAATCCTCTCCTCCCAAAAAGGTACCTGCAAGCCTGAAAATTAAGGCTCAGGAGGAGCACAGCCTCTACCTCCCCTAGCTGGTTAAGGTCCGCCTCCTCCTTTTTTTTAAAAGAAAAAGGGAGGAGATGTTGGGAACCCAGGCTAAGCTGATGCAATTGGAACAAAAGGTTGCATCAGCCCTCCCCGCCAAAAGCAAGTTGCATCAGCCCTCCCCGCCAAAAGCATGCCCCGGGCGTGGTGGCGGGCCACCAATGGAGGACCTGATCACGCGCAAGACATGCCTCAGGGCCACCAATGGAGGACCTGATCACGTGCAGAACATGCATGGCTGCACCAATGGGGTAGCTGATCATGAGCTGAACACTCGTCTCCTAGCCTATCAGAACTACTTCCCCTTTCCCTCTCTACCCTCTCCCCTCCCTATATAAGGAACCCATTTTAAAATAAACTTTGCAGCTTGATCAGAACTTTTGTCTTGCTGCCATTCTTCGCGCCTCTTGTCCCATCCCTTCTCATCCACGATAGGTTTGCCCGGGTTCCTGTCTGTTGCTCTGCAGGCCGGAGCACAAAACTACATCATGCTCTGCATATTTTTACATTAATATCCATGCAAAATAAATGTTTTCACGGAAACTTGCATGTAGCTTTGTTATACCAGGTTTTCAATTTGGATAGTAAGAACTGATTAATTTCATTGAAAGTTATAATAACATCTATTCAGATGATTAGAGTTTACATAGCATGGAATATATTCATTTATCCATTGCATGCTAAGGATAAACAGGATTATTTCCCCAAATACTAGCTGTGTTTTCACATCAACTCTGTCCAGAAAATACATCTCAGATTGTCTGTATTTTCTTGATCTTCTGTAATCACATTTTGTGCCAGTTAGATTATTTGTTTTGTGTAACAGGAGCAAACCTGTTAATTTAAACGGAATATTTATGTAGAGGGTAGCAAGCAGTAAACAAAAGAGTCAGGAAAATTGAAGAATCAGGTTGAAAAAATCTCCAAGAAGAAGAAAAGCTAGGCTACAGCTAGCAGCAGACTGGCTGCCACATCAACTATGAGCTCTGTGAGAACTGTCTGGTTGCTGCTGCTGCACACCACATATGCCAGCTTGCACTTCTGTCACTGTCAGCACCAAATACTGTATTCTCCCTATGCACTTCACTGCTTCTACTATTGCTGCTCCTATTCCTGGGACTTTGGTGATATTGCTACTATTGCTAAAATTGATGTTCTATGGTTTTTGCCCTAAATTCCAATTCAAAGACTAAGGTGGGGAAAACTGATTTAAAAAACGATATCACTTGCTCTCAGTCTAGCTGCAAGAGGGGCTGAAAAATCTAACATTTCTCTAGAAAGAAGACTTTTTTTTTATTCATACTCAAAAGGTCAGAGGCACCCACACATAGGACAAGTTATCAGATGGACAGTTATCTGATATCAACTCACCTCTACTGTTTATCTTATGAATGTTCCATTGTTTCAATGAGTTGAAGGTATTGACTTGTCAGTAAAGTAGAGGATCAGAAACCCTGAATATAAGTTGATGGATCAATGGAATTCTCAATACAGAGACAATGGATAATGGGCATAATAACAGTACCATTAGTTTTAATTTATGGTTGAAACTATAAATCCAATATTATTACGAATATGCTTTAAATTTTTCTTTTAATGTGCAGTTAGGACTTCAAGAATTTACCCATTATGAGTGAATCTGAATGAGCATTTATGAAATGACTGACCTGGGTTAAATATGTACACTGTGGACATGAAAACATGTGAAAATAATAAGCCCATAGGAGACATGAGGTCGTGACCTGAGATTAATCAAGCTCTCTCACCTGCTGAGTTAGCCATCTGTTTATTCTTATTCTTCTTTTCTAACAAGCTTACATGAAACACATACTGAAAGGAATTATAAACTTTCAGGCTGATGCTAGATTTTGTCAAAAGACTTAGACCAAGTTTATATTTCTTATATTTCTTAGCTCTATTATTTTGCTATCTCCAACCCATTATCTGCTTTACTGTCTGAAAAAAATCGCATTTTTAAAATCTCTTCACCCAAAATAGGGCATGTAAAAATGGCAGAAGGACTTGAATAATGTTCATATGTAATATAAAAATAATCCAGTGTTTTAGAACGCGTTTCCCAAATAAACATTTTTTTTCCTTTGGTAACTCTACTGGGCGCTCTCTCTTTGTGTGTGTATATATAGTTTATGTAACATATATAATATGATATATATATATAATATATCATAGATGTTATATAATATATATGTTATATATAATTGTATAATACATATATCCAATATTTGTCCTATTTCCTCAAGCCATATGGTTTCTAACAAAGTACCTAGCTAGATTATTTATGTATAAATGCTGAATATGGGATAGCTAAACAAACAGTAATGATTATAATAATGAATTGAGTTTTTACTGTGTGCAAAATTGTCAGCTAGGCAATTTTTTGTCTGAATTATTTCCAATTGTTCAAACATCACCACTAGATTTATATATCCATAGAGAGGAAACATAATTTTTCCAGTGTTACAGAACTCTTAAATGATGGTGCTAGAACTGAGCACACATTGCCCACATTTGAGGTCCCAGAAAACTAATTAAGAACTGATACATAAAGGAAAAGAATCAAGAGTCTATCCACCTTTTCCACTGCGAACTGTACTTAAACCAATTAAGTTGTGAAAATTATCCTCCAGATTATAAATGAAGAATAGTAGAGTCAGAATATCAGCATTTTGTAAATTCAAGAAAAATAAAGATCTAATAACAGCTAAAAACACAAAGGAGAAAACACTAGACTTCATGAGCCTCCTGGTGTTAGTATACAGCAACACATTTCAGAATCTGGTCAAGACTCTTAATGGTAACATGGCACAGAGAAACATGTTAAATAATACCACAGGGATGAAGTCAACCAAATCCATACTGTGTATAACTACCTGAATAGTCAATAAATAAACTATGGGAGACAAAGAGAGATAAAGATTATATAGATTAAAAGAAACTTTAGTAATGTAACACCCAAATGCAATATATAGATTTTGTCAAGATCTTGATTCATTTAAAAATTATCAAATAGAGATATTTAAACACTGTCAAAATATTTAGTGTTATTAAACAATTAATTGTATAAATGTTTTAGGCATAATAAAGAACTATATTGTGGTTATGTCTAAAAAGTATTATATTTTAGATATCTCTTTTTTTTTTTTTTTTGAGATGGAGTTTCGCTCTTGTTACCCAGGCTGGAGTGCAATGGCGCGATCTCGGCTCACCGCAACCTCCGCCTCCTGGGTTCAGGCAATTCTCCTGCCTCAGCCTCCTGAGAAGCTGGGATTACAGGCACACGCCACCATGCCCAGCTAATTTTTTTTGTATTTTTAGTAGAGACGGGGTTTCACCAAGTTGACCAGGATGGTCTCGATCTCTCGACCTCGTGATCCACCCACCTCGGCCTCCCAAAGTGCTGGGATTACAGGCTTGAGCCACCGCGCCCGGCCTTAGATATCTCTAATAAATATTGATTAAAGTACATATATTTTAAATTTGTATCAATTTTCCTTAAGTAAGAGATTGAAGAAGGTTGGGTGTTCAGATGTAAGACTGAATTTGGGAGATGAGACAATGGAATTTTTTCATACTGTTCTTTCAACATTTGTAAATATTGATCCATAATTTTAAAAGAAGTATATTTTTTAAAAAAATCTAAAATACAAAGAAGAAATTGTATTTTTGACTTCTTATAAGTAGTATAAAGCACTCCAACATACTAATTTTTTTTTTCTCAAACTTTTGGCTCTCTATCAGTGACATAGCAACAGTAAATCATGTTCGTGTCATAAAAGATGATTTCTCTCGGTTTCAGAAGACTCAGAAAGTGTGCCAGTTGTGTTTGTTGGTAATCAATATCTTGCCTACTCTTCTAGACCTGTTGTTTGAATGTGGCAGTATAAAGTATTAAATATTGTTTACCATATGCCCTTTCTAATTGCTTTCTATTTTAATTCTTCAATGGAAGGCATTCAGGTGAAATTTGTTAGACTGGGGAGAAGGAGAAGTCATTTAAAGGAAAACCTATTTTTACCCACAGAACATTTCTGACACCAAATGGGTATGAAGTTTTCCCACACCAACTGACTCACCAACTGTAAGGATACTAACTTGATGTCCTACAGTTTAATTCTGCCACTACCTGGTGTTAGTGCTGATCCATGAGGTTAAGGGCTCAGTCCCACAAGTCTGTTTCCTTCTTCAAATGCCAATCCCAAATTCCAGGTTGTCACCTATACTTCTGACCAACCAGCTATAAATCAGAGTTCTCACAACCTCTCACCCTCCTCATGTTAAGTAATTTGCTATAACAGCTCATAAAACTCAATAAAATATTTACTTAAATTTACCAATTTATTATAAAGGATATGACAAAGAAAACAGATGAACAGCAAGATGAAGAGGTAGATACATAGAATAAGGTCTGAGAGTTCCTGAGCACAGGAGCTTCTGTGCCCATGGAGTTGTGATGTGCCACCCTCCAAGCACATTGATACGTTTGATGCCCAAAACATCTCTGAACCCTGTAGTTAAGGGATTTTTTTGGAGGTTTCATTACATAGGCATGATTGATTACTAATTCAATTCCCAGCCTCTTTGGGGCTTAAAGTTCCAAATTTCTAATCATGGCTTGGTCTTTCTGGCAACCAACACCCATCTTAAAGCTATTCAGGAGCCCACCAAGTGTTGCCTCATTAGAACAAAATATATTCTCATCACTCAGAAAATTCCAAGGAATTTAGGAGCTTTATGTCGCAAACCAGTTTCAAAGATCAAATTGAAAAGATGGTCCTAGCATCCTATCATTCAGGAAATTACAAAGTTTTTAGGAGCTCTGTGTCAAGAGGCAGGTGTAGAGACCAAATGTGTATTTTTTATTATGTCACACCATTATTTGCTTGCAACACATGCAAGCATAAATAAGCATATATGTGGCTACTGGCAGAGGTCAGAAGTAGCGAGTTTTGCTTACAGCTTTAGAAGAACTCACTTAGGTATGGAAGCTTTGGTGGCAGCTTCTCTGAAATTCCTCCATGACCAGGAATGACACTAAGCTGTGATGCTGATAATTGCCTATTTATTAATCTGAGGACTAGTTACCAAGGTGCTTAGTGTATGAAAATAATTGCACTGCATATGATGATATTTGCACTTTTCTGTGTATGTTCTACTTTTCTGCAATAAAATGTTAAGACAAAAACCAGAATAGTAAGGACATGGTAAAAAAAAAAAAAATCCATATGCCTTTTCACATTTGTTTCAGTTGAACAAGAAAAGAAGGTCTACCCTGTGGTACTGAAAGACAGAAAAGGCTGATCACAGATAAATTCATATCTGCTTTATTTATGGATATCCAAACTGCAACTCAACCAATTAAGACTTTAGTTTTAGATTAACCCTATGCCAAATGTAGAGTAATGATAGATCTTTCTTATGTGAATTGAAGCATCCCATGGTTCACATTCAATTTGAACTTTGATAGCAATTTTGAGGATTCTATCAGGGCCTGTACCTGCATTAGGAATTGTGAAATATTGTGAGAAACATTTCCTGGCTCATTTCAATTTGGTATATAATAACTCAGCTTCACGGGTAATGGTATCTCAAGGTGGAAGTCATAAAACTTGTGCATGAAAGAATTACAGGGAAAGAAATATGAGCCTCACATTCTGACCTAAGGGTCAGAGAGTGGACTTGTAGATAAAAAACTCAGAGAGACTTCTTTAGAGGAAGATTAGGATAGGGAATTATGTGTATGAGGGAAAGAAATTAGGAGTTGCTCTGTTTGACACATTTAACCCATTTTAGAGCGATCAAAGTTAAACACAATGTAGACTATGAAATTATATTTTGAGACATTATTAAACATTGATTTTAAGATACCGATGCATACAATAACATATATGTTTTTGGAGATAATTAATTTTTGATATTTTAGATATGGGGAATTATTTGTCATTAGGTTAATTGGCCATACAAATGTTCAAATAATCACATCAATTCTAAAACAATCAATCTTAAGTATTACATGTATAAAATATATATTTATAAACAACATATTATATATAGACTTTATTATATACAATATAATTAATATAAAAATAGAATTAATATAATTATTAAAATATAAATAATACATAAGTATTATATATAATATTTGTTTGTATATATCCTAATTAAATATACTTATGTCATGTGTATATGTGTGTGTGTGTGTGTGTGTGTGTGTGTGTGTGTGTGTATCCTAATCAAACTAACATTGTATACTGAGATCTATTTCACAGAGTATTTTGACTTAGGAATGACATTACATATATCAAACATTGTGCACGCACTACATACAGACCAGTAATTCCTAGGAAATTATGGTCAAAACAATATGTTCATATTTCCCAAAGAAAATGTGATTTTTAATTTTTAAAAATGGTAATATAAGATAATATTATCGTTGTAAGAAACTCAAACATTACCAAACAAAGAAAATACTATCAGAAGTCCATGATCTCCTCCCTGTTATCCACTTCAGACCACAGAGGGAAAAAAAAAACAATTTATTAACAATTACTATGCATTTTAGTAACTTTTATGCTTTTCAAGTCAATATGTATCTACCTTTTTCTTCATATATAATACAATTTTTAAAACTTGAGTGGATCATTGTTTTCTGTAACTCTTCTTCCCACTTAACAATATATTTTGAAGTTGTGTTCTGTGTTAACAGACATATATATATACCCCAATCTGTTTAAACAACTGCATATTCTTCAACATTATGAATGTATCATAATTTTGTTGAACTATTTCCAAAATGTTCACTATTATAAATAACAATATAAGAACTTACAATTTCACATAATATGCTTCTAAGTACAGGCTCTGGGGTCAGACATTTCTGCTATCTAACTAGTGTGAACTCTTGAGTGAGGTATTTAATTATTTTGAAACAAATATTTTTAACCTGTAAGAAAAGAAATAATAAGTACCAACATCACAGGGCTACTATGAGTATTAAATAAGTAACAGGTCCTTAGCATAGAGCTTGGAATCTAGTAAATATTTAGTAAATACTAGATAATACTACGTATAAAATATATATATTATAAATATGCCTTATATTATATATATATGGTTACAGGGAAAGAAATATGAGCCTCACATTCTCACCAACTATATATACATATAGTTAGTGTATAAGGCATATTTATAATATATATACTTTATACATAATGTATAATATAACCTTTATAATGCATATATTTTATAATGTGTTAAATGCCTCTAACATACTGAGATATAAAATGCTCACTATATGTTAGTGTATTTTTCATGCATTCTTCTCTATTACTAACATTTAATGTTTATAACACCTGTAAAAGTAGTTCTTATAAACATTTATAGTAGTTTTATAAAAGTAGAACTGAAAAATACCAATCATTTGTTAATAATGTCATTTGTCAACATTTTCAGCCAATCAAGATACTCTTTTTTTTTTTTTTTTTTTTTTGAGACGGAGTTTCCCTCTTCTTACCCAGGCTGGAGTGCAATGGCGCGATCTCGGCTCACCACCTCCGCCTCCTGGGTTCAGGCAATTCTCCGGCCTCAGCCTCCTAAGTACCTGGGATTACAGGCACGCGCCACCATGCCCAGCTAATTTTTTGTATTTTTAGTAGAGACGGGGTTTCACCATGTTGACCAGGATGGTCTTGATCTCTTGACCTCGCGATCCACCTGCCTCGGCCTCCCAAAGTGCTGGGATTACAGGCTTGAGCCACCGTGCCCGGCCAAGATATTCTTATTAATATTTACACATTTTTATGAGATAGATGTCATATTTTGTTATATGTATAGAATGTATAATGATCAAAGTCAAGCTATATAGGGTATGCCTCCTCTCAGGTATTTATTTCCATTTGGTAGGGACATTTCAAGTCCTCTCTTCTTACTATTTTGAAATATACAATACATTATTGTTATCTATAGTCACCTACTCTGCTATCAAACATTGGAACTTATTCCTTCAATTTAATTGTATGTTTATACCCATGAACCAACCTCTCTTCATCTCCCACTGCATATAAACCTCTTTTAACTGTCATTCTCCTCACTCCCTCTATGAGATCAACTTTTAGTTCTCACATAGTGCATATCACAATCACACAATATTTGTCTTTCTGTGTCTGGCTTATTTCACTAACTTAACGATGCCCAGTTCCCTCCATGCAGCTAAAAACAACAGAAATCTAGGCTTTTTTATGGCTGGATAGTATTCAACTGTCTATATACCACGATTTCTTTCTTTATCTGCTGTGGGACACTAGATTGACTCCATGTCTTTTCTATGGTGCTATTTTGTGATGCTATCTTGTTAATAGCACCACAGTAAACATGTGACTGCTGGTATCCCTTAGATATAATTATTTCCTGTCCTTTGGATAAATACCCTGTAATGCAATTGACAAATCATTTTTAACTACACATAATCTCTTGTTTTATGAACTGTTTTGTTTTTTTTTTTTTCAATTTTATTAGCACAAATTACTGTCTTTTCCTTATGGTTTTAGGGATTTGTGTCATGTTTAGAAAAACATTTCACAAAAATTAAAACAATATTATCTTATGTTGGACTATGATTTATGTTTTTTTAATGTTACCTTCTAAATCCTTCTGGAATATATATTTTTATATCATGTGAGATAGACATCTCATTTTTATTTTTTTCCAAATGAAAAGTCAATTGCTTTTAAGTCATTTTTTATTACTTTGCTCCATGAATTTGAAATGTCAATTTTGATGATATAATAGATAGTTTCATATGCAAGAATCTCTTTATGGGGTCTCTATTTGGTCACTGAAATTAATTAATTTTTTAAAAAAATTTGTGAATCATTTGGTTGTGTTGAGTATGAATGTTAACCTTGCCTTGTAGACACAGTTGAAAAGATTTCCAACCACAGATATTTATTCCTTTTTCCAGAATAGAATAACAATCCTCAGTGAATTCATTATTCTACAATATATGGGTTGGGGCCTGGAGAAAATTAGAAAGATGCCCCCAGTCTGTCTCCAAATTTAACTATTTTCCCTTCTCTGCTGGAGCTGATCTTGCCTCCAACTATTAGAAATTGACATGAAATGCTGAAGGCTGTGTAGTAGATATTTTCTGTCTAACCTCTATTTTAGTCACCACAACTTTCCCCCAACCATTAGAGAATTTGCAAATATTCATTCTTTTTTTCTGTCATCAGCCACGTTGACCAGTTCCTCTGCCTACACATTTTTCTTTCTAGGCCCAAACACTGTATCTCTTGCCTTTTGAGCCCTCCAAGAGTGTCTCTTCCCATTATATTTTCTAAATAGACTCTATTTTTTGCAGTAATTTCTATTATCTTTATTCACAGAGGAGAATGATGGTGAGGCTCAAAGAGCTTCAATGACTTCCTCAGAAATGACAGGATGAACCTTACACAGCCCAGTGATGTCTTCATAATCCACCATTGCCAAGCTGACACTCCATTATTACCTTAGTTGTTGTAAATATGTGTGGGTCATGTTAGATTAGTGAATTATTGAAGGATTCTTTCTAAAATGATTTAAGGACTTGGCACACCCAAGGCCTGGTTATCTACCTTTGAGGTGCTTGTAGTAGTGTGGGAAAAATGTACTACTTTCTTCTCCTCCAGCATAACGTCTCAGTGTATGAAGGTGTGTAACAGTGCATGGATCATCTGTTACAGTGTGTGTCATGATCAATCAACTCAAAATAAAGCTCTGGCCCTTTAAGTTAAATATTAGTGTGAATGGGTGTTGAAAAGTGTGGAAAATTAGGTCACTGATCCAGAAAGACTGAGGTATTTGCTTTAAAGGGGAAGTATAGCTCTATAATCTGCAATTTAACTGTATACATTTGCATGCCTCTTTATCTCATTCTGAAAAGTTAATGTAATTGGAATTAATAGTTTATATGAAAATAATTGTTTTCCAATTATCATTATGGCAAACCATGAGACTTAAATGGTAACCATGTTATTCATTAACATATTCTTTAGCTAAGATGAAGATTAATAATTTTCCTTCATCTATTGTAAGGATATGAAATGTTTATTTCACTAAGAAGTTCAAACCACAGAGGTTACCCAAGACTCTAAAATGCCATCAAATTTAAGTCTATAAAAATTATTTTATATTATAATTTGAACTGTAAAAACAAACGTTTTATTTAAAAGAGTAAATTTTAGGACTTCAAAATCAAATTAGAATAAAAATTGCTATCCTCTCTTACTGTACTTAATTTTATCTAAAATGTACAAATATATATGTATATATTTAAGGGTTCAAATTTAGTTTATTTTGAAAACCAATCTAGTTAAATCATCTTACAGGCATATTGTAACAAGCTAAGTGGTAAGAATTTTAGTATAGTTTAAACAGAAAAACTGAAAAGAAACTGAGCCGCAGAATTCATTAGTGTAATATTTATAAAATTCTTGGAACTAGAAGTCTGCAGAGATTTACATTAAATTTTTTGGAAGCTAACTCTACAACCTGGGAAAGCCAATTACTACTCTGCAGCTTACATAAAAGGAGAAACTTGGAATCAAAGTCTTGAAGTTCTCTTCCTGAAATAAAAAAATGAGTAAGTCCATGAATTTCTAAATGCAGTCTCAATACGATAGCATAGCTGTTATCACATATATTTATTTTTGCTAGCTTATGTTGAATCTATCGTAATCCATCTTGCTTAAATGAGAAAAAAAATCATTTCTTGTAGTAACACAAAGGGTTAACAGAAAGAGTAAAATTAACCTTTCTTATATTTGTCTCTTTTAGAGTTTTGGTCACCTTTGATATGTCACAACCCAACAGGTGATGTATATCCATTCATTAAGTATTTATACATGTATTTCTTTATTAGCAACATATAAGCTAAGTAATTTCAAGAACCCAGTTACTTGAAAAAGAATGTGATGATTACTAAAATTTAAAAAATTCTGGGCCGGGCATGGTGGCTCACGCCTGTAATCCCAGCACTTTGGAAGGCTGAGGCGGGTGGATCATGAGGTCAAGAGATCAAGACCATCCTGGTCAACATGGTGAAACCCTGTCTCTACTAAAAATACAAAAAATTAGCTGGGCATGGTGGCGCGTGCCTGTAATCCTAGCTACTCAGGAGGCTGAGGCAGGAGAATTGCCTGAACCCAGGAGGCGGAGGTTGCGGTGAGCCGAGATCGCGCCATTGCACTCCAGCCTGGGTAACAAGAGCGAAACTCTGTCTTAAAAAAAAAAAAAAAAATTCCATCATTAGATATTAAACAACATAATGTACATGAAATAGTATTATTAAATGTAAATATTAAGTGTCCAAATTATAGAGACACCCATGAAGAACATATTTCAGATGATTTTTTCACTTATTATTGAAATATTGTTATTAACAAGAAAGTCTCATTATTTCATCTGATCAAAACAAATCTGTTTTGAGTATAGCACTAGTCCCAGTAATATCAATATTAGTATAAACAAAATTTATATCCCTTCTTATCATTTGTTAAGCCCTTAAGTTGTCTTGATAATATAGAAAATTTAAATCCATATTGTTTGTGAGATTTGTTGTGTGGTGGCTCATGCCTATAATC
The DNA here is from genome assembly GCF_048565385.1 of Saimiri boliviensis. Classification (NCBI taxonomy): domain Eukaryota; kingdom Metazoa; phylum Chordata; class Mammalia; order Primates; family Cebidae; genus Saimiri; species Saimiri boliviensis. The sequence goes on along the minus strand of NC_133454.1, from coordinate 40,768,918 downwards.
CTAGCACTTTGGGGAACTGAGGCAGGAGGATTGCTCCAGCGTAAGCGTTTGAGACCCACCTGTGCAACAGAGTGGGACCCTGTGTTGTACTGGCCCAAGTATAGAAAGTCAACACCAAGACAAAAGTATGCCAAATTGCAGAGTCTTTATTCCCAGTGGCCATGGAGGACTCACATGTCTCCAATCTGTGGCCCCAAAAGGAGGGTGTCAAGACCTTTTATACCTGTAAAACCACCTCGGGAGTGAGGGTGAGGGGCAGGGGTGGGGGTGAGGGGCTTCAGACGTTCTGAGGGCTAGTGGATTCTGTAAATCACCTCCTGGGAGGAGATAAGGATGAGGGGCTCCGGACACTCTGAGGGCCAGGGGACTTTTTGACATTCTGATTGTTACTTAAGTGGTTCACAAAAGTCAAGATTAGCATTTGTTTACACATTGTCTGGGTAGGGTAGAAATTACAGTCCTTAATTACTTATTCACATTTGGGTTATAGAGAGCAGTTTCAACAGAAAGCCAAGGTATGGTTGAGGTATGCAGTTTTATGGGGCTTTTACCATGTCACACCTGTCTCCACAAAAAATAAAGTTTAAAAAACATTAGTGATATGCTGTGCCATGCACCTGTAGTCTCAGCTACATGGGAGGCATGGGAGGTTGAGGCAAGAGGATGGCTTGATCCTAGGAAGTTGATGGTGCAGTGAGTGACAGAGCAAGACCCTGACTCAAAAAACAAACAAACAAACAAAAAAGAACTGGCTGGTGAGAATTTCTTGTTAACAAATTTAAAAATTCTATTCCAAAAACTAGAGTTGTCTTAAAAGGAAAATTCATCAAAACCAAGTGATTATTATGGTGTCAAACACCAGAAAAAAATTATTTTAATTATTTCCTTTAAAATAATATTAATTTGAAGCCTAGCATTTAAGATGATCCAGGTTGAGGAAAGCTGCCTAGGGCAGAAAAAGTCTTATCGTGCATGCCCCACCTGCACCATAGCTCAGAGACTCTGGAAAGCAGCTCATATCCTTGGGTTTTATAACAAGACATGCTAGTTTAAAATGTTGAAGGACATCCTGTTTCTAAGGAGGGCTGAAAACAAGTCAGATTTTTTTAAGTCGGCCCGTTTCTCTCTCAGCATGTTTTATTCCCAGAACATTCGATAGTTATTCTGAAGCACTACCTACAAGAATAGGGTAGATCTGGATTGGCCCAAGGTCACTTAGAAGACTGTCCTACAAGAGTATGCACCATGGACCAACAGCACAGCATCACCTGGACACTCACAGAAATGCAGAATCTCTCTTTTTTCCCTGAGGGACTGAAACAGACTCTGCATTTTTAATTGACTTCATTTAAGAAGTCCTGCAGGTGATTCATATGCATATTAAAATACGAGGAGCTCAGCTTCTGCCAAGCTTCTACTAGTCTCCAACTTGACTCTTAATAGACTTCGGTAGTCAATGCAACTGCCTAGATCTTAGATTCCTCTCCATTATGCTGAAATGTCAGGTCTGAAAGGGTCTGTAAAGGAGTTTTACATTTTTATAGAAAGTTAAGCAAGTAAGAAACATCACTGTCTGTGGTGCATATTTTCACTCTTAACAGCCTGTGATATGTAAGTATGCAATGTAAAATCCACTCACTTATGTCAATTGAAGAAAACAACTAGACAAGTCTCAATCATTTTAGGAGATTTATTTGCCAAAGTTAAGGACGCGCCCAGGGAGACAGGTCTATGCCTTTCTTAGAAGATTATTTGAGGGCTCCACATTTAAAGGGGAAAGGGTGGGATACTGAGAAGCACACAGTATTCACATAAACAAATGGGGGCAGACGAACAATATTGGGAATCTGCCTTTTACATAAGAAAACACAGACAAAATTTGGTAGGGAAACAATCAAATATGCATTTCGTCTGGCAGACTGAAGTGACTGTACCTGTGAAGATAAGCTACCAATTTTCATTGCTATGGTGAAGTTTTAACAGCTCACCAGGAATCTCCTAATGGGCAAACTACAAGGGAGGCATATAACCTTTCATCTGGTAGCTATCTGATTTAGGAACCAAAGTGGGGATGCAAGTTTGTGTAACCCAGTTCCCAGCTTGACTTTTCCCTTTGGCTAAACGAGTCTGGGGTCCCACAATTTAATTTCCTTTCACACTTACAAAAGCAGTGAGAGCACCACAGGGTACATAGGTCCAAGTGAGAACTTAAATGGAGAAACCACTAAGGTGGTTTTATTAGCGACTAATTAATGCTTTGGTTGATGTCAACTCACTGAAGAAGCAAAATGGTCTTGTTCCAAGAAATAATTTTATGGGAACATTTTATAAGCCAAGTTGAGTTTCAGTTTTACAAAATTACTAACTGAAACTTAATAAACAATTTTAAAATTGCCTCGAAAAAAGTATAAAATATTTTCATTTTGTTCAAAATGGAGAATATTTAACTCTGTAAGCCAAAAATAACATGTAAGCCCCAAACAACTGAATGGATCCTTCTTTTGGCCAAGGGCATTACAAAGTAAATCTGAAAAACTAGATCAAGCCATGATGGAAAGAGGGGGTCAGACATGCCTCATTTTACCCTCCTCCCTTTGGAATCCAGGTATAGCTGATCATCATTAACATTAAAACAGAGAGCTTAAGATTGACAAAACAGACTGTTTGCAGCAATAAGAAACAAAATTCCAGCCTGACTCTAGTATAAGATCCCTTAACACATTAAAGGAACATGAAAGAAATCGAAGTATTTTACCCCAAAATATATCTGTTGATATATTTTGAAACAGCTCTGCAAAGTTGTCTCTTGTGGGGACATCTACATTCTGTAGAGAACCCTTCTCTTTTTCCAGGTCTTCCATAGTGACAGTTTTTTAGGATGTAATAAGAGACATTTACTATTTATTCTCTGAAGCCTACTACTTGGAGACTTCATCTACATAATAAGAACCTTGGCTTTCACAACCCCCCTTATTTTGACTACAAACATTTCTTTTTGTTGACTTCAGCTTTTCAGGCAGAGCTTTCCTTTCCAACCAGTTGCCTTCAGGACATTTTTTAATCTACCTATAACCTGGAAGTTCCCAATCCACCATTTTTAACCCCCTCCCTTGCTTCAAATTTTCCTTCCTTTCCAGATCAAAGCAAGGTACACTTTGCATGTATTGACTGATATTTGCCTATAACTTCTGTCCCCCTAAAATGTATAAAATCAAGCTGTAATCCATCCACTTTGGGCACATGTTCTCAGAATCTCTTGAGGCTGTGCCTCAGGCCTAATCATATGTGGCTCAGAATAAATTCCTTCAAATATTTTAGAGAATTTAATTCTTTTGTTGTTGACAATTGATAAATTTGTCATGCCAGTTTTTCTTCTCATCCTAAATATTTATGCTCGCTAATCAATAAAAATCTAATTTCTAGAATGATCTAATTTTTTCAAAATTGAGGTCAGGCATAGTGGCTCATGCCTGTAATCCCAGCACTTTGGGAAGCCAAAGCAGGTGGATCACCTGAGGTCAGGAGTTCAAGACCAGCCTGACTAACATGGTGAAACTCCATCTCTACTAAAAATACAAAAAAATTAGCCAGGTGTGGTGGCAGGTGCCTGTAATCCCAGCTATTCAGGAGGCTGAGGCAGGAAAATCACTTGTACCCAGGAGGTGGAGGTTGCAGTGAGCCAAAGGTTGCATTGTACTTCAACGTGGGTGACAGAGTGAGACTCCATCTCAACAACAACAACAACAAAAAATTCAAAAGCAACATTTGCAATTATTATGTCTATATCCTTAATAGCCCCAAAGAAATAAGAAAATGCTGATTGGTTGTCAGATCTTTTCCCTAGATGAAAGCCTATTTTTCTAATTTTGTAACACTGTGTATTAATCTATGTTTGCATTGCTATGAAGAAATACTTGAGACTGGGTAATTCATAAAGAAAAAGAGTTTAATTGTCTCATAGTACTGCAGGCTTTATAGTAAGCATGATACATCTGCTCAGCTTCTGTGGAGGACTCAGGGAGCTTTTACTCATGGCAGAAGGAAAAGTAGGATCAGGCACTTATGGCAAAAGCAGGAACAAGAGAGAGAGCAACAGGAGAAATGGCACTTTATGACAACCAGCTCTTACAAGAACTGACTCACTACCACCAGCACAGCACCAAGCCATAAAGAATCTGCCCCATAACCCAAAAACCTCCCACCGGACCCTATCTTCAACATTGGAGATTACATAAGATTTGGGTGTAAAATATTCAAATGATATCACATAGTATTCTGATACTTTTCTTTGTCTTGATTAGGGTGGCATATATTGAAAGTAATTTAAGAACAGTATTAAAAAAATCAGTTTCCATATAATCTTTGTCTATGAATAAATAGTAAATGTAATGTTATTTTTAACAATCTCAATCTCACTTAAATAACAATATACATTTTTAATTTTTAATTCCAAAAAATAAACTTAAAAAATTTATACATAGTACAATACACTCTTATATGAGCTCCACCTAGATTTGTAGTTTGTTTACATAGTGCTCCATTAGCTTTGTTGGGCTCAGAAAACAATACCCTAAAATGAAGTCTTCAGCAGCAGTCCCAGATGCAACAAGTTTTCCTCTGACTTTCTGCTGCCTTCCTGTCTCTCACTTCTATTCCCCACCACCAAGGTTATCCATAGAAGCTAAGATCCTTCCTTCCCAAAGTGGATCATAGAAACCAGACCTCTTTTTCCCAAAGCCAGCCATAAAACCTAAAAATACTACTCTAATTTTTCCTTTATCTTTTTCTGTAAAAATTGGCCATAAAGAAATTATCTGACCTAATTGATTGTAGGTCATAAGTCCCCATTCCAGAGAGCATCTTGCCCCACACCCAAAAGAAAGGAATGCAGGCTTAGAGACACCAAGAAGAATCTAGGCAGGGAGGACTTGCTGGATTTCTGTACTCAATCTATTAACATTAGATAATACCTTTTGTCCAAATGTTTATAGCAACCAAGAGAATAAAGGTGGACCTGCAGGCTTATGGCATATGGGATGATTTTTTTGTGTTCTTATTCTGCTGTATGTGTGTGTGTTTAATAGACATATTAATAGACATATGTACCTTTAATAGACATATGTACCTGTGTGTTGCTCTAGATTTTTTTTGAGTATGATGAGTGAAAGAGAAATATTTAAAACTACTTATTAATAGAAGAAAGAATCCTATATATACACTAGGGCCAGTATATTACTGGGAATCAAATTTTGTTCCGATACAGATTTCTAAGAGTAATTTATAAATACAGGGACTAAACAATGTACTTTTAGCTATTCGTGCTCCATGTTTTATAATTATACATATGGGTGGAGCTTCTGCCAGCACTATGATTTTTTGATGGAAATTAAAGTGGTAGAATTATCTTCTCCTGAATCAAATTACCCAGTTAGTGGCTGTGAGATAGTAGCAGAAGGAAGGACATGTGAGACTCATTCATTCATTCACTCCAGTGAAGTACCAGTATCAATTGTTGAAACATGAAGACTGAAACAAGTTATCACAAGGAAAAATATGAAAATATAAAACATGTTGCCAAATAATCATTGTGTCCAAGTGTCCAAAAGAATGTGTAATTGCCATGTGCATACACTCATATACTATCTGTTGCATTTGATTTAATTTTATCCCTATCATCCATGTAGGGGACAAGGTGCAGGCACAGCTCATTCTTTCAGAAAATTAAGTTTTCATGGTAGGGCTGATCTGTGGATTTCAGTTGTTTTAGAAACCAATTCATCCAAAGTCATCACTACTCATTGTGAAGAAAACAGAAAGAAACTTTAATTGAATTAGAAAGATAAACAACCTATTTATAAAGAAATTAATTAAAAATAATTATTGACTACCACTACATATCAGGCAATGGCCTCCTCACTGAGAGCACAGCAGTTAAAACGTGTGAAAGATTCTCTCCTAATGGACATAATATCCTGTCATGTGAGAAAGGATGTAAACAAACATTAGCTTCTGCCTATTGGACATATAAAGTGTGGCTGGGCATTTTTCTAAGAACATTTCATGTATTCCATCATCTAATACTCACAGAAACTTGAATGAGTAGTATTGTTACTTCTGTTTTACAAATAAAGATAGTGAAGAAAAGACAAGTTGAGTTATTTGCAGAGTAATGATTCTGAAATTTGGAGCCAGGTAATATAGATTCCATATATACTAAGCAATAAGAATCTTGAAGACAAATAAGCAGGAAAAGGTCACCTAATGTTAAAAAGTAGTCATGGTGGTGATTGATGGTATATAATTTGAGAAATGGTAGTCAGGGAAAGCTTTTCCTCTAGGGATTGATTTCAAGCAGAGGAGGTATCTAGGGAACAAGCATTCTAAGCAAAGGGAATAGCAAAATCAAACATATCTGAGGACAGTGAATTTAAAAAGCAATGAGAAGGCAAATATGTGCGAAGTACAGTGAGAGAGTGAGGGAGAGAATGGTAATAGATAAGGGCAGAGGAATGTTGGTAGGGGACATGGTCAGGGAGGCAGTGGTAGTACACAGCTCATCACCTATGTTATACGTTCCAGTCACTGTCAGTGCTAAGCTCAGGTAGCACTGGTACACTTAGGTACCATCAGATCCTTTTTTACTATTCCTATGTTCCCTTCTTAGACTTGAGTGTGCTTGCTCTTAGAACTCATCTCAGAAGAATTTTTCTCAGGTTTCTAGATCTCCTTTCTCAAAGCATAAAAAGCTACTAGTGCCTAAGAGGTATGTCTCTCCATAGCAACTGACTGATGGGTGCAGCATAAAGAAAACCAGCTCCATTGCCTTGGGCCTTGAAGAACTCCAAGGAGTAACTTACACTTCTGAGTCTCCTTCTAGAATAAAATTAAAGCTGCCTTCCCCAGAACTTCGCCTCAAATTGCTCCCTGGCTTTGCTTATTCCACCTTACTCTTCTGCTTCCCTCATTTCTGTACTGGCTTTTCCTGGGAACATTTAATAAATCACTTGCACATGGATCTTCACTTCAGGTTATCTTTCTGAAGAACCCAATGTCAGAAAAATGAGACTGAATAATTTAAACTGGTTCATCATAGGAAGGAATCTGGAAAAACAGGAATCTGAAGTTGAATTCCTCTATGGTCATATGGTATCATGACCTCATCATTGGCGGTAAGAGAACTGTTTATGTGCTATGCTAGCTGAAGCACTGAAATTACCAAAATTTTCAACCATCACAAATTGGAATGTTTCCAAGTGGAAGGAGATAAACTGTTATGTGGAATACCTCCTATACTGGCTAGAGAAGGTGGCTGTTTTAATTGGAAGTATTGTCATATTGTTAATTGTTGGATATAATTGATGCATTGAAGACGGAAAATGGAAGTCCCGAAACAGATAAATACTGACTCAAGATATAAGGCAGTGCTTAAAAAGAAACTCATTTCTTATGGCTAGAGGGTTGACTATGCTCAAGATCAGGCCTAGGACATAATGATAAGAAAATCAGCACGTTATGGGAAGAGAATCAGCACTTCAAAGGAAGCTGGATTTGCCATCTCAGCAAGCATCCATCAGATAGGGGAGGACATCTGACTGGACTTTGTAGTAGGCTTAAAAATGGCTCTTCAAAAGATGTTCATACCCTAATCCCTGGAACCCATGAAGGTTACTTTATATAGCAATAATAACAATAATAAAAGGGATTTTTGCAGATGTGATTAATTTAAGGATCTTGAGATGGAGAGATTATCCTGGATTACCTGGTTGGGTCTTAAATGCAATTACATGAATCCCTATAAAAAGGAGGGAGATTGTTTATAGATAGAGAAAAAAAATGCAATAGAAAGATGGAGCAGAGAAAGATTTTAAGACTTTGGCCTTGAAGATTGGAGTTATTAATAATTTATAAGTCTGTTATAATTATGTATTTCTCCTTATTTATTTCTCTCAATTTTCACTTCATAATTTTAGAAATTGTTATGGAAAAATACATAGAATTCTGATACATTCCTATTGGATCATTCCTATTAACATTATGGTATGTCTTATCTTTAATTATCTCCAGCAATATTTCCTTTGTGATTTTCCAATAAGTCTAGTGCCCCTGAAGTTAGTATGGCTCGCCCAGCTTTTGGTTTGTGATTATATGATATCTCACTTTCCATCCTTCTTTCAAACCTTGTACATCTTTTTATTTAATGTGTGTCAAGAGGCAGTACTTTTTCATTAAATCTAATGTGATAACTTACATGTTTTACTTGGGGTGTTTAGTCCACTTATAGTTAATATAATTACTAATATGGGTGGTTTTAACCTACCACTATATAACTTTCTGTATTTGGTTCATCTGTATGCTATTTTATCTTCTTTTATTGCTGCTTTCTTTTGAATAAATTGGATAATTATATCATTCACTCTTATCAAGTTCTACAAGTAACTTATTAGAAATCCATATTTTATTCTTGTTACACTAGAGATTATAATATTCATCTTTAACCCATTACAATCCAAATTCTGATACTACTGCAATAATATAAACTTTACACTGCATTTACTAGCTCTTTTTGGGGGGGTGGTAAATGTCCATTTTAATTATTCATACAATTTAAAGTTAATTAAATTTTAAAATTTTGTTATGTTTTAGTTTTTTGAGTAATTTTTCTCCTGCCTGAAGAAATCCTCCCTTTTTTCCTTTTCTTTTAGTGGAAGTCTTCTGGGATAAACTTTCTCAGCCTTTGTCTGAAAAATCTTTATTTTACTTTATTTTTAAAGAATATATTCACTAGGTATAACATTCTCATCTGTAGTTGTTTTCTTTCAGCTCTGTTAAGATCTCATTCCTTTGCTTTCTTGCTTTGAGAGCTTTTATTGAGAAGTCATATGTCACTCTCACTCTTGCCCTTTAAATGTACTGTGTTGTTGTTGCTTTCCCTCAGGCTGCTATTGGTCTTATTCCTTTGTCTTTGTTTTTCATCAGTATTACTATGATGTGACATGGTGTATATTTATTTGGATTTATTTTGTTGTTGGCAATATGTTTCACTTCTGGAATATATGTGTTAATTACTGAATTTTTATTTATTTATTTATATTTTTTTTGAGAAGGAATCACCCAGGCTGGAGTGCAGTGGTGGAATCTCGGCTCACTGCAACCTCCACCTCCTGCGTTCAAGTCATTCTCCTGCCTCAACCTCCCCAAGTAGCTGGGATTACAGGTGCCTGCCACCATGCCCAGCTAATTTTTAGTAGAGACGAGGTTTCACCAGGTTGGCCAGGCTTGTCTCAAACTTCTGGTCTCAGAGGATCCACCCGTCTCAGCTTCCCAAGTGCTGGGATTACAGGTGTGAACCACCATACCCAGCCCTACAAAACTATCGTGTTATGTCTCTTCAAATATTAATTTTGATCTATCGGCCTATTTTTTTTCTTTGAGTCTCCAACAGTACATAGATTAAACATTGTAAGCATGATCTATTTGTCTCTTACACTTTATTTCCTTTCATACATCTCTTATTCTGTGATTTGTTTGGGACATTTTATATTGAGCCATCTTCTAATCACGTGTGTGTGTGTGTGTGTGTGCAGAAAAATGTATTCATATATACAGCATCTTGAATGAGTGATTTCAGTGATTATTACTTAAGAAAAATAAGACTAAGGCTGGGCATAGTGGCTCACGTCCATAATCTCAGCATTTTGGGAGGCCAAGGCCGGTGGATCACCTGAGGTCAGGAGTTCAAGATCAACCTGATCAATATGGTGAAACTGCATCTCTCATAAAAATACAAAAATTAGCCAGACATGGTGGCAGGCACCTGTAATACCAGCTACTTGAGGGGCTGGGTCAGGGGAATCGCTTGAACCAGAGAGCTGGAGGATGCAGTGAGCCAAGGTTGAACCATTGCACTCCAGCCTGGGTGACAAAGCAAGACTCCATCTCAAAAAAAAAAAAAAAAAAAGACAAAGAAAAAGAAGGCTGAAAAAAATGGTAGGGTATTATATACTTATGGTTAGGTTTCTAAATAGTTTCATTTGGGGTTTAAAATTCTGTTAATTGTCAGTGATAATTTTGATGATATAAACTATACTGATGCCGATTCTTTACAGATTGTTTATATACCACCAAAAATAAAAAATCTTGAAAATATAATAAAATAATATGGTCTTTAGATGACAAAAGGAAAATTATATTGAAAGCATATTCTTTGGTAACAGAAATACTTATTTTGGCTCACAATATTTAACTACCAGCAAGTTGAATGTCATCTATTGCTAACATTTTATTCTGCAGATTCAGCTTTTTATTTCCTTATTTGCACGATTTATGTCATTTCTCTAGTCTATTAATAGTGTGTTTAATACTTAAAGAAAGGTCATTATCTGTTTATATAATTCTCATTAACCTCCCAAATGAGACAAATGAAAAAATAACCAATATTTAAAAATGCATACAAAGAGAAGTTTAGAGGGAGAAATAATACTGAGTGGATGTGATTGTATTAGGATGTGTTCTATTGATTTCTAGAAGCAGCAGCTTGTATTGGTCATCTGTCCCTGCTTTAGTCATAATCCAGCTGCAAGTCATACACCAATCAGACGGATAACATAAGCTGGCAGGAATGTGGAAAGCCATAGCCGTTTTTCATATTAGTTTCACAAGATGCACCTTTAAGGGTTTTCAGGAATATTAGGTTGTGTGAAAAAGCCATTGATCTGTCATTTCTATACATCTCTGAGCATCTCAAGATCTTTTTCAATTAAAATCAGATGACTCTGTAAACGAAGTTGCTACAGTTGTGTGAAAGCCTGGAAGTCATTGAATAATGAGCACTTCCTCTTTGCTTTGCAAGTTACTTTTGATCAGCTGGATGCTAACACAGCAATTCATACTTACGCTCATGAACAGAGCATTGTTCATATTTTAGAGCTCCATATTCAAATGTACTGTTTTTCTCTTAGCAATAATTCTTTCCTACTCGCTTACTATATAAATTGAAATGCACATGCTCCTTGGTTTAAACAGTCTTTTAATCTCCACTAAGCATTCTGTGTTAGTTTGTTTTTCTCCATCTCCTTATGTAAGCAAAGTAATTTTATTGCTTGTGCGAAAGCGATGATTATTTTATCTAAGATATAAATATATCACTCAGCAGTAGGCCCATGGCTTCTGCATAGTAGAATAGGCAGTGCAAATAGAACAGGCAGTATTCTTGCTGGAGTACATTTATCCAAGATGTAGCTCAGCCTAAGAGAAACAGACACAATTAAATATTTGAATGTAATAGCATTGTCCCTGAACACAAAAGAGTAAGCAGAGAAAGGTTTTTTGTTATAAATGCCATGCCAATAATATCCAAGCATACAGTAATAAATTGTTGAATGCTTTTGTAAATTTTATGTTAGTAGTCACATTGTTACCTAGGACAATTTCCCTTGGATTCGAAGTCTCTGTTATGTTAAAATGAAAAATGATTATGGTCATTAGAATAACAATTTTGGTATTCATTCAGCTTTATTCAAGTGGCCAACTCTGCCCCTTCCTTCCCTTAGAAACTGTTTTCTCTCCAGGAATGGCACATTGAAGAGAGGAGAGAATCACAGACTTCCTTTTTATTCAGCCAACCTTCAACAGAACAGACTGCAATAGGGGAGGAATGGATGTAACCACTAACAGTAAATAACTCTTCTCCAGGAAGCATTTCCAAAGACCTCCATCATGCCTTTGCTCTTGCAAAACATCCTCACTCTTCTGGTTTGCTTTGAAAAGCAACAGGAAGCATGTACACAACAAACGTCACCCACGAAATAGGCAGGCAGTATAGATTCCTCCATTTGCTCAGTTCTTACACAAAACCTTATATATGGACTAGTAAACTGCACAAGGAAATTACTTGTGTTGCCCAAACCCTGGAGTTGATGTTGTCTTTTTTCTCCTGGTGGGGGCCGATGTCTTAGGGTCCACCTTTACAGCTTTTTCTCCTCTCATGAGCTTTCCCCGTTCTGTTTCTACTAGTACTTCTTGAGTCATACTGTGTCCCTTACTACTGGTGAGCTCTAGCTAAATTAGGGACCCCCATGATAACAACATGGGCTAATTACAGCCTTTTTACATATTTAAAGACAGAATCTAAGGAAGGACAAAAACAACTTTTTGAAATGAGATTCATAACTAAAGATGGATTTCAATGTCTTCTGCTTCTACCACCACATACAAGGCAGATTTAGTTACATCATAATTCCTCAGGAAAAAGCAGACTGACATTTTGACTGCTTGTTAGCTACAGCCATAGAGACCTGAACTATGTTTTTCTATATAAAGTGTTACATTCACTATCTGTTTTAATTCTCAGTTTAATTTGAGCTGGAATCACATATGACATTAAAAAAAGAAGGTCAGGCGCTGTGGCTCATGCATGTATTCCCAGGACTTTGGGAGTCTGAGGTGTGGGGAGTACCTGAGGTCAGGTGTTCCTGACAAGCTTGGGCAACATGGCAAAAACTCATTTCTACTAAAAATGCAAAAATTAGATGGGTGTGGTGGCATATGCCTGCAGGAGAATTGCTTGTACCTGAGAGGCAGAGGTTGCAATGAGCCATTATCGCATCACTGCACACCAGCCTGGGCAACAGACCAAGGCTCTGTCTAAAAAAAAAAGCAGCAAAATTGATCCAGGAAGAGCAATGAAGAATTAAATTTATAGTCCTGGGATTAATTTCCCAGTAAAATAGTACAAGCTATTCTATGATGGCATACCTGGAAAGACATGGACCTAGACACAGGGACACTGTATAAACTGGGTGTGCCCTTGCCAAAAGATGCCAAAATGGAAAGTAAAGAGGTTTGGACTAATTGGCCTCACTTGTACAAGTGATGAAGATAACCAAATACATAGGATCTAACAAGTAAAACAGAATTAGAGAATCTGGTATGAAAAGAAAATAAATCTTGGGGCCCCCAAATAACTAAGCTAAAGGGAAAATCAAGCTGGGAAGTGTTTAGGGCAAATCTGCCTCATATTCTATTCACTGAGATTAATACATATCTAATTACCTCCTTTGGAGAGGCTAATCAGAAACTCAAAAGAACGCAACCATTTGTCTCTTTTCTACCTATGACCTGGAAGCCTCCTTCCCACTTTGAGATGTTTCTCCTTTGCTTCAAGTTGTCTCACCTTTCAGGACCGAACCAATGTTCATCTTACATATGTTGACTGATGTCTCATGTCTCCCTAAAATGTATAAAACCAAATTGTGAGCTGACCACCTTGGGCACAGGTCATCAGGAGCTCCTGAGGTGGTGTCAGAGGTGCATATCCTCAACCTTGTCAAAATAAACTTTCCAAATTAACTGAAACCTGTCTCAGGTATTTGGGGTTCACATCGGCTTTTCTTTGTTCTGACTCTGAACTGCATTATTTTTGGGCAGTGCAATTTATGCATTTCCTATGAAGCTTTCATACTACTCTATTTCTCGTAGTATGGTTACAAGTAATTGAAATCACTTCCACATGGAAAATGGAATCTTGACACCTATGAGCAAAATATATGCAAGCACCTTTTGTCTCCGAGTCTTGATGAGGAGGTGAGAAAAGACTCTTTAGCCCAGAGAGAATGAGGGTTAGAGTACTAGCCTGCGGGAATCAAGTGGGGAGTCAAGAACCTTGTGTTTCCAGGCAGCCTGCAACATTTCCCCTTTCTCTTCTTAAAGGAGATCTGGGTTAGTCTTACCTAGTTAGGAGAGGGACAGCAATTTCATCAAGCAATTCTGATAGCTATAATAGCAAAAGGACAGAATACAGTGGTTACCTATTATCTCAGGTTGCCCTAGAGAGGAGATTCAATAACTATCTCTTTTATGAATCATAGATGGGTGGCTGCGGGTATCATTGAAAAGAGCCTTGCATTAACTATTCAAGGGAGTTATGTATAAGTAACAACTAACCACTTTAACAATAGCATCTTGAACACCCTTACATTTTAAATATATTTTGCCCTTAATCTAAACCGATTATAAAATCACATCATTCTGTTTATATCTTTAGGCTACAGATTTCAGCTCATTTCAGAAATAATTTGGTTAAAAAGAGAGCATTGTTGATGGAAGTGAAAAAGGCCATTTTGGCAGGTGGTTCTCATGCACCTAAAGGGGATTTTGGGGAGATCGTCCTACCAATATGGAAATTTGGAAAAGGAAAGAAGAAAACTCACAAATTAATATTTTGAAACATTAGTCTTGTACAGATTTCCAAAGGCAGAGAATATGATTTGTCTGCATGTGCCTACCTCTAGATGCAAAGTACAATGCTCAACACAAGTAATTACAAGTGGAATCACAAAAAAAGGATAACAACACTCACGCTGTGGAAGATTTCCTTTTCTTTCCTGGTTGTCCTATTTTAGCTTCTCTCCTGCTTTCCCTTTGTACAATGGAAAAATGTCTCATCTTGTACCCTTCCATTCTACCCCAGACCTAAATGTACCTTACTTTTTGAGAAGATATGTCAGAGGTGTGTGAAAAAGAACAACTATCTTGAATAGAAGCTAGGTAAAATAACGCTGAGACCTACTGGGCTGCATTCCCAGATGGTTAAGGCATTCCAAGTAACAGGATGAGATGGGAGGTCAGCACAAGATACAGGTCATAAAGACCTTGATGATAAAACAGATTACAGTAAAGAGGCTGGCTAAAATCTCCAAAACCAAAAAGGCCACGAGAGTGACCTCTAGTTGTACTCACTGCTACACTCCAACCAGTGCCATGACAATTTACAAACGCCATGGCAAAGTCAGGAAGTTACCCTAGATGGTCTAAAAGGTTATTTCTTGATGATATGTTAATCCACCCCTTGTTTAACATATCATCAAGAAATAACCATAAAAATGAGCAACCAGCAGTTCTCCAGGCTGCTCTATCTATGGAATAGCCATTCTTTTATTTCTTTACTTTCCTAATAAACTTGCTATCCCTTTACAGACTCACCTTGAATTCTTTCTTGTGTGAGATCCAAGAACCCTATCTTGGGGTCTCCCTTTCCTATAACACATCCAGAAGCTGCAAGGTAAGGATGAAGTAGCATAAGAGCTTTGGAAGTTAGAGAAATATGGCCTTGAATCTTGTTTTAAAGATAGGGGCTCACCAATAGAAAGCTAAGTCAGAAAGGAGACAAATGCAAAATCATTCACAGGAGAACTTCCTACGTTTAATCAAAAGACAACAAATAATGTTGGGTAGGAGGAAGTGCCTAAGAATCCAAGTGAGCGGACAGACAGAATGTGGACTAGGTCACAAATTTGCCTTGGGGCGGTTATAAGAAACAACAACAACAACAAAGGATCTTCTAAGCAAGAATATAGCCTCAAGAGAGAGGCGGATACATTTTCTTCAGTGAAGATGAAACCTGTAAGCAGTGGGTAGAGGCTAATGGGAAAATACATCTTCCTGGGATGCTTGTCTCTGTATTCTTCAAGGGTTATCTTGCTCTGGGCATTTGTAGTGGCTTCTCTCCATTTTCCCCAGTGAAGTTCAGTTTCCTAATCAATTCTTATGTCAGTCCTCTATCTTTTTCAACTGTTTTAGGGATTCCTTGCAGGTGTGAGCAGGAACGTCTGAGTTTCTTTAACACAGTCAACTAACAAATGGAAAAACTAAGGATCAGCCAAATAAGTGTCTTATTGTCACTAGAAATAGTTGTGGGCAAACATTTTTAACAAATCTACGTTTTCTTAGTCTTATTCCAGTTTTCTTTTTAGCATGCCAGGCTGCTTCCAGTTATTTCATTTCTCCTCTTTCTGAGAACTGTGTTTGTGTGCACATGTGCATTTGTACGTGTTTGTCTCTTGTGTGTATGTTAATAACCGATGGGTTATCTAAGAGACAGAATTACTGGGGAAGGTATGAAAATGCTTCTGAGATATACTTTGAAGGTTAATATAACTGCCAAATCTGTTCAAATGGATTTTAATTTACTCTTTAACAATGTATTTTCCTTTGTCAGTCCCCTTGGAGCAATGCTGTCAAATAGAAATATTATGAGAGTCACAAATAAAAGCTGCACATGTAATTTTAAATTTTCTGTTAGTTACATTTAAGAAGGAAAATGAGCAAAATTGATTTTAATAATTTATTTTTCTTAGCTTAATATACCCAAAATATTATCATTTTAACCTGTATTCAATATAGAAATTATTATGAAAGTTTTTTATTTTCTCACAATGAATCTTCAAAGCTGGTGTGTATTTTACTTTTACAGCTCATCTAAATTTAGAATAGCCACATTTAAAGTGCTTGATAGCCACATGTCATCAGTAGCTAACATATCAGCCAGCACGGCCTTAGAGTACAATTTTTTAGGCACAGTCCTTACACAGTCACAAAAATCACAGCCATTGCCCACTTAGTAGCTATTATTCTGGTATAAGATTTCAACAATTTTTCATCAGTGATTATCAGCAATCAAAATTGTCAACTTCCTAGCACCTCTGCACATATTCCAAAATATTTCTGTTTCTAGAACTTCAATTTACACAAGGATTTGTCACATTTTAATCAGATGCAAGAGCTTTATAGTCAAAACATTACTTAAAATGTCCTTTAAAATTAAATTAGGTGGAGGTATGGTGGAAATGAGCAGAAAGTCACATAGCAACCTAGTGCATTTTCCATCTTTTTTGCATGCAAAAGGTATTTTCATCTCCAAAGTGCTAAAATAATTGTATGATCTTCTGTTTAAAATGCAGAGCAATCTAAAATAACTACCAGTTGTTCTAGGAAATTGTCTGTCTGGGGCACAACCATGCCTGACATCTGAAGTGTTTAACAGAAATTCAAATCTTTCAAACTGATTACAGATTCCTTCTCTGCACTTTAGTATTATTGATTTCTACTTAGGTTTCATTTTATGACTTAATTTATTGAATAAAAGTATGAATAAAAGTCAGGTTTGATACCACTGGTCTAGCTAGATTGACTGACATGTGAAATGAAAATTTCCAGCCATTTATGAAATTGTATCTACCAAATGTTGCACTGACTTTACTGATGCTGAGCTTTTAACACTTGCCTGACCAAATGCAAATACTAAGTATTAAATCACAATGGATAAAGTTAAGGAAATAATTACTAAATGAATAAATAGGTGGGTTTATCTGTAGAGAACTTAATTCCATTGATGATATATGAAGGTGAAATCCATCAGAAAACAACGATTTTCTTGATTAACACAAAATTGGAAATAATCTTTCAGTGCCCCGTCAATGAAGAAAAAAATGAAAAGGACACAGAATACAGACACAGACAGTAAAAACATCAATAAAAAAGCCTTTTTTTTTTTTTTTTTTGGTCTGGCTCTGTCACCAGACTGGAGTGCAGTGGCACAATCTTGGCTCACTGGAACCTCTACTTCCTGTGCTTCCCAGGTCAAGCAAATCTCCTGCCTTAGCCTCCTGAGTAGCTGGGATTACAGGCACACATCATCACACCCATGTAATTTTTGTATTTTTAGTAGAGATGGGGTTTCGTCATGTTGACCAGCCTGGTCTCAAACTCATGACCTCAGGTGATCTGCCCACCTTGGCCTCCCAAAGTGCTGGGATTACAAGTGTCCAGGCAGAGCTTCTTTCTTTGTGTGTTACTATTTGCTTATTATGGATTTGACTATCTCTGGCATGGATCCATCTCTACCATCTTATATATAGACCTAAAAGATCTTCAGCCACTGTCTGCTTTCTTTCAAAGAGAAAGCATATTCACATGGCTCATCTCTAATGTCTACTTTTTAGAATCATTAGGTTGGCCCGATGTGCCTCTAGAAGGAAAGTATGTGGCTATATTAAACCAGAGTTATTTCAGAGGATCTGCCAAGGGCTATCATTCACTCTGTAATTATGAGCTCTAAACAGAAGCCTTTAGAGAAGATTAGGTAAATATCTCATACCTCGAAAAAACTACCCAGTCAATTTACATAAAGGAGACCCATATAAGAAATTTGGGCTTAAAATGCTCTTAAAGAGGATAGAGGACTCTATTTTTAATAGATTAAAGGACTTTTAGGAGATGAGTCAAATTCTCATAGTGGAGATTCTTATTCATTTGAGATGATTTAGCACTTAAATTTATGCCAAGAATTTCTAATCCAGAGTGGATGTTGGAGCAGAGGAAAATAAACTAGAAAAAAGTAAAAGAAATCATTTATATGAAAAATCTAAACAATGCCTAGCACACAAATTTTTTAAGGGTTTGTATTTTTTTTTCTTCCCTTCCTATTTACCCATATCCCGAAGTGCATTGTGACAGAAAAACATCTGTTGTACTGAATACTATTTTAGAAGTATATCAACATTGTGTTTGAACTTCATAACATAGGAGCTTAAATCTAATTTTCTATTTTTTGAAAATATTTCCTTTGAATAAGCCATTTTAAAATAGTATTACCTTTGCAAAAAGCCACACTCTAAACTGCAAAGAAACACCTTTTCTTTACTGAGCTGACAAAACATTTAAAATGTTTCTCAATTTAAAAGGACAGTCTATTTTTCCCCATAGAAAAATTTAGAGCACAGAGAAGAGGTTTCCAGTAATACTCATCCAAATGGTGCAAACACTCCCTTTAATCTCAGAGATATTGAAGTGATCAGACTCCTGCTATGAGGAAATAGGGTAACTACAGTTTGCAGAAGAAGTTTTGAAGTAATAGAGACCTAGGTTTGAACCCACTTCATCCAAATCTAACTTCCTGGCCTCCAATAAGCTAATTAATTTTTCCAAGTTTTGGTTTCCAAACCACAAATTAGAGGTAATGACACTATTTCAATAGATTTCTAAGAGAACTACATAAAAAAGCATTTGTGTAGTGATTAGTATCTTGCCTGGAATATAATCTATGCCCCCAAAACAATTGTTGCTGTCAATATTTTAAATACCCACATAGATGAAATAATCACGAATGTCACTCCCTGTTTAAAATTTTAAAATAAGCTACCTGCAATAATAACAAGGTTAAGACTCCTTACCATGTGTGAGGTCCCTTCTCTCAGATCTCACTTACTAAGGTTTTCTGCTTTGCTCAACTCTTTGTCAGCCACATAAATCTTTCAGTTCCTGGCATTTGCTCAACTGATTCCCAGCACCTGCTCTTTAGATACTGAATTAGTAGTTAATATCAGTCACATGATAGAGTAAGAGGAGAAATCGGAGTGCATTAGTCCACTTGTGCTGTTAAAACAAAATACCACAAACTGCTTATAAACAACAGAAACTTATTTCCCACAGTTCTGGAATGTGGGAAGTTCAGTGTCAAGACATTAGGAGATTAGGTGATAAGGGTTTGTTTCCTGGTTTATGGTGCTGTCTTGCTGTATCTGACATGGTAGAAAGGGGTAAGCAGTTCTCTGGGGGCTCTTTGGCACTAATAGACGCTAATCCCATTCAGAAGGACTCTGAACTCATGACCTAAATCTCTCTCAAAGGCCCTACTTCCTAATGCCATCACATTGGTGATTAGGTTTTAACATACAAATTTGAAGGGTAACAAAAACATATACACCAGAGCAGAGTAAAAATACATAGTCATCTGAACTGATCATAGCTAAAATATCTAACTAACTTTTGCAGAAATTAACAAAAACATGTGAACACATTTCTATAACACCTTCCTAGTTCCTGCAAAGGGCTCTTACACCTCTGATCTCTACAATTAGTAAAAAACAAATTTCAATCAACCATGCTAAAGGAAAGGTAGAATTAGCTATTCATTTCTTCTAGAGAAAATTATATTATAAAGTTGTAAGACTAAACAGTCAAAAGAATTAAAAGTATTGTAGAAGTGTGGTAGGTAGTTACAAATATTATATTTTTGGATTTTTTTCATGTTTATGAACTTTTTCAGTTTTTTATAAAATCATAACTTGTTATTTATTTTTGTCACACATAAATATTTACTCTCATAACTAATTTTGCATTTGTAATGTTGATTTGAATGAATTTCAGGCCTCACATTACCTGGATGCATCCTGATGGTCCAATATGTGGCACTACTATTCACCTACAATTCAAGGTTGCTTCTTATATGTAATTGCGGAGTCCTCCAAATGTCCTTACGTTAACTTTTCTCCAAATCTTTGGCTTATGTTAAAGCAAAAAGTATTTATAAAGGGTGTCTGTGTCTATATATGTCTCTGAGTTTGCTCTAACTAGGTGAGCCTTGGAAGGAACGCCCTTGACATTTCTTTGTTATCCAATCTGAGTTGCATATCAAAAATACATCCCATGCCTACATATTATATCATTTTGGGAATTTACTTTGCCAGCTTGAGAAAGTTGGTTCTGAATATGCATTTCTTCGTTATTTGTTTGGCTTTCTCAGAGCCTAGTATGCGAGCATGAAGAAAACTTTGAATAGAACATCTCTTCAAAAGTTCTCTGGAATGAGATTGAATGTTCTCTTTCCTGCCACTTGGTTTGATTTATATGCAACTTGGTATATCCACCCTGTGGGATTTATAATCCGTTTTTAAGAGTTTGTCCTGAGAATATTTTAAGTGTGTAGTCTCTAGACATTACAGTGGTTAATATTCGGCAGAAGAGGATTCCATTTAAAATATGCACTATCTATAATTTTTAATATTTCAAATAATTTAATATAATACAATTTTTTCTTATAATATTTCTGAAGGTAGCTTTAACTGATTTAAACTTCTCTACTGGAAAATATTAATTATATTTAATTAACTGGAAAAGCTCAAAGTATGCCGTTTCCTGAAACCTTATTTAAAGAGTTACTTGATAAACTTTTATTAGGAAACTTCCTTGAAAATTGACTTCATAATAATACTGCCTTGGTCTATAGTATATTTTATTTCAACATCTCAGATGTAAAAACATCTTTGAAATATCAGAGCATGGTTTACTTAGTTGACATTCAAAATCAAACAAAACTCCATTAGCTCCATTATCAACATGCGAAATACAGGAAAGGATAACCTAAATTTCCTCAACTATTCCACAAATTGCTCTGGCTAGGAATGCGACATTTGTTGAAGCTCTAAATTGTTATTGTTACAATTATGGATACTTCACCAGGAGGTTTTTTTTTTTTTTTTTTTTTTTACTTTAGTATCCTAAGGAAACACATTAACACATTACATATATAATTTGTCCCACAGATGGGCCTTAATAAAAAAGAAAAGTCAGGGTCCTTGTTGAGAGAAACTATGCTTTTGGTGTGAATGCCTTGGAGGTGTGGATGCGTATAGAAAACACACACACAACACAACACACACACAACACAACACACACACACACACACACACACACACACACACACGTATGCAAGGTCCAAAGATGTGAGAGGATTCTAGCTTTGGAAATGATAGACCATTTTCTTCTTTTCATGATCAAAGTAGCTTATTCTGGGAATACAAAGATAAATCAGTATTTCAGAAAGGTTGAGAAGAATTGATATTAAATTTTCTTTAAAGGTTCTGTAGAATAAAGTGGTGAAGACATCCAATCCTGGACATTTCTTTGTTGGAAGGTTTTTTTATTTCTGATTCAATCTTATTACTTGTTATAGGTCTCTTTAAATTTTTTATTTCTTCCTAATTCAATCTTGCTGGATGGTGTGTGTTCAGATATTTAATCATTTCCTCTAAGTTTTCCAATTTGTTAGCATACAGTTGTACATAACAGTCTGATGATCTTTTGTATTTTGGAGATATCAATTGTTATGTCTCATTTATTTCTTTACTATTTGGTTTCAGTTTTCTCTTTTTTTCTTTCTTGGTGGGTCTAAATAGTGGTTTATGTATTTTTCTAGTCTCTTCAAAAAACCGACTTTGTACTTCATTTATACATTGCATTGTTTTTCTTGAGTCTCTCTATCATTTAGTTTTGCTCCAGTCTTTATCCTTTCTTTCCTCTACTGATTTTGTGTTTGGTTTGTTCTTGTTTTCTATATAGTTTCTTGAAGCACACTGTTAGCTTGTTTCTTTGAAATACTTCTACTTTTTTGGAGGTAGGCATTTATTGGTATAAACTTCCCCCCTTAGCATTACTTTTGCTGTATCTTATAAGTTTGGGTATGTTGTGTTTCCATTTTTATTTGTTTCTAAATTTTTAAATTTTCGTTTTAATTTCCTCATTTACCCAGTGGTTGTTCAGGAGTATATTGTTTAATTTCCAGGTATTCATGTAATTTCTGAAGTTTCTCTTGTATTTATTTCTTTTTTCCCAATAAGGTTTGAGAAGAAACTTGCTATGATTTTGATTTCTTGAAATGTTTTGAGACTCGTTTTGTTGCCTAACATATGGTCTATCCTGAACAATGTGCTATGTACTGATAAGAACATGCATTCTGGAACTGTTAGGTAAAATGTTTTGTAGATGTCTCTTAGGTCGGTTTGGTCTAAAATCCAGTTTAAATCCAGTGTTTCTCTGTTCACTTTCTATCTAGATGATCTTTCTAGTGCTAAGAGTTGGATGTTGAAGTACCCAAATATCATTGTATTGGAGTGTATTTTTTCCTTTATATCTAATAATATTTGCTTTATATAATTGGGTGCTTCAGGGTTTGGTGCATATTTGTTTAGAATTGTTATATCCTTTTGCTCAATTGCTCTCTTTGTCATTATATAATGGCCTTCTGTGTCTCTTTTTACCATTTTTGACTTAAAGTAGTTTTTTCTGATATATGTACCCCTACTTACTTTTGGTTTCTGTTTGTGTAGAATATTTTTTCCCATTTTTTTACTTTTAGTGTTCATATATCTTTACAGGTAAAATGAATGTAAAAATAAAAATGTAGGCAACACGCAGTTGAGTCATTTTTTTTTTAATTCAATCTACCAGTCTATATCTTTTAAGTGGAAAATGTAATCTGTTTGCCTTCAAGGGTATTGGTATAGAAGGACTTATTTCTGTTGTTTTGTTCATTGTTTTCTGATTGCTTTATATATTCTTTTTTTTTTTTTCTCTTGTTTATCACTGCAGCTTGGTGAGGTTAATGGTAAAATTTGAGGATAGGAAGTAAGATGGACCAGTCCTCGAGACCCAGGGTGACAGTGGCAGTGGTAGGATGGGCAGGTGGGTGGGTTCTCAGTCCCCTGGATTCCATGTGTGGTGTGGGTGATGTCAGTAGCAGTGGCAGAACAACCCTTGGGCTCTGAAGTGGCATTGGTGTTAGCAGTAGCCATATAGGCCAGTCCTCAGGCCCCCAGGGGGTGTATTCAGGTGGATTCTGGCTGTGATGGTAGTAGCAGGTTTGGCAGGCCCATCCTCAAGCCCCCAGGAGGAGTATACAAATGCCACCAGTGGTGACTGGAGTGAGGCAATTCCCAGGCATCCGGGCAGTGTGCTTGGGAACAGGGGTTGTTGCTGGGGGAGGGGTGCAGGTAGTGCCAGGCTGGGAGGTGGGCCTGTCTTCAGGCCCTTTGGTGATGCATTCAGTTCCTACCTGTGGTGAATAGGGCAGAGTGAACCTCAGGCTTCCTGGAGGAGTTCCAGGGTAGCTACAGCAACCACAGTGGTGGGCATAGGGAGCCTGTTCTTAGGGCATGTACATAGCAGCCCTGCTGCTGGGGGTGCCAGAGTTGCTGTATGTGTTAGCTGCTCCAGGCAAGTGGCTCTCAGGTTTTCATGAGCAAGCACTTGGACTCTCTTTGTCCCTAGCTCAAGCTTCCTAGTGCACTGCCCCACCATTCCGTAGGACACAGAAGACTATGTGTACTAGAGTGCAGGACCCAATCAGCACTGTGCTGTTGCAACTTTCCATGTGGGCGTGGGATAATGTCAGTAGAGCTTTTGGGATGTGGAGATGCAGGGACTGTTGGGTCCAAGAATAGTATGCAGGCTGGTGGGGAATAAGGTTTCAAACTAATGCTGTGCTACAGCTACTTGGACTTGGGGCATGTGTGAGACTCAGTATAAGCTCCCTCCCTGAAGAAATGCCATCATGTGATCCAGGCATCTTCCTATGCTAGTATTAAGGCTTGAAAAGGCTGAGGGGTTCTCCTGTAGGTAGCATTACAGAGATACACATGGGAATGCAGGTCTTTGGGGAATCTCTCACCCACCCTTTCCCCACACTCCAGACTCCTAGCTGATCCCAGATGAACTGGCTGTCTCAGCTCCCTCTCCCTCCATGCCTAAGGTGTTTTCTGTTACTTCTCTGTTTAATTTGTGTCCTCTCTTACATCCTCTATTTGAAGTGTGATTATCTCCTTGCTCTTTTGGTTCTTTGTGGAGGAGGTGAGTGCTGAATGCCTCTAATCAGGCATCCTGAAACCCCTTCAGCAACTCTCTTAGACTGTAATTTTGCATGCTAAAGCAATGCCCACTATTAACATTCCCAATAGACTAATAGACTCTTATTTATGGTGAGTTTGCAATAAAAAGTTATAAAATAAACAGATAAGTCAAAGTTTAAAAGTTAAACAGCAGGGCTAGTAGAATCCATAACCCATCAGTAGTCTTTTTTCTTTTAAACAAGGATCCATTAATCAATTATTTCCCAGAAAATCAGAAGCAGAAAGTCAGAACATCAGAAAATGCTGCTCTGTGACAGTAATATATTGGTTTGCATGTTTGTATTCACTCTGCAGCTGTGATGAGCAAGAACTAGAGAAACAAAAAAATACAACATATGGCATAAAAAATAAAGATCACGACCATGTGTTGATTATATTAACACAACAGTAAGAAGTAAAACTATTCTACCAACAAATTTTCTGGCTATGAAATGAGCCAGAAGAGATCATGAAGAGATGACGGAAGGCAAATACCGCTCTTTAGGAGGTTGATTCCAAAGTGCTAAGAAACACCATGGTGAAATATGTCTTAAAAATCTATGGCGAATAAGGTAATAAACTTCTTAAAGTAATAATGAAAAATGCAGTTTTGTGCAAATTTATAATGTTGATAAAAAACTTGACACAGTGCTACATTCCTAGAAAAATCTTAATGATACTGAGGAAAGAAAAACAGATAATACAAATAAATAATGACTCTTCTTGGTTATAAAACAAGGAGGGCTAGAGATATATTTTCTTACTGCTCAAAAGTAATATTATAACAGCTATGTGAACTCACTGCAGATCAGTATGACTAGAAAAAAATAACTTTAATATGTTATTATTCATGAATGAGTATATTTCCCTTCACTATGATATTTGTAACATGATCATTACACTCATGAAGATCAAGTATAAACACATTTTAAAATGCAAGCATGTAGCAATTAACAGAGGTTGAGGAATCCAAGATTTCCTAAAAGCATTCAGTTTGGAGGACATATTGTCTCAAATGCTTGGAATTATTTTGAGAAATCAGTATTAACAAATACTTGGCACAGCCATCAAACTAGCAATGATGTTTGAAAAACCCTGCTGGTGAATACTTTAAATGATAGTTCTGCAAAATTATACAAATTAATATCAGACCTCATCATTCAGACTAAACTTAATCACCCAAGAGTGTGGAAAAGTTTGATTTTTTAAAAAGCACTTGTGTATTATGTAAATAACGTAAAAATTGTGTGAATGTTTAAAAATTTCATGGAACATGGTGAGAAAATGTCTGATCAATTAAGTTCTGCCCTAAATAATATGCATTTGTCTGTGGGCCAGAGACTATAACTATTAGAAACCCTTCTGAGACAGAAGACACCAGAAATTTTAAATAAAGCCATTTATAATGAGTTTTAATAATGCTGTGGTATGACTTTGTCATTTGAGAAACTTGCTCCACATATATACCCTCAGACATGTAACTTGAATTTGATTACAATGATCATACCAATGTGTCTCCTTTTCCGGGGTATGCTAGTATAGCAAAAATTCATTGTATGTAAATATGCAGGCTTTAAGTTTAGCTTAAACTTTTGTTAAATATTATTCATAGAAAGAAAAAGCACAGAATGTTTATTGTCAATATTGACATTTTCAAAATGTGGCCCTTAGAACCAATAGTATCAGCAAAACACAATAAAACTTCATAAACTTTATAAAAAGGTAAATCATAAGGTCCTACACCACACCTACTGAATCATGCACTCTGAAGTGGAGACCTAGCACTTTGCCTTTCACAAGGCTTTGGGTGACCCTGATATATGCTCATGTTTGCAAACCACTGGCTTATGTTTATGGCATTATTTAATAAATCAGTGATACTATTTAAAAAGCCATTATGTAAAGGATAGGAGTGGCAGCTCATGCCTGTAATTCCAGCACTTTGGGAGGCCAAGGCAGGCACATCACAAGGTCAGAAGTTCGAGCCCAGCCTGGCCAAAATGGTGAAACCCCGACACTACTGAAAACACAAAAATTAGACAGATGTGGTGGCAGGCGCCTGTAATCCCAGCTACTCGAGAGGCTGAGGCAGGAGAATCACTTGAATCCAGGAAACAGAGATTGCAGTGAGTTG
The DNA here is from genome assembly GCF_048565385.1 of Saimiri boliviensis. Lineage (NCBI taxonomy): Eukaryota > Metazoa > Chordata > Mammalia > Primates > Cebidae > Saimiri > Saimiri boliviensis. Next base: position 40,742,506 of record NC_133454.1, on the reverse strand, counting down.
AGATCGTACCATTGCACTCCAGCTTGGGCAACAAGAGTGAAACTCTGTCTAAAAAAATATACACACACACACACACACACACACACACACACACACACACACATATAAATATATATATAGACAGTAATACTATTTATATTTTTGTTTATTCTACTTAGTGTGAATAATGTGAATATACATTTCACTGCAAAAATGGTAGTGATTTAGATATGGGGTTCTGTCCTGAATCCTAATGAGGGTGCTGTGTAGTAGATGACATATGCATGTGGTATCTACCTAAAAATAAACACAAAATCTGTGTTTGATAACACATTTATTCTAAAGGTTCAGATAAAGGATTTTGCACCTGTTTTGTAATACACCAATAGACAACACTTTCACATACATACTAGTATAACTTTGGGAATGACTAGAAATGAAATTTCTGCATCAAAGGGTATATATATTTGTGATTTTAATAGATGTCCAACTTCCATATCTATCTATCTATCTATCTATCTATCTATCTATCTATCTATCTATCTAATTGCTTTTTCTGGGTTTATACCCAGAAGTAGAATTGCTGAATCACAGTGAAGCTCATACACCTTCTGATTTAATAAATACTGGTTAGAGAGTTATTGAAAGTTACTGTGTCAATTCCACCTTGGAACAGCAGAGCATAAGGGTTCTGGTTTCTCCATCTCTTCCCATTTCCATATTATTTGTCTGTTTAGTTTTACGCATTTACTGGTTTTTAATAGCATTCTACTACAATTTTAATCAACATTCTTTTTGACTATCAATGAAATTGATTATCTCTTCACGTATTTACTTGCCATGTAGATATGTTGTTTTATAACATGTCTGTTCCATTGTCATTTATTGGATTTTCTGTATTTTCTGTATTGATTTTTAGAAGCTTTTTCTACATTTAGAATACAGGTTCTTTATTAATTCTATGTAATAGAATTAATACATATAATTTTGTCTACTCCATGGATTATCATTTCACTCTTATTTTGAATTTACAGAGAATTTTTAATTTTAATCTATTCTAATTCATTAAATTACATTTATAAGAAGTGCTTTATGTGTTCTCTTTGTAGAAATTTCCCTACATACCTCAAGATCATGTCAATAGTTTCAGATCATTTTCTAAAAGCTTTGCTCTTTTTTCTTTAACATAAATGTCTTTGAATTCTTTGGAATTAACTTTTGGGAACAGTCTGAAGTAGAGGACAAGTTTCATATTTTTAAAAAGATGAATATCAAGTTCTTAGTTCTACTTTTGTCATTAATTACATATTTGTTTAAGATAAGATCTTTTTCTGCATTACCAATGTTATTCTGTTGTTTATTGATTTATCCTTATGATAGCTACTCTTGACTTTCCAAATTGCTATAAACTTAGAATTAACTTGTGGTCAGATACAAATAAAATTGCTAGAACTTTTATTGTAATTGCCTTAAATATATAGGCCAATTTTGGGAGAATTGGCATCTTTTTAGTATGGATCATTTCAATTATTTTATATAATACATCTAATTATTATTATCCTCTATAAATGTTTTTAAAAATATAATTTCTATACAGTGGTTATAAAATACATGCTGCATTAATGACTTGCTATTTTATATTTGTGATGCTATTTGAAATAGGATCTTAAATTGTTAAATTTTCACTTTCTTTTTTCTTGCATATGTTCTTTAACTTTATTTTTTTTGTTCTTTTTTTTGTTCTTTAACTTTATGCAGCTAGCTTTTAAACCAAATTATTATTTCTAATATCAATTAATAAATTCTCTTTGAAGCTTCTACAAATATATCATCTATGAATACATTTTTTCTTTCCAGTGTTTATAATGAATGGTCCCACAACTACTTAAGAATTTAAATTCATTTTAAAAATCTTTCCTACAAAGAAAAATGCAACCCCAAATGGTTTTTATGATGACTGCTAACATACATTTATCTTATAAATTATAAGAAGACAGACCCTTGCTTAATTTGTTCTATGAGATAGTCTAACCTTGATAATAGTACCTGACTTTAAAATTACAATTAAAAATATCACAGGCCAATCTCATGAATATAAATGCAAAAAATCCTGACTAAAATATGAGAAAAGCAACTCAAGAAATAAATAAAAAGAATGATAAAATATTACTAGGTTGGGGTTATTCAATGAATGTAATAGACCTATAACAACTGAAAATTAGTATGTTCAACATTGCATTAGACATTTTAGTAAGTGCAATAAAAACGCAAGATATAACATTAACTTGATGATATTATGTTAGTATCTTGTAAAGGCTGTGTATATTTTGACATCCAAACAAACAAATGGTAAATATATACAGGTATGTTTCTTATTATATTATATTAGAAACACTTATTGAATACCTACAATATGCAAAATACACTGTACTAGGTGTGGTGGAACATACATGGAAAAGTTAGATTTTACTCCTACCATTAAGGAATACTCAATCTCAGCATAGAGGTAAACAAGGAATTATTTAAAAATACAACACAATATACTATAAGTTGCCCCATTTCTAGTAATGAACACAAGATGTATATTAACTTACTCAATTCAAAGGCCCAAACTATGATATAATTACAGTCTGCATAATTAGTATTCTCCAAACCAGGAGTCCCCAAACTTTTTACACAGGGGGCCAGTTCACTGTCCCTCAGACCGTTGGAGAGCCACCACATACTGTGCTCTTCTCACTGACCACCAATGAAAGAGGTGCCCCTTCCTGAAGTGCGGCAGGGGGCTGGATAAATGGCCTCAGGGGGCCGCATGTGGCCCACGGGCCGCCATAGTTTGGGGATGCCTGCTCTAAACTATGGCCACCATCTAACAATAACTTTTCCTATACTGTCTATTATTTCTTTCAATTTATTTTATTATATTGGTTGACATGTTGCCAATTAAATCTTTCTGAGTGGCTTAAATACACAATATTTCAAGCCTTGGTGAGAATTACTTCAACCAAATTGCTTCCTTCTAACAAATAATTAGCCCATCTCTAAAAGAAGGTGAACATTGATCTGCGGAAATTCTTGGGAGGTGGTTTTGTTGAGAGAGCACTCCCTTTGTGGAGGTATGTACAAAACCTCTTAGAGAAATAGCAAGCCCAATTCATGTGTAGATGCTTACCAGACTGGTGCCTAAAGTACCACCCAAAACTTCTGGGTATAAAACCACATAATCTGTTTTCCTTATTAACCTGTCATTTGTGCAAGAATTAATCACTGGTCTCTTTGCATCAGCTTGATTGGAGCTAAATGATGTTTTTTCCAACATGAGCTAACTCCTACAGCTGCCAAATTGTCACTGGATGTCAGCTGGGAGTTCTGCTGAGATTGTCAGACATCTTAGTTCTTTTCTATAAGGCCTTCACAGAACTGATTACCCTGACGTGGAGTGAGCAGCTAAGTTCCAAGAGTAAGTATTCAAAGGACGAGGAATGGAAGCTGCCTATGTCTCTTAAACCTTGGTCTTAAAATCAGTATGGCATTAATAGAATAATCACTTCTACATTATTTCATTGGACAATCCCTGCCCAGGTTAGAGGGAAGAGAATTACATCCCACCGATTAATATAAGGAATATAAAAAGATTTTGGGCTGGCCCATTTTCAATGTATCACAGTCATTAAAACCTTTGATCTCTGAATGAAGGGTTTCCAGGAAGAAAGTAAAATTGATGTAAAATGATAAATTTCCCTACTTTGGAAATTAAGCTATCTTCTTTAAAACTAGAAATGAGGAAGAAGACAAACTCATTCCTTGCAATTTCTCCTTCTTTTGTTCATGTGTGTTTTTCTTACTAAACAAAATAACTCTCTCTGCCCTAGGACTGAAATTTTAGGATGGTACCATTAGTATTATAGTAAAACAATATTATGAATAAAATTGCCTTTTTATAGAATAACCAAATAAATTACCATAATTTATCACCTTTTTCTTGCAAGAACACTTACAAACTTTTGTTTTAAAAACCTGTTATAAAAGGAGCTAGACTGCTAACAACAACAAAATACATTGATTATCTGCAGACAGATACTTACCATTCATGCCAAGATCGCTTAGCAGTATGGGGGCAGAGACACACAGTGACTTTTTTGAGAAGAGCAGAGCAAGAAAAATGGCAGGCAAGAGTTATACCTGAATCACAGTACCTTGTCAGCACCAACCTCCCATCCCAGGGGTGGTAGTTGGGAAGCAAGGGAATAATAACGGACCACTAGCAGAGACATATAATTCTAAGAGCCACTGGGGAAAGATGTTTTACAGCATATTCACAAAATTCAAATAACGACTAAAGAAATAGAAAATGGCAAAATGATTCACATTTTTTGAACTGAAAAATAAGCAAAAGGTCAGCCTTCGTCATCTTAAATGTTCCTGGAGAGTTAATGGGAGCATATTGAGCAATGTTTTTTTGAAAGTGGACATAGAATTTTTCAAAAATGAGATTCTTTTTCCTAGAATTAAAAAAATATTTTTATGCTACTCATATTGGGATCCTAAGTTTAAAGCAGTTTTACTGTGTAAAAGTAGATTTTTTCACCCTCAATAAAATATATGTGGTATTTCATGGAGAAATAAAAAATATTCTGAAATGTCATGTCATTTTGAACAAGGTTCATAAATAATGCAGCTCACTGTACTTGGCACTAAACTAGATGCTGTATCAAGACAACCCCTGAGACCTTTTCTTACATACCAGTAGAGATCACAGAAAAAGAATAAACCATCTGAGGTTGAAAGGCCCTAATTTCTAGTTCCAGCCCAATTCTGCCAACACTTTTGTTTTTCATAACCTCATTTTCTCACTGGTAAATTGAGGTGGTTGGACTGAGTCCTTTTTAAGATCTTCTTTGGCTTTAATGTATAGCATTTTATTCTTTGGGGCATGTTTATTCCAGGATGAAAGCAGTTTTCTAAACATGTAGATATACCAATCCATCTAGTTGGGGTTACTTTAACCTAACTTTATTAAACATATAATGTTGAGTAGTGGCCAGGCAAGGACTCTTCCCTCTGCCCAGGCACATCTCCTACCAGATACCTGCAGTGCTCCCTTACTTTTTCGAGGGCTTTGTTCAAATGCCACCTCTGTCAAGGTCCCTTTCCTCACATACTATTTAAAACATCTCCCATACTCTTTATTTCCTAACACTACTACTTTTTTTTTTCCTTTATACATCTTATTTCCACCTGATACTATAATTACTTATTTATTGTCACAATCACTTCCTAAGCCAGCAGTGTCCAATCTTTTGGCTTCCCTGGGCAACAATGGATAAAGAAGACTTGTCTAGGGTCACATACAAAATACATTAACACTAACAATAGCTGATGAGCTTTAAAAAAAATCTTAGAAGGCCAGGAGCAGTGATTCTCCTGTGAAGTCCCAGCACTTTGGGAGGCCGAGGTGGGCGGATCATGAGGTCAGGAGATCGAAAGCATCCTGGCTAACATGATGAAACCCCGTCTCTACTAAAAATACAAAAAAATAGCGGGGTCTGGGGGCGCTCACTCGCCTGTAGTCCCAGCTACTCAGGAGGCTGAGGCAGGAGAATTGCTTGTACCTGGCGTCGGAGGTTGCAGTGAGCGGAGATGGTGCCACTGCACTCCATCCTGAGCAACAGAACAAGACTCAATCTCAAAACAAAACAAAACAAAACAAAACAAAACAAAACAAAACAAAAAATTGCAGAAAACTAATTATGTTTTAAGAAAGTTTACAAATCTATATTGGGTTGCCTTCAAAGCAGTCCTGGGCCACATGTTGCCTGCTGGCCACAGGTTGGACGAGCTTGTCTTAGACTGTAAGACCCCCAAGAACAAGAACTGTGTTTTATTCACTTTTATCTGAGAATACCTGGCACATTACTAAATAGTTCAACCCATTTCTGACTGATTTCAGTGTTCGTTTTTTCCACTATGTCAAACTCTGTTATTTTTCCCATAGTCAAGTTGCACTTGAGTCTAGAAACTCTTCACTTTCCCTTCCTGACAGTGCTGCTTTTTGCTTAACTAACAATATCTCTTTATTTCTCATACCTACAGTGGTCTCTGGTCTGAGTGATAACTGTATTCTACATCTGGTAGTTTTGGATCCTTGATTGCTGTTGTGTGTCTTAAAGTGAACTTTGCTCATTTCCCTTCTTTCTTTCTGCTGAGTGGCATATTCATTTACTTACTGCAGCTATTTCTTGGCATCTCTATGCTATGACTTAGTATTTGAAACTGTGATTTTTCCATAACCTAAGGCATCTCAACAACACTATGTATTATCTTACTTGTTCCAGGTCTCTCCCCAAAGCCATGTTGCTATAACTTTGTCTTCCATTCTGCTACCAATTAAGGTGAGATAACTACGCTGCCTTCCTCCAGTCATAGCAGATGATTTCAAAACTAATTGAATTTAATCCTTCAAAGAAAATGGTACATTGACTACTTTGGACTCCATTTTGACGTCTGGAATCAGCTATTATGATGAAAAGAGCTTTCCCAAATGTTCACTAATTTGGTTTTTTAGAAGCCAAAACAATGCATGCTAATCTGATTTTTTTTTTCTCATTAGCTACCTACAGAGGCTTAAAAACAGTAAGAACATTTACTGTTCACAGGATAAATTCCAAAACGCTTTGACTGTCAGTATATACCCTCCTCATCCATGTACTCAGGCTTCACTTTACTCATGACTCACGTATTCCAAGCGTGACCACTTTGTTCCACTAGGCTTTATCTCCTGCTCACAAACATGCCTTGCTTACATTGTTCATGCCACCTCTGCATCTGCTCCTAATAGAAATGCATAGTTCTCATGCAACCCAAGCCAGTATTTGCGGTACAAATCACATGCCATCACTGCCCGGAAGCCACCCTGTTCCTACTGGATAATAACACAATTCACTCACACATAATGTATCTTACTGTCAGATTTCATCTCTGTGTTGACTGCCTTGTAGTTTTAGGCTACTGCCTTCCCTTTGTTTATCTATCCATATGAAGATATAAACTAAGCACTGACACATGTTGTATTCTAATTATTTGTAGGGACAATGGCTCTAAAATAAAGCCTGCCACCAAATTGCATAGCTGAGGATTACTGCACAAATTTTGCAGCTGTGTATTAATCCATGGCAAAAATCCATGGAGAACTAATCAGTGAGATCTAGAGATTATGTCTATATTAAGCTCTCAGTCATCACTCTTGCTTATACCTCTTGAAATACAAATGGATCTCTTTGCCTAAAAACCAATTCAGGAAGTAAATTATTTAGTAGAAAATAAATACGTTTTTTTCCTGCAATAAACACATGTGAAAACCCCATGCATCTCGAAAGTGCTTTTTTACTTTCTCAACTGATTTCAAACAAACAAGCAAACATGTCAAACCTCGTTTCCTAGGGCACCATTCATCAGAAATGCAGGGGTTTGGAGGTCAGAGACAGAGAGAGAGCTGTTGTCACTGAATTAGTTCTTTTGCCAGCAACCTGAGAATAAGAGTGTCATTGATTTTGACCCTGATGCCCCCTTGGGGATTGAAAAAGGAAATTGTCTATAACATAAAAGACTTTTCAGTATGTGCCTAATACTGGGAATATGGCATTTCTAAACTCTGGTGACTTACAAAATGTTGAGCAATATACTGGAACTATCTAGTTAACTAAACAAACTCATAAATCCATAAGATTAAATATTTTTGTGGGATATACATGGAGGGTGAGGAGCAAAGAGGTTGAAACAGGATAAGTATTCGGGGATTATATATTTTTTTTAAAGTCTGGCTGCATGCCTGTGAATATGTGGCAGAAATGTAGTGCTGTTCTTTGCTCTACATCAAACAGATAAAAACTAAAATGTTGAGTATAAAAGCTGCATGGTATCAAAAATCTGGTTTCTTATAGACATAATCAACAAACATCCAGAATTCTTTTTAATACTGTAATAATTTATTTTTATAATAAGTTCAGTTTAAACATTGCCAATGAATTTGTATCAGTTAGGACTCATTTATTGGTAAATCCAGAAAACTCAAACCGAACTCAACTTCAGGATCAAGGGATGTGCTAACTTCTGACATGGTTAATCGGGGGCTCTGTCAAAATAATTCAGTTGTGCTCCCTCTCTCCCATCATCCTTCCTCCATTTTTTTTTTGTTTTATTATTAATAAGGCTCTCTTCTGTTTGTCACAAGCAGACTTTTGCTGCTCCATAACTGCATTCTTTCTGCTCCACATCCAGGTTGTTGATTCTGATTGATTTGATGCAGGTGATGTGCCCATCTTTGAACCAATTACTGTGGTCTGACAGAAGAAGGTACAGCTGGCATACTCTTTAGTTCATATCTGCTTCTGGAGGTGACTTTGACTATATATTTGGGTTATATGATTGGAACCCAAACTAGATATTAAATTCTACTACCAGAAGAACCTGAAGTATATTCTAAGTGGCAAATACATAAATGCTCTAAGAAAATATAAAACTATTTATTCTAAATAAACATTATTTCTCATAAAAATTTCTTTCCAAAACACTGAACAATCCAACAGTTCCTTCAAATGGATAAACATATATCTAGATGGAACAATGCCAGCAAGAGTAAACCTGAACTATGATCCCCAATAACTGTAATACATGTAAAGGCTGAAAAAAAAAAAACTTGAAGCACTCTTGCCTTTTGCTAAAATCGACATAACTTCATTAATTCATACTAAAGCTTGCTTTAATAATTATGAAAAGAAATCAATCAAGATAACCATATATAAACAAGCATGTTTATATATCATTCATTAAAATAATAGATGGAGCACTGAAAACTATCAATTAAAACCCTTGGCGAGAATTGTTTTTAATGTAGGCTTGATTAAGCAGAATCTATTTAAAATTCAATGAAAAAAATAAATACAGCTTCCAATAATCTAATACATTTTTTCCTGGCTAACTGCAGCCAATGCTGCTGCAGTCCAGGAGCCACATTATCTAGTCTGTATATTGTTGGCCTCATTCCCTAAATTATTTCAACCAATATAACATTAATAACTGCAAAGGAGACTTAATATCCTTTAAGGAAGAGAAGTGTTTGGGTATATGAGAAAGAGGATATTAAACAGATAAAGAACAGAGAAACAGGAAGTAAAGATATTTGTAATTGACAGGCATAACATATCATTAACACATTCTGCACACCCCTATACATCATTAGCTGAAATTTGAAACTAAATTATCACACAGATTTGTTCAAGACTTGTCATTTCTTAGTGGTAGCTACCATAATTAAATTATAATTTTAGAAATTGTTATAAAGATTTTAGACATAAAGATAGGCATGAAGGATAATACAAGGAACAATCATGTATCTACCCCCAGCCATAGAAATAAAGTTTGAGCACCTGTATATCCCTTCTCACATCTTTCTTATTTATGTCTTCCTTACTTATTTAAAACAAACAAGCAAAAAAACAGGCTCAGCACGGTGGTTCATACCTGTAATCCCAGCACTTTTGGAGGCCGAGGTGGGTTGATCCACTGAGGTTAGAAGTTCGAGACCAGCCTGAACAACATGGTGAAACCTCGTCTCTACTAAAAATACAAAAATTAGCTGGGTGTGGTGGCAGGCACCTGTAATTCCAGCTACTCAGGTGGCTGAGACAGAATTGCTTGAACCCAGGAGGCAGAGGTTGCAGTGAGCTGTGAAAGTACCATTACATTCCAGCCTGGGTGCCAAGAGTGAAATTCCGTCTCAACTCAAACAAACAAATAAAATTTTTTTAAAAAGCCAAAAACCTTCTAACTCAGTTAGCTAGAAACTAATTGTAAAGAAAATAAATTATTTCAAATATTGGGTTACTGTGACGACAGTCACTTCAGCTCCTCACATACACATACGTAGATAAACATAAATGAAAGTTGAAATCCAGGGTCATTTCATTTATATTTCCTTAGCATAGTCTCTTCCCTCTCATCACATTCGTCAATTTGTGGTAGCTATGACACTTATTAAGCAATTTACTGATTTCTATCTTTTAATCTTTCCAACATCTTCATGAGGTAGACATTATTATAACCATTTGAAAGATAAGGAAAATTAAGAATCAGCCAATGTAACTACCACAAGCTATACAGAAACAAAATGGTGAAGCTGAGATTTGACCTTGGTTCAGTTGCCCCAAACCAAAGCTTTAGTTTAAACCATATAATTTCTTTTTGTTTGTTTGTTTCTCTATCACAGGTTATTCCTTTTAATATTTCACACAAGCTATTAACACCACTAAACATTTCGTCTCCATTCTTCTTTCAAGATAATGCATTTTATATATTCGCTGTGACATCAGCTATCATTTTTATTGTTATCATCCTATGAAATACATGTCTTTTATTATCTAGCTGCTTTCACAACTTAAAAAATATATTTGGTTTTCAGTAATTTGGCTATGATATACTTATATGTGATTTTATATACATGGAAACTGACAACCATAAAAATAAAAATTTGCCCCATATCAAGCCATTCCCTCTCAGAGTCAGGATTTAACCTCTGTTCTGGCCTTTGCTCTAGTGCTCCACACAAACTTTGGGAGAATACTTTCTCTGCCTCCTTCCTTCATCTGTTGTTATTCTGGAAAAAAATACTCTTAGCAACAGACAACGTAGGCAATTGTATTTTTGTCATTACTGACAATCAGCAAAAAGCAATTTCTGTGTTGAGATCTTTCTAGGAGAGATGACTTAGTTTTCTCAAAACAACAACAAAATGACAGGAAAAACAGAGAGAGATTGGGAAGTATACCTAGCAAATGAAAAAATAGATAAGCAACTTGTCAACCAGTGGGAATATATAAACTGCATTTGAATTTTCAAATATTTGCAAATACATATTGAATATATTGAATATATCATATACTTATGTAACAGGTAAATATATAGCATGTATTTTATTATACATAAATACATAACTATATATATGATAATCTGGGAAATGTGAGCTGACTAGGCATTTAGTTAAAAAAGAAATTAATTGAAGTAGAGACGGGGTTTCACCACATTGACCAGACTTGTCTCCAACTCCTGCCCTCAAGTGATCCACCCACCTTGGCTTCCCAAAGTGCTAGGATTACAGGCATGAGCCACCATGCCCGACACATTGTGGTGTACTTCTTAAGAGCCATTATATTTTATAGATACATACTCAAATATTTATTTCTAATTTTTTTTAATGTATAAAACTCATTTCAATTTTTTTTTTTTTTTTTTTTTTTTTTAGAGATGGGGGTCTGGCTCTCTCACCCAGGCTGGAGTGCAGTGACATATTTGTGGCTCACCATAGCCTTGAATTCTTGTGCTCAGGTGTTCCTCTTGCCTTAGCTTCCTCAGTAGCTAGGAACACAGGCACAAACCATCATGCCTGACAAATTTTTATTTTTAATTTTTTGTAGAAATGCGGTCTTGCTATGTTACCCAGGCTCTCACTTTTAAATAATCAAGCGAAAGTGGTATGAGTGGAGTTATGGGTCAAAAAGAAAAGGATTTGTCATTATTGAATACTATTGAGGCTATAATGGGTACATGGAGGACCATTATGCAATCTTGTCTACTTATGTGTAAAGTTTCTATTAAATGAGATTTTAAAAGTCTTTCTTAAGCTTATCAAGTTTTCCATCATATATCCTAGAGTTGTAACTTATGCTCAGATTTACTCCATATATCATTATTTAAATAGTATTTTCTTTGCTGCCATGGAGAGAACAAGGAAATTATTTAATCTGTTCTTGACTCCTCAGTAACCTTTGGGAGAATAAATAAAGTAATACTGAACCAAAATAATGTAGATCACCATTTCAGATACAGAAAGATGCATGTTTCTTTCATAAATACGTAGTTAACAAAAAATTTTAACTTTGAAATTAGATTTTGAGTGTCTTGTCACTGTTTTGCTTTAATTTTTAGCTTCAATTAATTTGTAAAATTTTGAGGACTCTAATACATAAAAAGTTCAGTAATTTAGTGTCTAGTAATTTGTTTTTCAGATCATTAAGATAAAAAATATTTGGGCACAAAACTGCTCTGACCAATGGTTTTCAGAAAAAATGAGAAGTGTCACCATAGCTACTGCTAGTTGAAAAGCAAAAGGCTTAGTACATTCTAATAAAAATGACATTAAGGTCAGACATTCTATTCATCTGTGCATACTCTGAAACTTCTTCTTTGATTCTAGTAAGTATGCAAAATGAGGCATGACTTTGCAAAGTTTTCCTTTTTGCCATGTCCCATCAAAGGAACAAAAGACTACATGGGGAAGAAATTCCAACTCACTTTTTTGTAGACAGCTTATTAGTAGACCATGTTGAGCAAAGTTTAAAATTATCGTTTTTAACTTAAATCTTCTGTTGGACTGGAATAAAATGTAAGTTTTGATGACAGTGGAAAAATAATTGTTTTTGTTTTGTTTTCTTTTCTTTTTTATGAGACAGTCTCACTTTGTCGCACAGGCTGGAATGCAGTGGCCCAATCTTGGCTTGCTGCAACCTCCTTATCTTGGGTTCAAGTGATTCCCTTGCCTCACTCTCCTGAGTAGCTTGATTACAGGGGTATGTATCCCATGCCTGGCTAATTTTCGTATTTTTAGTAGAGACAGGTTTCATCATGTTAACCAGGTTGGTCTCGAACTCCTGACCTCAGGTGATCCCCTTTCCCTGCTGCCTCAGCCTCCCAAAGTGCTAGGATTACAAGCATGAACCACTGCACCCATCCCAATATATTGTTCTAATATGGTAGAGTAGAATGATTTTTATTTCACTGATATTGTATCATGGGCTGAATTGTGTCCTCCAAAAAAGTTTGTATGTTGAAGTCCTAACCTCTAGTACTTCAGAATTCAACTATAGAGGAGATAGAGTCTTTAAAGAGATAATTAAGTTAAAATTAAGTCACTGGTCCTAATCTAATATGACTGATGTTTTCATAAGAAAATAAAATCTGGACACAGACATATACAGAAAGAAGACCATGTGAGGACACAGGAAGAAGACAGTCATGTACCAGCCAAGGAGAGAAGAAACAAACCCTGATGACACTTTGATCTTGGACTTTTAACTTCCAAAATTTTCAGAAAAATAATAATAAAAAAAATCTGTTGTTGAAGCTACCCAGTTGGTGGTATTTCATTATGGAAACCTTAGCAGACTAATATATGATCTCAAAGGAATAATTGCTGTTTATTATTAGAGAAAACATGTAATGTCTGAAAGTAGGTTTTCAAATGACCTCAAATATGTATGACTCTAAGATAAATAAATTTAATCCTTTTGGGTGGATGCTACTGTAATCCCCCTCGGGCTGCCAATGTCAAGTTGATAGTTGGTGTTAGGCTATTTTGACTTTGGCACCCGTATTTCTCACCAGGTGATTCTCATAATCATGAGGTGAGCCACTCACCATTGTTAGATGCCGTGCATGTACATAACCACAGCTCCCATTCTTGCCATCGGCCAGGTAAGCAATAAAGGAGCTCAGACTGAGTGGAGAAAACGCGAAACCCCTGTTTCATTTTTATTGTTTGTGAATATTATCAGGAGGTGAGACTGTAAATAGTCTAACAGTGTAAAGAGGGACAGACTATAGTAGAAGTGGTGAGCCACTGAAATCAGAAAACTTCTCCCTTGAATTGACTTGAAAAATAACAGGTTTACTTACCAATGTTTTTAACCATGTTTGCACAGTGGACACATATAAGCAGATATACTATAATATAGTATACTGTTTAAAGTCCCAAGCTCTGCGGCCAGAGTGCCTGGGATGGTATCTGGCCTCTGTGATTTGACAATATGAAACTCTCTTATCATATTTTCTTCCCCTTTAGATGAGACTCACATGTACCTGACAAAGGTTTTGGGGAAGGTTAATTGGGTCTATGAATATAAAGTGTTTAAAGCAGTATCAGGCAAACAGTGAGAAAATTAATAAACGTTTGTTCTTATTATCATCAAATGTAAAGAAACATTCGAGGTCTCAACCCATCACCCTATCAAACTAGTGAATGTATATTACTAAGGAGTTTCTCAAAAATAATAATAAAAACTATTAAGAAGAAATATGTCAAGTCTTTTAGCTTTCTTAAATTTCAGTTAACTCAGTTTTACTAAACATAATTGACTCTACTCATTAAATCCTTACTCATTATATTCTCAACATCCACGTTTACTATGGTTCTAATACATTTCTGTTCTAAAGACGTATTTCTCTTCAGGAAAGCAATTAATAGTAATAACAATAATAGTTGCCATTTATGGAATAATTAAAATATGCAATACACTAAAATAAGATCTAAACAGTCACTGGTGTCCTGTGAGGTAATTACAAATAATACCCCCATTTTAGAGATTTGAAAACTGAGTCCAGAGTTCAAGTAAGTTGTTTGAACTCAAGTTGCAAGTAGTAGAGTATTTGTGCCACATATCCAGATGCCACAGCCAGTTAACATTCACTACTTTATGATATGAAATCTATAATATATTTTTCCTCCACTAAGCATCCTTTGGAATTTTCTCTGCTCTGGCAAGTTTATGGGATGCAGTCACTCCCACACAACACCATTTACAAGAAGACTTAAATGTTGGTATTAAATATAAGTTCTGGTGTATCTACTTATGTAATTTTACAACACAGAGCTGTCTACAGTGATTGCACAACTGAAACACATTCTAAAAAATATATTTCACAGCCATTCATATGCATTTATAAATTAAAATATCAACATCTTATGTAATTAGGGGTTATGAATTAATTTTATTCCTAGAGAATATTTCAGGTGATATTTCATTTTTAAAAAAATATTTGCCATTTCTTTGAAAAAAATGGTACCTTCCTCACAGGCCTCCTTTGTGATTCTATTTCTCGGCCTCTAAGAAATTTTTGCTTCCTTGCTTGGAGTTTTGCCAAGGAGTTTAAAAAAAAATAAAAACACATTTCTCTCTCTCTCCTTGCAGGTTTAACATTCTGATGCCTTTTATAGCTTTTATTGAAGCTGTGAAATTATGAATTCTCATTATGCCGAATCCTGGCTCTTCCGTATTATTTAGGTGAAATAGTGGCAGACCCCATGGGTGGAATCAGTTTTAATTCTATCTTCTGTAATTTGTCTGCTACACCTCTGAAAGTTGGCCTGGGGAAAAGAAAATGGAAGCAGGTCTCTCTCTTTAATCCTCTCTGCCACACTAACTTTGTGGATGTTGACTTCACTATTCTGTTTTCTGTGGCCAATATTCTTTTTTTTCAGAGCCTCTAACACTTTTCTTTTGCAATTAATCTTCTAAACTGCCTTCAAATTCTTTTCAATTGCTAACTCTATACTTGAGTTACTTAGCTGAATTTTTGAGAGTCTGGGTGGAGGAGATACCTAATGAAAGGTGTCAGGCTCATATCCTTTAAAATTGTTTTATATACAGTCTATATAACATGTTTACATTATAATACAAATATAATGAATGATACAAATTATCTGTTATATGATCTCCTTAAGGTGGACTATTTTGCCTGTGTATTTGGCTTTAAAACTAATGAATATTGTCTCTACAGAGGAAAATTCTGGGGATAAACTTGTGAATGGGATTTATAAAGATGTTTGTAATGGATACTATGGTCATACTATCAGGCCAGATACCTTCCTCCTTATCCCTGACATTTATTTCCCTAGTGACTATTGATCACTCACAGATGAGTCCCTCCCTGAAATGCCAGGCACCTAGAAAACAATCAAATCTTATGAGAACTCATTGATGTGAACATCATAGGGGAAACTGCCCCATGATTCAATTACCTCCCAGCCTAACCCCTTCCAAGCAGCCTAGGGCCTACCTTTGCTATTTCATGTTAGGACAATGATTGATACTGGATGGCCCCAGTTTACTCATTGTTTTTGTCTTTCTCAGGAGCTAGCCCCTGATCGATTTGTCCAACTATGTAACGCATTTATTCTCTTGTGACAAACACAGCCCTAATTAACATTCTGCTAACATTTAATTGGCCAAAAAATAATCACCCTCTGTTTTTGCTGACTTGGTATTAACATCCAGCATTCCTTCTAGCCTACTTCAACAGCTTAACATGGTATTCACCTGTGGTCCCCTTCCCAGGCCCTTATTATCAAAGATAATTATATTCTCATATGCTTACCTGGCAGGCTCTCTTGCAAGCAAGTGAGTAAAGTTACAAGGTGTTTGACCCCTGGATTTACTGAAGGGCATTGGGCATTAGAGAGCACAGCTCTAATAGAGACCCACTTGGGAAGGCGACAGGAAGAGAATCCCTGCAGCTTCCTGAGCCTTACAGATGCTCACAGTAGGGTCGTGGTTGTCACAGAGAAACCATTTCCACATGTTAGAACATTTTCTATTGTCTCAACAATATTGTTAAGTTAGCCATTCTCTGTTTCACTCAAAATGATTTGCTTATTAATTCAAAAGTCTTCCTTCTCACACAGGTTTTTGTTTTTTGTCAGCTATTTTTAACAAACTACAAACTTCCTGCTTTCTCGTTTCCTCTTACAGATGGTTCTGTGGCAGGTCATCCAGCTTTTCTCTTTTCTGATCTCAAAACAACCAGTAACACACAATTTTTTTCTAAAGTGGGTCACTTTAAACAATTTAATACATATTTATTTAAATAAGCCCTAATACCATTTGACAATTTACTCCCCTACATTAATAAGGTCATTTTGGACCACTGCTTTTTGGGTTACACTAGTGCACACTAGGGCATGGTTGATCACAATCCTAATAACTGACTTGTGAGAGGAAACCAAAAAATTTTGATTTAGGACAACCTCTGTCAGTGAATTCTATTAGATCCACTGATTTTCTAAGAGATAATTTCTAACAACCATGTGTGAAATACACACACACACACACACACAAACACACACACACACACAAACACACAGGCATGCTACTGCATTTATATACAACACACATTTAACTTCCTTGGCAGCCATAGCTGATTTATTTTGAGTTGGCATTCAACTAAAATCCTGAAGTCTTTTTCATGCAAATTGCTGTAAAGATCTTTTCAAATATTGATTGTTATGCAGCACATTAGCTATTTCTCTCAGCTTTTTGTTATCTAAAAATTTTATAAGCATACATTTTTGACTTTATCCAAGTCAATGATAAAAATGCTAGCGAGGACAAGGCCTAAGATAGAATCCTGTGTGACGATTCTTGGGGAACCATCATTCAATCACTTGAATCTACTCTCATCCAACTCTGACAATACTTGATTTTTCTGACATCTGGCCTACATTTCTCCAACCGGTAAACAAATAAATCATGAAAGATTTTAATACATTGCTGAAATCCAAATAAGCTTTATCTATGACTTTCCTATGCTTGGTCAATCTAATTACATGCCTTCTGATTAAAAGAGCCAATGTAGTTGGGTTGTCTTCCTTTACTCATTGTTCATCTGTGCTAATTCCTAGTCATGATCTCTTATCTTTTCGGTCTTGCAACCCAACACTACTTTAGTTTTACAAATAATTCTTCAGCACCTACTATGTATTATGTGTTATATTTATTATACGCTATGTATTATGTTCCCCAGTTATAAGAGATCTATTCTGTAACTCCTGCTCTCAGTAAGCTTACTATATGCTCTAAAATACATTACAGAGTATTTCTAGAACCTGATTATCAAGCTTATGCATTTGTAGTTCCTGATATTGTTTCTCTGAAAAATTGGGAGCATGTGTGATGATCCTGTCATAATCACAGCAATTCTGGCACTAATTTTCTATAACATATCAAAAATTATCAAGGATTGTATTGATGAAGTAACTAGTATTGATATACTAGTTACTTCAGTACATTGGAACTGAAGCCTTAAATTTATCTGTAATGATTCTTACTATTTATTCTGTGTCAGAGGTTCCCAAGACAATTCTCAGGCTTGCAGATTACCTAGAAGGATTCACAGAACTCAGAAAAGCTGCTATACTCATAGATTATTATATAACTTTGCAGATGCAGATTGAAATCAGCAAAGGAATAGGTCACATGGTGTAAAGCCCAGGAGGAAACAGGCACAAGCTTTGATGCATTCCCTTCTAATGGAGTCACACGGAGACATATTTAATTCTTCCAGTAATGATATGTGGCAACACATTTAAAATGGTGCCAGGCAAGGATGCGCACCTAAGCCTTTGTGTCCAGGGTGTTTACTGGGGCACAATCATGTAGATATACACCGCCTGTGTGACAGACTTCAGCAACTCAGATTCTACCACTCCCAAAGCAAAAACAAGCACTAACCATAAATTGCATTGTCAGGGTAAACTTATCTGATCAAACACAGCATGGCCCAAGACCTCAAGAATATAAACTCTTATCAGACAGAACAGTCTAAGTTATCAAAGGTTATCTTCTAGAAGCCTGGTTTAGACAAGTCCCAAAGACAGATCTTTATTTGGAAAATCTGAGGGTTTAAGCAGCCCAGGCCTTCAGAGTTAGCTTTCCCTGCACAACTCCATGTTTTAAATTCTATATTAATCATGTGCTTTTGTAGTCTTTTATACCTTGGAAGACATTCTATTTTTCAATTATATGAAAGCAAAATCAACATAGAATACTATGTTCTCAATGATTCTTTAAGATTATACATTTCCACTATTTCCTCTTGAAATACATCAAAGAGATTCCTTTAGTTTAAAATTCAGATTTTATTGTTAGAATGAAATATAACCTTTAGTATGGGCTATAAATAATTGTTCCTTGATTTTTTTATTGTAATGTGTATTAGTCTTGTTACTGTTTTCACAAGCACTTTCTTTTTCCTATGCTTTTCCTTCTTCGATTAGTGGCTATGTCTTAAGAGTCATAAATTGAAGATTTTAGATAAATTATAAAAAGTAAAGAAAGGCTTTCCACCACTGGGAAAGAAAACATATATATAATGACTGAGATCTAGTTGACTCAAATTCCTAAAAGTTGCCTTATCAAAAAAATCAAGAATGCTAAATTTTTTAATAAATTTAACTTAATGAACTATCATTCTGTTAGTTACCTAGAGCTTCATAGTAAATTACTTTAAAACATTGCATTTTAAAACAATAAATACGTATTATTTTACTTTTCCTGTGTTCAGAAATGTAGGCACCAGGGTAAATATTTAGGAATAAATTTAAAGAAAGAAGTAAAAAATCAATACACTGAGAACTATAACACATTGGTGAAAGAAAATAAAAAATACACAAATAAATGGAAAAGTATCCCATGTTCATGGATTGGAATATTTATATGGCTAAAATGTCCATACTACCCAAAGTGATTTATAGAGTCAATAAAATTTCTATAAAAATTTTATTAGTTTTACATCAGTAGAAAATGATCCTAAAATATCCATAAGAGCAAAAAGACCCCCAAATAGCCAAAGCAATCTCAAGCAAAAAGAACAAAGTCAGACATGTCACACTACCTGATTTCAAAACATACTACAAAGTTATAAAAACCAAAATAGCATAGTATTGTCATAAAAACAGACACACAGCTCAATGGAGAAGAACAGGGAGCCCAGGAATAAACTCTGTATAATTGATTTTTGACAAATATGTAAAGAAGACACAATGGGAAAAGTACAATCTTTTCAGTAAGTGATTCTGAGACAACCAGATATCCACATATAGAAGAATGCAATTAGACTCTACCTTACACCACATGCAAAAATCAGCTCAAAATGAATTAGACATAAAGTAAGGCCTGAAACTATAGAACTGCTAGAATAAAACATAAGAAAAAACATCCATGACACTGGTCTAGGCAATAATTATTTTAAATATAGCCCGAAAAACACAGGCAACAAAAGCAAAAATAGACAAACAAGATTATATCAAACTAAAAAGTTTCTGCACATCAAAGGAAACAATTCTAGTATTGTTGTAATCCACAGAGCAGAGAGACAACCCACAGATTAAAAGAATATATTTGTACACTCTATATTTCATAAGGCATTAATATCTAAAATATGTAAGAAACACAAATAGCAAGAAAACAAGTAACCTGATTTTAAAAATGGGCAAACATCCTTAATAGAGATTTATCAAAAGGAGAGATACAAACTGCCAACAGGTTTATGAAAAAATGCTTAAGGTCACTATTAGAGAAATATAAATTAAAATCACAATGAGATATCATGTTATACTTGTTAAAATGTCTATCACCAAATAGATTAAGAAAAATTTTGGTAAATTATCTTAGATAAATTAGTGTAGCCAGTATGAAACAGTCTAGGTTTCACAAAAGATTAAAAATAGCTACCATATGATATGGCAGTCCCAATACTAGGCATATGCCAAAGAAAGTGAGATCAGATGTTGAAGAGATGGCTATACTCCCAGGTTTATTGCAGCATTATTTACAATTGCCAAGTTATGTAATCAACCTAAATGTCTATCAACAGATGAATGGATAAAGAAAATGTGTTATGTCTACACAATAGAATACCAGTCAGCCTTTAAAAAAAAGTAAATCCTGTTATTTGTGTCAGCACAAATGAACCTCAAAGACATTACATTAAGGGAAATAGGTCAGGTACAGAAAGGCAAATACTATATAATCTAATTTATATGTAATAAATATATAGAAACAGAGGGTAAAATGGTGGTTACCAGAGTGTAGGAAGTATAGCAATTGGGCAGATGTTGGTTAAAGGACACAAAATTTCAGAGAGACAGGAGAAATAAAGAGATCTACTGTTCATTGTGGTGACAATAGTGAATAAAAATGTATATGTGAAAATTGGTAAGACAGTAGAATTTATGTTTTCTCACCACAAAAAGTGATAAATATGTTAAGTAGTACATAGGGTAAACAGTTTGATTTAGTCACTCCATAGTGTATGCATATTTCAAGGCATCATGCTATAATACCACAAATATATATAATTTTTATCAATTAAAAAAATTAAAAGGAAGATTAAAAATGTAGAGTCTTGTCGAAATCTTATCTTTGAAGTGGTGTTCCATCACTTTGGTCATAGATAATTTATTGGAAGCAAATCATTAAGTGTATGTATCTCTGAATGGGAGAGTATCACACAAGACCAAAACACAGGAAGATGAGGACCTCTAGCCATTTTATAAAATACTAAGCCTACCACAGTCATCTATAACATACTACATAAAATACTAAATGTCTTAAGTAAATATCCATGATTCTCAACTGATATTTTTCCCAAATGCCTAGAAAAAAATTTTGATTGTCACAACTGCAGAAGGAGGGGTACCAACTATTGGCATCTAGTTGGTAGAAGCCTGGGATGCTGCTAAATATCCTATGTTGCATAAAATAGCCTCTTACAACAAAGAATTACCCATTTCAAAATGTCAATATTGGTGACGTTGAGAAACTTTGTTAAATATTAGTAACTATTAAAGTTAATAAATATTAATTCCATAAAGGCTGTATTTCATTTTGCATAACATTATGTTCAAGTCTTAGAAAATAATAATAGGAGAATTAGCATACATAATTACTGATTTGGTTTGTTCAATCTGAAATACAATTGTCAAACAAAATGATTATTGCAGATCCATCTAAGTAGGAGCCAAGTCATTTCTATTTATTGAAGACAAAACTACCTACTTGTCTCTGCCTCACAAATATACAGTAAGGTGCTTAAGGTAAAAAAATAATTGAATACGTAGCCACTTTAATACACACCTTCTAAACCATTAACAGATGTTTCTGTAGCAAAACCTGGCTTAAAATTAGAATTGTTTAATCCATGCTTGCATCTTCAAGTCATCTGTATTTTCTCTTTTACTACAAGTGCTTGAACCACATCCTCAAGCCAATTAAATTAGTCACTATGAAGGGGAGACATACGTTTTGGTATAGCTGTAAAGAGTCAAGTTCAGTGGTTGTAAGAACCACTAAAGCAGAGGTCCTGCAGAAATTATTTAATCAATCCAGGTGACCTGCTAATACTGGATATGACGCTGTTGAAATAAAGCTGTTTTTGAAATCTCTGCTACAGATTAGCACTATTACAGAAATGTACATATTCTAAAAATGAATTGCTAAATCTGAGTGATTTATTCCATGGAGTCATCAAACTATGGCCAGTGGGTGAAATCCTTGGTTCTGCTTTTATAAATAAAGTTTTATTAAAACACCGCCATGTCATTTATTTTTTATTGTTCATGGCTGCTTTTGAGCCGAAATAGCAGACTTAATCCTTTGCAGCAGAGACTACATGACCCACAAGGCCTTAATTATTGAATATCAGTTCCATTATAGGAGTTTGCAAAGCTGTTATGGCTTCCAATGTCAATAATTTATTTTTATTGAACTTAATATTTATCATTAGTTGTTTACATTCCCTTTTAAAATGGTGCCTTTCAACATGAAGAATTTGAGAGGAGACAAAGAAACAGAAAATTTAAAATAAACAATGTTTTCTTTGTCTTCATTATGTTACTTTTATATATTATAAAGGTAATAGTAGGTTGTATATTGGCTAAAGATGATCTCTCTGGAACAATTTTCAGAAAAATTAATAATTTTTCCAAGGAAAATTGGTAATTCCAGACTGTTCTTTTTTTCTATTACGTAAGTTGAGTCAGTGATTACTCTAAAGATAATAACATCAAATGTTTATTAAAATTTACCTAAGTTTACATAGTAATATGAACGTATTCAAGCTGATTCAATTACAGAAAGTCTGTTTTTAGAGTCTGAGCTCTAATTCATAAGACAAAATACGCTTCTACTTACAGTATAGTCATTTATTTTAGCACTCCATATTCCAAAATTCCTCAAAATCTTAAAGTAGACAACTCATACTCTTGAAAATGGCTAAATACCTCCAAATATAATTAAACTTTTAAAAATATACTTTTAAAAAATCATGATATGTTTTACCCACAAAAAAATAGACAAATAGAGTAGCTTTAATGAAGGCACTTTGAGCTGCAAGTACAGTAAGTTCTCTATCACATGTGTTTTGAAAAACACTTTGTTCCAATGTAATTTATTTATTGGGGAATAATTTGAGAATAATGCCAACTTCACATTTGTTCACATGAAATTTCACCTGCAAGAAATTCAAAGTTCATACAGAAAACTGTATCCAGCTGAACTGAACCATGTAGGAATACACAAAATACACACATGCATGACGCCTTGAATATCTCCTCTGTCGACTCACTTTGTTCACTGCACATGTTATCCTGAAAGGCTGTGGTTTGCTAACATTTTGCCTTTGTGACATTCATTCAACATCCCAAAAATACAAGTGTTCTTGGTTGAAAACACCAAACAGTACATCAGAAATGAAACCGTTAAATACTGAGAAGGAACCTGAAATAACAAAATGTTTTGAAAGAAATGGGAGAGCATATGACAGTTCTCAAGCAACAGACTTAAAGGAATCCACACTGTGGACCACCAGAGACAATGCTCGGGGAAAAAAAAAAATCTTTGATTAGAAAAACTTCATGTGCTTCAAAGTCAATTAAAATTGAAAATAAGTCCCCCAAAATTTAACGTAATGGGAAGATTGTTGAGCGTATGCATGGCAGAAGAAAGAGTCAAAAAGTCATAAACATCCTTTCTCACAATCAAATATAAAGCACTATCTGTAAACTAAGACTTTAAATAGACATTGCCAAATCCTACAGAAACAGCTCTTTTCAGTACAAGTAGTGGCTGGTTTGGTTATTTTCAAATACCACTAAAATTTTCAAAGCATTCAGCTTTTAAGCAAAGCCATGAGTAAAGATTAGAAAGCAGTAAATGTATTTCCAGTAGTGATACAAAAGTTAATTAAAGGTTATACATCATATCAAATTTTCAATTTTGATAAAATAGGTATCTAGTATAAACACATGCCTTAAAGGACTTACATTGTAAATAGCAAGAAAAAACATGCCCCAGGTTTTATGGCTACAAAAGATTACAAATGTGGTAACCTCTTTTCTACCATTTCATGATAACTCACAAGCTTCAATCTATCTGACATCTGCTTACAGAAACAAATTGCCCTCCAAGACAAAGTATAATTTTTATTGCAGCATTTATGTTTTTCTTCACCATTTGATATATATAAAAGTGGGCTATCATTTTCATTATTTTCCTATTTTTTCTTTGTATATGTCACTGATAAAATTTTTGAAGATTTTGCTCCTAACTGCATTTGCTAGCAACTATTTGTCTTTATTACATGACTTTACATAGTGCCATAAATTTTAGAAATGTATGTGTTTATGACAGCAAAACTGGGTGTAACCGAAAACCATTAATTATGAAATTAATTAAGTGCCTCTGCATAGAACCAAAGACAAGAAGGGTAACTGCAACTCATGAGAGATCTGAATTGGGTTCTAAAAATTTCTGATAAACCAAGAGGGCTCTTTGTGTCATCTTTTCAGGGTCAAATAATCTCTTTTTTCTTTCTTTTGAAAGTCTGTTTATTGTTTAGTTCCTTATAATGACTGATTCATGAGTTTTCCTAACAAGTACATGGAAAAGATGACCATTCCACCACCTCTCAGAGTAGGCAAGCTGCTATGGTTTGAATGCGATCCCTAAAGTTTATGTGTTGGATACTCAATGTTGCAGTGTTGGGAGGTGTGACTTTTAAGAGGTATTCAGGCAATGAGATCTGTACTCTCATGAATGGATTAATGCCATTATTGTAGGAGTGTTTTGTTTTGTTTTAATAAAAGGCTGAGTTTGGTCTCCTCTTGTTCACACTCTGCCTCTTTTTCCCCTTCTACCATGTGATGCCTTCCACCACGTGGTGATGCAAAAAGAAAGTGCTCATCAGATACGGGATCCTCAATCTTGAACTTCCCAGACTCCAAAAGTGTGAGCCAATGTATTTTTGTTCATGGTGAATTACCAATTCTGTGGTATTCTGTTCTAGCAGCACAAAATAGACTAATACACAAGCAGAAGAGATTGACTACTGTGTAACCAAAAGCTTTCTTAAATTCTTATGAGAGATAACCAATTTAACTAATTTCAGACTGGAAAATACTCCAAACTTATCAAGAGGTTTCATGTTTATTTACATTATAACTACATTGAATTCAATTATTAAATGAGATACTTATGAATAAGTTATGAAATGCATGATAAAAGATTGAGTTGAGTATTTGGAACTTGAAACACGTTTTTGTTCTTCACAGTAATAATTCTAGGAGTGGTGAACAAACTTTTTGTTTTATCTCATTTTGCTTAAAATGAGCCTGCCTCTATATTTTAAAAGTCATAAAATTTTAGGTAGAGGGGACCCTGATCATCTAGACAACCATTTAACTCCCAGGATTAAAACATTGAGCCCCAGAGAGGTTGTGAACTGCCAAAGGCAATGTTTGAATGACACTGTAGCTGAAGTGGCAATGCTAATATTATCCTGGGTTATGTTTTCTGGCAGCTGGTAACCAAATAGTGCAATAAAAAATAAAAATAGGAAAATGTGTCCTGATCTTATTTCAGATTTCTGGCCTTAGAGAATATTGACAATAAGCATTAAGCATATATTACTGGCTGTTAGAAAAAATATGAATACTTTCATGTTTCTGCATGGTGAAGATGTTTGAGCAACAAAAACTAGAACTTGGGTTGAAACACAAGCATGAGTTGTTAAAAAGGTGACAGAATAGAGAGGAACAGAACTCTAGAAAGATTTACCTTCTTGGAGATATGTATTTTTATTCCAAATGGGGAGAAAACCCAGAAAGGTGGAGACTTTTTAGTGACTATAAACAGGAAACATTTATATTATCAATCCTACTTCAGAGATTTATTTTTATTCCAAAGGGCAAGATCCAAGTACCTTTACCCTTTATTTTAGGCTTTATTATTTATGGAGAATTTCTTCAGGGAGACCATTATTTTCTCTCTCTCTGACGAAGAAAAAAAGAAACTACTATGTGAGCCATATGACATAAATTTCTAGATTCATAATTTTTGGTTTCTTTCCCTTGATTTGCTTATTGCTATAAGTAATATTTTTCCTTGATTTGGAATCTTATATTTGCCTTCAGGGAAATATAAATGTGAATATTCAAAATGTGTCACTGTAAAATACAATGAGGTGATCTCTAGACCTTCCTCTCAGTGAAAAAACCATAATAAGTGAAAATTATTACAGCAAAGAAACAAATCATGAATAAAAACTAGGTTAATCCCTAGCAGTCACTTTATAAGAAATATATCTTATGAGAAATAAAAAAGAGTCCTTTAAAGAGAAAGCAGTTTTCACCAGAAAATAATTTGAATCCACATATAAGAAAAAAGCTTTGGTAAAGGTAATTAGGCAATTATGAAAGATATAATTAAATATATTTTACTTATTTTTGCTGTTAATTGATTTATAAAACAATCGTATATCACAATATCCTTATAATTTATCATAAATAAATATGTATAACAATAACAGCTCAAAATGGAGAAAGTGGGATTAGAATTATATACAAATAACATTTCTATATCTTGCATGAAGTAAATGAGTGCATATATTAAGCAGATTCTGGTAAGTCAAATTGTATATAGCAAGTCTGAAAGCAATGGCTAAGAAAATACCCAAAAAGTAAAAATAATTAGAGAAATTGAAATGTTACACTAGAAAATATTCACTTAATTTAAAAATTAGTAAAGGATGAATAAAGATAAAAACTTATAGAAAACAAAAGATAAAATGGTAGGCATAAATTCACATATATATATAATAATCTAATGTAGATGAATTAGTCTAATCAAAAGGGAGAGATTGTCAGGTAAGCTAAAAAAAACTATTTACCTACATGCCGTCTATAGGACACGTACTTTAAATTGAGAAACAATTCATATTTTAAATATATTGTTGGTTGAAATTAAAAGGAAAGGAAAAAAAATAGACCATGCAAACAAGCACATGAAAACCTGAGTAGCCATAACAGTGCCAGACAAAAAAGACTGTAAAATAAAAACAACAATAAAAATAACTTACCAGAGAAAAGAAATGTATTATAATGATAAAATGACCAATCCATTAAGAAGGTAAGTATAAACACATATTCACCTAACAACAGAGATCAAAGCACATGATGCAAAAACTGACATAATTCAAGAGAGAAAGCAAAAATAGACATAATTTAAGAGAGACACACTTAATTCAACCATAATAGCTGGATACTTCACTACCCCATTTTCAGTAATAGACAGAACAACTAAAAAGACAGTCAACAAGACAACAGAAGATTTTCATAAGACTATAAACCAACTAGTCCTAGTGGACAGTTTTAAAACACTTCACCTAACAACAGCAAGATACACATGCTTCTCAAGTGCACTTCAAACATGTGGATTATTGTCAGCCTATAAAACAAATCCAATAAATGTGAAAGTATTGACATCATAAAAAGTATGTTCTCTGCCAAGAAGGTGAAAGATCTCTACAAGGAGAACTATAAAACAGTGCTAAAAAAAAAAAAAATAGAATACACAAACAAATGGACAAACATTTCATGCTTATTAATTGAAAGAATCAGTGTCATTAGAATGGTCATACTGCCCAAAGCAATCTACAAATTCAACACTATTCCTATGCTCTACAAATGTAATTTTTCACAGAATTGAAAAAAAAACCACTCTAAAATCTTTATGGAGTCAAAAAAAGAGCCTGAACAGCCAAAATAATTCTAAGCAAAAAGAACAAAGCTAGAAGCCTCACGTTATCCAACTTTATACTATAAAACTACAATAACCAAAACAGTGTAGTACTGGTATAAAAACAGACACATAGATAAATAGAACAAAATAGAAAACCTGGAAATAAAGCCACATACCTAGAGCCATCTAGTCTTTCACAAATTGACAAAAATAAGCAATGGAGAAAGCATTCCCTATTCAATAAATGGTGCTGGGATAGCTCAGTAGCCACATGCAGAAAAACAAAACTGAGCCTGTACCTTTCACCACATACAAAAATTAAGATGGAGTAAAGATTTAAATGTAAGACCTCAAACTATAAAAATTCTAGAAGAAAACCTAGGAAGCACCATTCAGGACATGGACCTTGGAAAAGAATTTATGATCAAGTCCTCAAATGCAATTGCAACAATAACCAAAAAATTGATAAGTTGGACTTAGATAAACTATCAATAAAGGAAACAGACAACCTACAGAATAGAGAAAACATTCACAAACTGTGCATCTAACAAATATCTAATATCCAGAATCTATAAAAAACTTAAAAAGTTCAACAAGAATAAAACATAACCACTTTAAAAAATGGGCAAAAAATATGAACAAACAGTTCTTCAAAGAAGAACTACAAATGGCCAAAAAACATTAGAGAATGCTTATTATCACTAATCATTAGAGAAATACAAACTAAAATCACAATGAGGTATTATTGCATAACCGTCAGAATGGCTATTATTAAAGTGAAAAAACAACAGATGCCAGCAAGGCTACAGAAAAAAAATGAACATTTGTATACTGTTGGTGGGAATGTAAATTAATTCAGCCACTGTGGAAAGCAATTTGGAAATTTCTCAAAAAACTTAGAACTGCCATTTGACTTAGCCTTCCCATTACTAGTTAAATATCCATAAGAAAACAAACCAGTCTACCAAAAAGACACAGGCATTTGTATGTTCATCATAGTACTGTTCACATTTGCAAAGACAAGGGATCAACCTAGTTGCCATCAAGGGTGGATTCAACAATC
Organism: Saimiri boliviensis; assembly: GCF_048565385.1. NCBI lineage: Eukaryota > Metazoa > Chordata > Mammalia > Primates > Cebidae > Saimiri > Saimiri boliviensis. The sequence goes on along the minus strand of NC_133454.1, from coordinate 40,713,784 downwards.
AATATGTGGAATGTAAACGCCATGGAATACTATGCAGCACTAAAAATTAACAAAATTATATCCTTTACAGCAACACAGATGCAGCTGGAAGCCACTGTCTTAAGTAAATTAATGCAGGAACAGAATTACAGCAACACAGATGCAGCTGGAAGCCACTGTCTTAAGTAAATTAATGCAGGAACAGAAAACTGCATGTTCTCACTTATAAGTGGGAGCTAAACTTTAGGTTCTTGTTGACATAAGAATGGCAACAATAGATACTAGAGCCTACTAGAGGCAGGGTGGAGGTGAAAGAGAGGCTAGAGTTACAAAACTAACTATTCAGTACTATACTCAGTACCTGGATGATGGGATCATTCATACTCCAAACCTCAGCATCTGCAATATACCCAGGTAACAAACACATACATGTATCCCTTGGATCTAAAATCAAAGTTGAAAAAAAAAGTATGCTCTTTGACCACAATAGAATAGAATGAGAAATCAATGACAAAAATAAATTGTATTTATATGTGGAAATTTTTAAAAACTCATAATAAATGGGCCAAAGAAAAAAAAAGAGAAATAGGAAAATATCTTTAGATAAATAAAAATAAAAACTCCAACATACCAAAACTTATAGAGTACAGCTAAAATAGTCCTTAGTGGAGAATGTAAATCTGCAAATGCCTATACTTAAAAAATAATACGTCAACTATGAAAGCTAACTTCCATCTTAAGAAATTGTTTAAAAGGCGAAACAATGTAAACAATGTAAAGTAAAGGAAATAATAAATATTGAGTGGTAATTAACAAAATAGACAATAGAAAGTTATGTAGAAAATTAATGAAATCAAAAGTTGGTTCCTTGATCAACAAAATTTACAACTCTTTAGCTAGACTGACAAAAAAGGAGAGGAGATTGAAATTATCAGCACTGAAAGGAAGAACATTTCAGTCATTATGAAAATTGAAAGAATTAAAAAGGAATACTATGAGCAACGATATGTCAACAAATTAGATCATTTAGATCAAAAACATGAGTTCCAGAAAAGACACAAACTACTAAACCTAACACAAGGAAATAAAAAATCTGGACACAGCAATAACAACTAATGAGATGAAATATGTAATTGTAAAACTTCCCACTAAGGAAAGCCTAGCAGTAAGTAGGCTTTCCTTTAATTGGTAAATTCTATCAGTTAAGAAAAAAATAATACCAATTCTCAAAACCTCATCTAAAACACAGAAAACAAAGGAGCACCTCCTAACTCATTTGATGAGGGTAGCACTACCCAGAAGTCAAACACATCACAAGAAAAGAAAACTATATACCAATTATCTATTACAAATATAGACACAAAAATTCTTTTAAAAATGTTAACAAACAGGGGCCGGGCATGATGGCTCACTTTGGGAGGCTAAGGTGGGTGGATCACGAGGTCAAGAGATCGAGACCATCCTGGTCAACATAGTGAAACCCTGTCTCTACTAAAAATACAAAAAATTAGCTGGGCATGGTGGCACGTACCTGTAATCCCAGCTACTCAGGATACTGAGGCAGGAGAATTGCCTGAACCCAGGAGGCGGAGGTTGCAGTGAGCCAAGATCGCGCCATTGCACTCCAGCTGGGGTAACAAAAGTGAAACTATGTCTCAAAAAAAAAAAATGTTAACCAACAAAATCTAGCCAACATAAAAAGAATTATAGACCACAATCAAATGGGATTTATTTTAAGAATTTAAGACTGGTTTATAGTGGAAAATTAACTAATATAGTCCACCATGTTAATAGAGTAAATAGTAAAAATCCACATAATTATGTCAATAGACACAGAAAAAACACTTGACTAAATCCAGTGCCCACTCATGATTAAAAACAAACAAAAACTAAGAAAACTAGACGCAGAGTCTACTTCCTCAACTTGAAAGAGGGTATCTAATAAAAACCCCTGGTAATATCATATTTAGTGGTGAAAACCTAAAGGTTTTCAAATTGAGAACCTAAGAACAGGAATAAGACAAGGATGTCTGTGCTTCTGCCAGTAGTATATTGGTCTGGGTGGTGGGAAAAATTATAGGAAAGATGTGAACCTTCTTGGAAGGCTGGAGGGTTTTGCAAAAGCTTTGGGAAAGGATTACCGCTGTAGGTGGCCACATCCTCTTACCTTGAGCTAAAAACAAAGAGCAGATAACAAAGGAATGTAGAGGAGTTTATCTAAATAGCTTGTTTATGCACATTGTCCTAAATCTTACCTTTCATCATTTGCTTGCAGGACTGCTCTCTATTCGGGGGTTAATAATGTTTATTATCCACAAATAGTGTTTGCTCTAGGCCTTTGTCTTAAATCTGTACTAAAAAAATGTAGGTGTTGCCAGCTTACAAAGGCTGCTGCTGACTTTGACAGGGTTCCCCTAGCCACACTAACAGGCAAGACTGTGTTTGTTTACTCCATTCATCTGTCACCTGGCCAGAGTCTGTGGGACAGACATGGCAGCTGGTGCGCCTGCATGATGAACGCTGCAATGGATCACAACAAAAACATTGAAAATGAAGAATAGACTGCACAGTCAGTAAGTCAGCAAGTCATTGGTGCCCACTCGGGATTTCCAACTTCGAGGGAACTGTTTAAACTAGGGTTTCATCATGGGACAACAGTTATCAGCACAACACAAACAGTATATAAAAGTATTGAGACAGCTGATTAAAGCTAGCAGAGCCTCACTTCCACAGGCTCAACTGAGGGACCTAATGCAAACTGTTGTTTCCCATAACCCTGTTCATGGAAGAAGGAATGCTAGACAATGAGCTCTGGGAACAAGTGGGGAGAAATCTTAAATGTATTCATGCATAAGAGCAATGGGTCCCAGTAACATCTTAAATGTTATGGGCCTTAGTCAGGGCTGCTTTGGTCACACTCTACACAGAAGAGCCCAAAAAGGCAAGAGAAGAGAAACTATCACCTACCTTACTGCCTCATCCCCCTCACTCAGCCATTATTACTGAGTAAAAGTGCCACATAAGAAACAACAATATCCCCTGAGCCCCCCTACCCAAGTAAATTGGAAAAAATACAAGGGATATGCTATAGCTATAGGACCCCGTCTTAGGCAAGCGGAATTAGAAGGGGAACTCTCGGCCTGCCCAGTAGTGGAAAATAGACAAGGCAATCAGGCATATGAACCCATTACTTTTGACACTTATAAAGAGGTAAGAAAAAGCTTTGGAGAAAACAGAGCCACTAGCCTATTTACAAAAGGATTAATTGAGATCATAGCAGACAACTTCCATATGAGTCCATGGGTCTGGTCAGTGCTAGCTAAAACAACTTTAAACGCCAGTCAATACCTCCTCCGGAGGGCAGAATTTTATCAATTATGTGAAGAGCAAACATTTTTCTAATAACGGCCAATGTTATAATTCCCCTACCCCTGATGTGGCTCTCTCAAAATCCTATTTGGGTGGAACAGTAGCTTTTAAAGGGAGAGAGATTACTACAAGCCTAAAATTAGCTGAGGAGCAATTAACAGCTGGTCATATAGAACCATCTAACAGCCCTTGGAATTCCCATCTTTGTCATTCCCAGAAAGTCTGGCAAATGGAGACTGTTGCATGACTTACAGGCTATCAATGCTAATTTGCTACCTATGAGGCCCCTTCAATAGGGGCTCCTTTCCCATGCAGCAATCCCTCAAAATTGGCCTATAGTCATTATAGACCTAAAAGACTGCTTTTATACTTTTCCCCTTGCAGAACAAGACAGAGAAAAATTTGCATTTATAATACCAGCTATCAATAATGAAAGGCCACCTCACCGATTTCACTGGAAAGTGCTTCCTCAAACAATGCTGAACAGTCCTACCATGTGTCAGTATTATGTAAATCAGGCTTTGTTCCCCAGGAGAAAACAATTTCCTAATTGCAAGATTATTTATTTTATGGGTGATATTTAATTAGCAGAACCAACAAAGCCAGTACTTTTATGTTTATATGCCTCTGTCCAACGGAATACACAGTTAAGAGGTTTAATCATACCACCTGAAAAAGTATGAATGTCCTCTTCTTGGAAATATCTTAGATACATACAAACTTCCTGGTCGGTAAGACCTCAGAAGGTTAAATTAAATACTAGCAACTTACATATCTTAAATGATTATCAAAAATTACTGGGCAATATTAACTATCTTTGCCCCACCTTGGGCATAACTACTGATAAGTGGCAAAACTGTTTTCTACCTTAAAAGGAAATACAGTCTTAGATTCTCCCAGGTATTTAACCCCAGCAGCAAAAAAGGAAATTGAGGAAGTAGAGCAATCTATTTCCAGAGGCAACAAGATTGCATAGACCCAAAATATTCAGTTCAATTGTTTGTTTTTCCTGCTAAACATTCCCCAACAGGATTACTAGGACAGATGACTCGAGGGCTATGCTTCCTAGAATGGGTATTTTGCTCATATACCAGGACTAAAACACTATCTCCCTATATCTGGCTAGTTAGTAAAGTCATCTATATGGGCCACAGACAATGCAATCTGTTGCTAGATTCTGACCCTGATGTCATACGAATTCCCTTGAGTAAAAAGCAATTCAAAGTAGTATTGCCACTATCTCTAGATTTTCAGATAGCACTCTCTGCTATGCAGGCCATACAGAGCTTGTCCTTCATGCTGACAAACTACTTCAGTTCTTACCTCAGACTCCTGTAGTTTTGTCTACAAATGTAGTTCACTCCACTCTTAAAAATATGCTCAGAAAACAAAAAAGGGGAATATGAGTAAAGACCCTGACCCTGCAACACTACTAGCACAAGCCTTATTTACCCTTAATTTCTTAAATTTAGATGACAAATTTCAAGCAGCTACAGAAAAGCACTTTGCTAAAACCTCTCAAGACATAAAACCCACAGTTTTATGGAAAGATGTAAATAGTAATGTATGGTATGATCCAAATGATTTGCTTACATGAGGAAGAGGTTATGCTTGTATTCACACCCTCTCAGATTCTCTTTGGATTCCAACATGATGCATCAAACCATACTATGACATGGCTAGGACAAAACTTGGTTCCAGAAATGAAGAAAATGACCCTGCAGGACCCACAACTCCAGATGACACAAGCCCCAAACATCACCTGTGGGATGCTGAAGAAGATGACTCAGGAGGCTAAGTAAATCCTGCTCTGGACACAGACACTATTCACTCCTGATAATTTGCTCCTTTTTAATTCTCTCACTTTGCCTGCTACTGTACCTGCTATACTCTATTGAGCCCATCTTCCAAATCCTTTTTGGAGGGTGAGTTGGCATGCAAAAAATTACATTGATTACAGTGTGTTTTGGAGCTGGTTCTGTTTGACTGTGTGCATATGATAATGCAGGGTTGAGCCAGAGCCTGGAAATGTCATTCTAGATCTCACTAACTACTGGACTCAGTGTTTTAATCTCTTGGTGGAAACTTTCAGTTGCTTCACTCTGTATTGGAGGGTTTTTTTGTTCTACATCATTTATGTTGTATTACAATGTATGTAGAAACAGTAACCTGTGAACTATGCTTTTCCATAACTTTTAAAAAAGGTATATATCTAAATGAATGCAATGTGCATAAATATTTTTTAATATTTTTAATATTAAAAATTTTTAATATTTTAATTTTTTAATATTTAGTTTATCTAAATAGCTTGTTTACTCATGTTATACTAAAACTGATCTTTGATCATCCACACACAGGACTGCTCTCTACTCGGGGGGTCAACACTGTTTATTACCCATAAACTGTTTTTGCTCTAGGTCTCTGTCATGACATCTGTACTAAATAAATGCAAGTGTTACCAGCTGCTACTGACTCTGGCAGGGGTCCCCTAGTCATGTGACAGGCAAGTCTGTGTCTGCATACTCTGTTCATTTGTCACCCAGCCAGAGTCTGTGGGACAGACTCAGCATCTTCCTATTCTATTTAACCTTGTACTGGGGGTTCTAGCCAGGACAGTTAGACAAATAAGTGAAATAGAAGACATCCAGATTGAAAAGATAAAAGTAAATGAAATAGGAAAAGTAAAAAAGTGAAGGGAGAAGACAATGGAATATTATTCAATGCCAAAAATAAATGAACTATGAAAAAACACAGAGGAAACATAAGTAAACATTACTTACTATGTGAAAGAAACCAATCTGAAAAGGCTACATACTATGTAATTCCAAGTATATAAATCTCTTGAAAAGTCAAAACTATGGAGACAGTAAAACAATCAGTGATGGTGAGGAGATAGAGTGAACAGGAATAAACAGACAGACCACAGAGAATATTTGGTCATTGAAACCACTCTATATACTGTAATAGTAAATACACATAATTATATATTTGTCCAAACCCATAGAATTTACAACCCCAAGAGTGACCGCTAAGATTCTGGGGATAATAATGTGCCAATGTAAGTTCAAGTTGCAATAAATGTACCACTTTGGTGAGGGATATTGAAAGTGGGGAAAGCCATGCATGTGTAGGGGCAGGAGTTACATAAAATATCTCTTTACCTTCCACATGGTTTGGCAGCAAATATAAACTGCTCTAAAAGTTGTCTTATTTTAAAAAACATGAAAAAAGTATTTGAATAGATGGTTCTCCAAAAAGTTATACAAATGTCTAATAACCAGAAGAAAAGATACTCAACATCATTAGTCATCAGAGAAATGTCAATCAAAACTATAATGAGATACCAGTTGACACCCAGTAGGATGATTATCATAAAAAAGACAGATAATAGCAGTTGTTGTCAAGAAGTCAGTGAAGAAATTGGAACCCTCACACACTGTGGAAAGTAAAATGCTGTAGCCACTTTGAAAAACACTTTAGTAGTGCATTAGAAAGTTAAACAGATTTACCATATAACCAGCAATTCCATTTCTAGGTACATAGCCAAGATAACTGAAATCATATGTCTGCACAAATACTTGTACATGGTTGTTTATTGTAGGATTCATAAAAGCCAAATAGTGAAAGAAACTCAAATGTCCAGGGATAAACAAAATATGATCTATCCATACAATGGTATTTTTTTTCAGCCCTAGAAAGGAATAAAGTACTGATACACACTATGACATGGATCAACCTTAAATATGTTATGCCAACTGAAAGAATGTCATCATAAAAATCCCTGTTGTGTGAGTCCATTAATATAAAATGTACAGAATAGACAATGTATGGAGACAGAAAATACATTTGTGATTGCCTATAGCTGGGGACTGTGGGGGAAATGAGGAATGTCTGTTAATGGATACAGAAGATGAGGTACCCCGAGTTAATTTCACACAGTCAGTTGTAATTTCACAGACCACACGGTTGAGAATTAGGGGAAATGTGGTTCCCAAAAAGAAAACTTAAGTGTGTTTTGTTGGAGGAAACAAAATTACTAAAGCTAAGCAGGAATTAGCTAGGCAAACAGAATGGGAGAAATGAAATGGAAAAACTCGGGAGAGTCTATTTTATGCAAGTCCTGGTAAGGTATGTTAATTGGCTTAGGTTTTATCCTAAAAAGCATTTTCTATAAATAGCTGTCAATATGAAAATGGAGTGTTCAGATTTGTATTTCAGATAATTTATTTTGGCTACTTCTCTTAATTTATTTCAAGCTTCTCCTTAACCTTCTGAAGTCCCATTCCCACTCTTTAAAATCTCTAAGTTATTTTACAATAACTCATAAGCTACTAATAATAGAGACTGAATTCAGGCTAAAGACAGAGAAGGATCACATAGTGGGATAAGTATAAGCCAGTAAATCAGGGGCCACCTGTGCTTCCAAAGGAACTTTAATGAAATGGAGCATGTTTTCTCCAAACAGTAAGATCAATTTATCAATCATCCATCTACTACATTCCAGACACTGTCCTAAGCACTGTGAGGATACAAAGATGAATAGAACACTATTCCCACTTTCAGAAATTTAATGCACTTCGAGGGGAGAAAAACACATATAACTCCAATAAATGTTAGTCTATGAATGCTACTAGCAAGAGGCTTTAGTTTCCATGAGGTCACAAACTGACCTTGTTCAGCAGGGGTCCCTAGTACCTAAAATGTTTCCTAGCACATAATAGGCATTCAGCAATTATACTTTTAATGGATGTGTGAGAAGGTGATATAAATTCAGTGCAATGGTAGTTTAGAGATGATTATTTCTGGCTGTAGAGGCAAAGCTATTTGGAAATAGGTAGCTTTTGCCTAGATCTTGAAAGATTGGTATTAATATCATTTAACAAGAGAATCAGCTAGATGAAGAATGTGTGAGACCCTTCCAGGAAGAAGAAGCAACAAAATTACAACCAAAGACAAGGTGGCAGGAAAATAAAATGATACTTATTTAACAGAGAATTGAATGGTCTAGGTTAGGATAGATAGAAAGCACTGGAAAAAGGGCTAGAAAGGCCAAATATTGGCTTTTTTTCTTTCTTTCTTTTTAAGACAAGTTCTTGCTATGTTGCACAGGGTGGAGTACAGTTGCTATTCAGAGGTGTGGTCACAATACACTACTATTGGTCTCACGAAGTCCTCCTGCCTCAGCCTCTGGAGTGGTTGGCACTACAGGTATACACCACTTTGTCTCGCTATGGGTCTTTTTGTGGGGGAAGGAAGCAATAATGTACTACCTGGCTAAAAAGTTTAAAGAGCCTGAATGAGGTAAGTATGGATCAAGTAAAACAGTGTGTTTCCTCTTCTGTATTATTCTGGAGAGACAGTGGTTGCAGGGGATTGGCACTGGGAATAGGAAACAGAAAAAGAGCTAAGCTGTCCAAAAATAACTATAACCTACAGGAATTATATTATGTTTTCCTTAAACTACAGGTGTTTGTCCTAATAAAAATCAATGACAATTGTTATTTTTCTATAGATCAAACATGCTAAACAGGAACATTTCCCTATTCCAATAAGCTTTGTAAAAAAATCATTACAACAAATAAAAATGAAAAGTGAGTTATTGAAAGCCTTTTCCCCAAGATTTAATAATACATTAACATGTGAATAAAACATGTTTCTAAAGATGAAAATATAATTACTTTTATTTTGAAAGAATGACTAAAAGCATTATCTCTTTACCTTAAATATTTATGTTAATTTAGTTTATTATCTTATTAAATATTTTAACAAATTCCTCAATGCAGGTTAATTCTAAAGCTACAGGTGTACAATTTAAATAACTAAAAGAGCTATTGTCACTTATGCTGATTATAAGTAGATGTCACCATTTTTAAATGAACACTTTAATCATCATAATTGTGTTAGTGATTTTGCTACTTATTGCCTGAAGTGCTTAAGTTGAAGATAGTTAGCCATGCCTTAGGGGTCTAGTGTAGTGCTATAAAGAGGAAAATAACTGAAAGCCTGATTACTGGAATAAGTCAGGGACTTGCTTATGTATTGAACATAGCAGTACGTCACAGATATATTTCAAATTTAACCACCAACTTTCATTAGTTTTAGTCTTCTAGGCTTACAAATTAAATATAATAGTGATGAGATATTTGACAAAATAATGTCTTTTTCAAAATACGTTTACACTGCATCATTCTGGTGCATTTTGTATGAGTCTAGTGTGGGGATGCCCTGAATTACTGATGCCACAATAATCACTCAGTTATGGGACAGGGAATACCTCATCTCCCAAAATAAAAAAGGTGACTCCAGGCATAATTAGGAATTATTAATTGTTTTGGATGAACAAGTACCCTAAGGCTGACCCAAAAGCCATTAAGCAAATTCAAAAGCAATTATGTTAGGCTATTATTTCATTGAGGTTGCGTAGTCATAGTCATTATTTCATTGATGTTTCTTAAGGAGTGGCAAGGGATAACAAGATTCAAAATAGCCTTGACAGAACTTGATAAGAAGGAAACTATTTGAACTATTTGAACTGAATCTCAGGTTTTTTTAATTGGTTTCTATGACCAACCGTCCTAAAATCCACATTTTTTTTTTTTTTTTTTTGAGACGGAGTCTTGCTCCTGTTGCCCTGGCAGGCATGAAGTGGCACAATCTTGGGTCACTGCAACCTCTGCCTCCTGGGTTCAAGTGACTCTCCGGTCTCAGCCTCCAGAACAGCAGGGATTACAGGTGCCCACCACCTTACCCAGCTAATTTTTGTATTTTTAGTAGAGACGGGATTTCTCCATGTTGGCCAGGCTGTCTTGAATCTCTAACCTCAGGTAATCCACCCACCTCAGCCTCCCATAGTACTAAGATTACAGATGTGAACCACCATGCTGGCCAAAATCTGAATTTTTTAAAGTTTCCTAATTCCCTAAAACTGGTTAATAGAATCACTACACAAATGCCAGTAACTGTCAATGTTAAAGAAAATTATTTTTAAAACGTCATCTTAAGTTACTTCATTTGGAGGGTGCACATTCAGGTGTACTTTGTCAGGGTACTTTTGTATAAATAAAAATTTAAAATAAGAGACTTAATTTCCCCATTGAGATAAAGAAAGAGACGTCTTCATCCTCATTTTTCTTAGAGCATTTACTTTAGAAACCTTATCATTGTAAGTACATTCTCCTCTCTTTGAAATGTATAAAAATTATTTTGAAAACTCGATAGGTATATTGTGAACTTTATAACTCAGGAATATCCTTCAGAGCCTGGAAGCCATCTTTTTGAAATGTTGATTTGGTTTGGCTCTGTGTCCCCACTCAAATAGCACCTTGAATTGTAATTGTCATAATCCCCCAAGGGCAGGACCAGGTGGAGGTAATTCGTTCATGGGGGTGGTTTTCCGCCATGCTCTTCTTGTAATAATGAGTGAGTTTCAGGAGATCTGATGGTTTTACAAGTATCTGGCATATCCACTGCTTGCACTCAATCCATCCTGCTGCCCTGTGAAGAAGGTACCTGCTTCTCCTTTGCCTTCCACCATGATAGTAACTTTCCTGAGGCCTCCCAAACAATGCAGAACTGTGAATTAATTAAACCTCTTTCCTTTATAAATTACCCAGTGTCAGGTATTCCTCCGTAGCAGCATGAGAACAGACTAATGTAAATGGTAACATCAAGGAAGATAGTGTTCCTATCTTCCACTGTCTGTGGAAGAATCGAGTCTAACTTTTGTGGACACCTTGCTCCAATTTGCAAACCTATGTACTGTCATAAAGGCATATGGTTTTGTTAGTTCATTTGTTCCTCTAGATATAGGCAATATGTTAACACAGATGGTCACCCCAGTTACAAGGTAAAGTTAGAATGAACTGTGTGACAAAAGGTGCTGTCTTCTTGACAACTAGTTATTGTTCATCTTGAAAATGTATATAATGGGCTACTTGATTATATAAGGGGTAGAGATTCCTTTCTGTCTTTGCAATCTCTTAATGGATTGCCTGTGATGTGCATTATATTCTGGTGTAATGCTTTTTCATGATACAAGTGTTCTCTTTCTCTACTGTCTTTGTGGAGAGAATTTCTGGTTTGAGAGACAATTTTGTTTTTAATTATATTTCTTCAACACTTGCAAGCCCAAAGCCTTTCCAGGTAACATGGATATATGAAATACACTGGTATAAGGATGTGTCAATGGTAGTGACTATGGGAAATGTGTCACTGTTAATGGCATGAAAATTCCATTTTTTAACACTAGCCAATATAAACAAAATTTTAGATTATAGACTTAGTTATGTATGTCAAATATAGACTGATGGTTTGCAGTATTGCTTTATGTGTTAGCTGTGTTTTTTTAAAAATTTATATGTATATACATATATAAAAACCCATAAACTGTTTTTTTACATATATGTATATTTTATATCATTTTAGGTTTCAGGGTATATGTGAGGAACAAGGAGGATTGTTGCATAGGTACATACATGGCAATGTGGTTTGCTGCCTTCCTCCCCATCACCTATAGCTGGCATTTCTCCCATGTTATCCCTCCCCAACTCCCCATCCCCTACTGTACCTCCCCTAGTTCCCCCCAACAGACCTCAGTGTGTGCTGCTCCCCTCCCTGTGTCCATGTGTTCTCATTGTTCAACACCCGCCTATGAGTGAGAACATGTGGTGTTTCATTTTCTGTTCTTGTGTCAGTTTGCTGAGAATGATGGTTTCCAGATTCATTCATGTCCCTACAAAGGACATGAACTCATTATTTTTGATGGCTGCATAGTATTCCACGGTGTATATGTGCCACATTTTCCCTGTCCAGTCTATCATCAATGGGCATTTGGGTTGGTTCCAAGTCTTTGCTATTGTGAACAGTGCTGCAATGAACATTGGTATGCATGTGTCCTTATAATAGAATAATTTATAATCCTTTGGATATATGCCCAGTAATGGGATTGCTGTGTCAAATGGAATTTCTATTTCTAGGTCCTCAAGGAATCGCCACACTGTCTTCCACAATGGTTGAACTAATTTACACTCCTATCAACAGTGTAAAAGTGTTCCTATTTCTCCACATCCTCTCCAGCATCTGTTGTCTCCAAATTTTTTAATGATGGCCACTCTAACTGGCATGAGATGGTATCTCAACGTAGTTTTGATTTGCACTTCTCTAATGACCAGTGATGATCAACATTTTTTCATATGTTTGTTGGCGTCATATATGTCTTGTTTTGTAAAGTGTCTGTTCACATCCTTTGCCCATTTTTGAATGGGTTTGTTTGTTTTTTTCTTGTAAATCTGTTTTAGTTCTTTGTAGATTCTGGATATTAGCCCTTTGTCAGATGGATAGATTGCAAAAATATTTTCTCATTCTGTTAGTTGCCAATTCACTCCTATGATTGTTTCTTTTGCGGTGCAGAAGCTCTGGAGTTTAATTAGGTCCCATTTGTCTATTTTGGCTTTTGCTGCCAATGCTTTTGGTGTTTTAGTCATGAAGTCCTTGCCTATGCCTATGTCCTGAATGGTTCACAAACTGTTTTTAATTTAAATAAATTGGTCGTCAGATATGTTGGGGGCAGCCACTTTTGCAGTTTCATCTTTTTGTAATGGCAATCCAGCAGTACCAAAATTATCTCATCTGTAAATTCAGATTTCTCTCTGTATATTAAACTATTAGAAACTCATTATTTAGTATACAGTGGTAAGAAACTTCCTGTCATACCATATCCTCTGCCTTCATTAAGGACCATTATGATAGACTCACCACACGAAAGCACCCTGTCAACTAGACTTGTTCCAGGAAATGGCCAGCCAAAGAAAATCTTCAATCTCTAACACTGAATAAGACTTCCTATTTTGAAATATGCTTAAAATACCAGCTCACCCACTTCTAGTATACCAACTAGTCTCAAATATACATGAATAAGTCTCTGCTTCCACATCTGACTTTAGTATAATGCTGACCAATTAGAGACTCTTTCATTATGTTTTTCTTTCTTACCATGTAAAATTTACTCTCTCACATCCTTGAGTCTCTGCTGAAATGAAAGTGATGACTAATAGGTTCTTAGCCGCACATTTATGAATAATCAGCTTGTGTTAATTTTAACTTCGGCTCAGTTTTGTATTTGATAGGGTATGATGTATATTTTCTTGTTTCTATGCTACATAATGTAAAGGCTTTCGATAGGTGAGAGTGTATATGCTTAACATTTTTACTCCCTGACACTGTCTGGCATACTGTGAGATCCAAATTATATTGACAGGACAGATTCATGTATCTTAATAAAGCTGTTAGTTAAAAAAGAATCTTCAATTTCAATGGTAGTGTGTTTTATGGAAGTAAACAAAGACCATCTGAATGAGACAAGCAAAGTTTATTTACTCAGAGTTTTTAATAGCAAAGGAATCAGCCATCATTGCTTGCATTTTGGCAGACTCAAAGTGTTCCAGAGAAGTGGAAGCTTGGTAGTTGAAAAAAGGGAAGGCTTCGGCTGTTATTCCCTGATTGGAGGTTGTTGGTGAAAGGAAGCTGTAGGTGGCTAACTAGAAGTGAAGCATTCAATGGGATTGGTTAAAGGTGCATAACTGGCTTTCTCTAGTTGGTCCTAAGTTGGAAGCAGGGATAAAAATTATTTGTCAGTTATTAATCAAGGCCTGGTCATTTTGGATCAATTGTTAACAGGAGTTATTCTTTGGCTTCCTGGATTAATTGTTAGAGATAACAGTCTGACGTCCTACAAGTCAAATGTACAGAATGCTGGCATCCTGTGCTGGTAGCTACAAACTGAATTAGGGTTCTATTTTTCTGTATGGTCTGGCCCTTGCTCATTTGTATATTCTGTCTCTCAATTCCTTCAATAGCATCCTAGAAAATACTCTATTGTTAGTTCATTCTTCTTAATGAGCAGATCTAATCTTCCTTATCCAATTCTAAAAGCTTTAGGGATCCTTATTACCTAACAAGAAAAGTCAAAATCCCTTAGCATGGCACAATCCCAATTCAAACCATCTTCTCGGCCTTTATAGCCTGCTCTTCTCTTCCATGCTTCCAGCACTGTAAGCAAACTAGAGTCCTTTCTATTGCAAAATATAACCATGCTTTCTGGCTTTTGTGCCTTCAAATCAGCTCTTTTCTTATTTTCTGATCTCTGCTCCATCCACTTTCCATCTCTGCCAATTCCTAGCCTACAATCCCTAAAGGTCAAATAGAAACATATTTTCCTTTTCTAAACATTCCATAAAACTTCACTTTACATGTTTTTGAGAGTATAGCACTATGTAACTATAATAGGTATATATTGCTTTTATCTATGTTAGAAAAATTATCTAAACCTTGAAAATAAGGAAAAATATGAATAGCACATTTTTTCAATGTTATATAAAAGCAAATCATTGTTCATGAGAATGTACATGATTACCTCACTATTTAAGACTTAAGAAAGGGAAATTAGATTTTTAAACTGAATTTTAAAAAGTTAAATTTTAACTTGTAGACTTTTTTTAGAAAGACAAAAATAATTTTTCTCTGGTATGATATATAATCCCAAATTTTTATTTCTCTTTCTATGAGTTTTGTCTCTAACCTGGTTATCTCAATATAATACTACTTAGAAACAACTACTTTTCAAATGTTCTTTGTATCAATTAAAACTTCTTACTTGTTCCATCATTAAGTACTAGAATACAATTTTTGTCATGTGTACATTTTATATATTCATGAGTCATGCTTTTACCCATTTGGAAGTTATAATTTGATATGTGTGTTAAAAACACTGTTAGGAGAGTGAACTATTCTGTATGTAATTAGAATGATGGCTACATGTCCAGCATTTGTCCAAACTCATAGAATGTACAACACCAAGTGTCAACCCTAATGTGAACTATGGAGTCTGGGGGATATGGTATGTCACTGTTGACTCATCAATTGTAACAAATGAACCATTCTGGTGGGAGATATTGATAATGGGAAAGACTATACATGCATAGTTACCAAGGTTGCATGAAAATCCTGTGCCGCCTTCTTCATTTTGTTGTAAACCTAAAACTGCTCTAAAAAAAAATAATTGAAAGCAAAACAAAACATAACATCTTTAGATGTGCTTTAACTTTTTTCCATTGTTTATTTCCTCAGAGGTCTCATTCCATTGCATTATATGTAACATATGTTCCACACATGTTTTATAAATGGCCTCTCCAATTTTGGTTAATAATGAACCCAAAGAAACATTTGTTTTTTAAGAACCAGAATATAATCTTATATCTTTAGTGAAAACTAATGTTTCCGTGAGGTTTATTATTATTATTATTATTATTATTATTATTAAGTAATCATTGGTATTTGGATCACCATATAAGTCGATTGACATGTGTAAGTGAACTGTATGTTTACTTATATCATCAGATTACAACCAATTTGTATTATTAATAAAAAAATGCAAAGCCCAAAAATAAACCTTAACCTCAATGAAAAAGTCAAATAACCTCTTAGAACTCCACATTATCAGGTGGCATTACTCAGCCATAGACACCTTTATAAACTCAAAACCTGTAATTTGGCCTGCAATAGCACTTGAAAGGGATTTAATTCCTTGATGCCAACACAAACAATTTCAAAGTGAAGTCTTCTACCTATGTAGAAAGTTACATATGGGAGATCTTAAATTGCTTGACAGAAACAAACCCATGTCCTAGATAAAAAGTCAGTGGGTTTTAAGAAGAAAAAGGCAACACTACTAAGAGATTACATGAGAGATAGATAATGAGTTATCTCAAGCTTTAAAATTAACATATAATCTACAGCAAATAAATATACTTGTGAAATAGCTCTATCCAAAAGAAATCCATCTCAAGTAAATTCCAGAAGTAATATTTGAAAAGGATAACACATCATTCCCAGTAAGCTTTATCTAAAGAACAAAAAGCTGTTTTAACACTCAAAAATCAGTGTAATTCACCATATTAATAAAAATAAAAAAGATGAGCTACATGATTATCCTAATAGATGCATATAAAGCAACTAACAAAATTCCAAACCTATACATAAGAAGAATTTTGACTAGAGTAAGATTAGAGAGGGACTTCTTCAATCTGATAAAGGGAACTTATGAAAAACCTACAGTTAACAGCCTACTTAATGGCAAAATATTGAACTCTTTCCCAATATCAGAAACAAATCAATGCTTGCCATTCTCACTACTTCTGTTCAACATCGTACTAGAAGTTTTTTATGTAAAAAAAAAAAATCTAAACTATCTAAAAACAGCTACTAGGCCTAATAAATAGACTAAGCAGGGTCACAAGAGACAAGGTTAACATTCCAAAACCAACTGTATTTTTTACATACTAGCAGAAAACAGGAAAAAAAGTTAAAAATTTAAGATCTATGATAGAATTAAAAAAACAAGTTGCTTAGACATTCTAAATTTATGAATGTTTCAGAGAATTTTGTCTTAATGATCTACATGAATGGTATACTTTGGGCAGTATATTTTATACACTATCTACTTTAATCTTCAAAACAACTTTATGAGGTGGATGATGTTTTTCCTACAGTACCTGTCAAAATGACATAGCTATAAAGAGACAGAGATGGGGTTAACTCTGTGTTCAGGAAGTAACTCTAAATCCATCATATTCCTATTACACACACCTTAGGAAAAACCACAAAATATTATATTAGTCCATCAATATTCTAATGAATCATTTTCCCATAGATATCAGTAGGCTTAAAGTCATTTTGATAAAATGTGTATATATCAAAGTACTTTTATTCATTACAAATAAATGTTGTTAAGGCTAAGAGAGACTGATTTAGAAAAATAGTAAAACAATTTTAAAAAAATGAAAATGGTAGCAATTACTATAAAATTACATCGAAATATTGGGATAAAAAGATATAGATTTTCAATATGCTTAGTTTTTTAATGTCTTGAAATGTTCAAAATGTCCAGTCACCTGGAATTAAAATGGAACATTAAAAAATACACGTGGAAAAAAAATAACTATTGCTGCCTTGGCAGTTTCATCTACTACTTTGGTAAATTTCTGGAAGGACTCACACAACTCAACATAAAGTTATACTCATGGCTAAGATTTATTACAGCAAAGACTGCAGGGCAAGAACAGCAGGAAAAGGATGTACATGATAAGTCACATAGTGGCTTTCTTGCCCTCCCTCTGCATGGATTGCACAGACATTTCTTTCTCCTCAGCTGTGAATTGCAGGAACAAGTAGGAGATGCCCTTGCCCAGTAAAACCTTTTAAAGGTAGCTGGTCACACAGCTACCACATGACCAACCATCGTGCAGACTCCAAAACAGGTGCATATAATGGATCTTCATGTTCACTCTCAACGTGCTGACAACCTCCTTCATCGTGAGCCACTGCTTCTATACTTATAGAATAACATCACTACACAGTAACTATGTGAATATTTCAGCAATTTAGTTCTCAGGACTTGGACAAGTATCATCACCATGGCTGCAGTGATAATTAAGAACTGAATGAAATAGACTGCTACATTAATTCTTTCCATGCTGTTGCATAAGCTGATTAATAAGAAGGTTGGGAGGAATTGGCCTGGGATTCTGTTAAATGCTTTTCTTGAAAGAGAAGAAAGTTCAGCAAATAATGGATCAGGCTAACAGACTAGCCTATTCAAGATTCTAAGGTTATGAAACAAACTTTAATGTGGTTTTACTGATTCAGCAACATGACAAGCAGTAATGAGACTTTTAAGTAGAATAAACCTGTCTCCACTAGGGGTGAAGATACAGAGAGAAACACTGGGTCATGAATAAAGTACAACAAAAAAGGCTAAGTTCCAATTTTTTTTTTCCTAGTTATCAGCTAGCTAGCCAGATAGATTGACAAATAAACAAATAGATAGACCATGTTGGTTACCTTGAGAACTTATGAAAGTAAATGTGTGTGTTATAAGAATCAAAATAGTGTATCACTATATTTCATATATTCTTATATACATTACACTAATTCAATATTAATATTAAGGTAGTGAATTACCTTACACTAATTCAATATACTTGGTAAACTGATGCATTCTGAGCAAATGAATATGTTAATATACATATTTTTTTCAAAAATCAGTTTGTTTCTGTATTTATAACAATGTAAACAGCTCCTAAAATTTTTACAAGAAGGCCATTCATCATATGGCCCATATATATGCATTCATTTTGTGCTCTAGGGAATGCCATAATCAAAACATTGCCATTTAGGGAAAAGGACCAAGTTCCACTGCAGATCATAGTTAATGAACAACAGCTGCAGACAACAGTCTGCAACTGCATCCAAGCAAAGAGTGAAGTAGCAGAAGTAGGACTCTGACTACATCACAAATTTGCTGCTAAAAACAAAGCTAAGATAAAAACGTGGAATGTTATATTTAACATAACTAAAGAAATTCTTAAAGCATGTATACACTTGATATTTACTTAGAAGTATACATGAGTTTAGCACTAGAGGAAGTATAATCAATTCAAGCTGTTTGCTTGAATTAAATTGATTTTATTCATTAGTCATGGTCTAGTGAGTGATAATATTATTCCACATTAAATGTAGGCACGTGTAAAAAATCAGCTCTTATTTCAAGTAGTTAATATACATTATTGAATGAAGATAATATAAAGTAAAAAGGAAACAAATAAATATAACCAATAAAATAACGTTTAGTAAGTTTTATGAATATGAATATATTGAGATAAAACTATAAATAACTTGGAATATGTTGATTGGAAGCAATTATATCACATAAAGAAAATGGGGCTGGGCGTGATGGCTCACACTTGTAATCTCAACACTTTGGGAGGCTGAGGTGGGCAGACTGCATCAGCCAAGGAGTTTGAAACAAGCCTGGAGAATGTAACAAGACCTCGTTTCTATCTTCAAAAATAGATAATTTTTTTAAGCTATGAATCAAAAATTTATTAATATATGTGATAAATATTCACTCAGTGCTTAATATAAGGTCCTATGCTAGATTCTGTGAAGAATTAAAGTATGTCATAGTTTCTGTTCCCAAGAGAGATGTATGTAATTTTAATATATGATACAATACAATAATACAAGAGGATTAACAAAGTTCCATGAGTTTTTGAAAAGAAAAGAAGTGGTTTTTAGAGATGGGAGGTAAAGTTTTATGAAGGTGATAGCCTTAAAGCAGGGTCTTAAAGGATTAATAAAGTCATTTCATTTCATAGATACTTATGGAATGTCAATTTTTCATTGGATGAATAAACTTGATTTTCTGTAGACTGTGTTTAAAACAATTTGTTCAAAGCCATCAAACAACTGAAGAGTAAAGAAAAGATTTGAGATAGAAGGCAATTTTATCTTCAGAGTGCCTACTTTAATCACCCCCTAACAATAGCTGTAATAATTGAGAGAAAACATATAGATGCACAAAAGAGGACACTGGTTACTCCTATAGAAAGTGAAAAAAAAAAAAAAAAAAAAAAAACAGAAAAAAAAAACCCCACGACTATTTTAAATATAATATGGAACAAAAAGTTCATATATGATTAGAGACATAAAATCTGATAACAAAAGTATATATGAATAATCTATTAAAATTTAGAAACGGACATCAGGATACACAGAGATGGTATGCAACTTTTTTCTTTCCTTTTTTTGTTTTTTTTACACCATGATCAAATCTAGAAAGACAATATATATTTATGGATTATACTTTTTCATTTAAAATGGAAACAGTTTGGTTGAGTGGAATAAGATAAAATCTTTACACTTGTTATTTAAATTACCTGTTTTATTATAAACAAGAATGCCAATGAGAAAATTGGTTCAAGACAAATGTTAATATTAAAGAATATTTTGAAAATAGAAATGAAGAGGTAGCTTTCTAATTTTGAATGTGGAAATATATTTTCTGGTTGCATCATCTTCTGGGTCTATCACATGTGGTGTTTGCCATGGTTGCATGAAGACCAGATTGGGGGACCATCAAGAGAGAATTCTGATGACAAACCAAGATTGAGAGGTTGAGCGGTTGTTGGAACTCAGCAACAGATTATGAGAACTGATAGACTAAGGTTCCAACAACCCTAGGATAATATTTACAAAAAGGGAAGTGAAGAGTGAAAAAGGCTGCACAGAAGTATAGTGAGTGGGGAACAGGAAGATGTTTGACTTCTAGTTTAGGTTGTTATTGATGCCTTTGGTGAAAGCACATCTGATGAAAAGCAAAGTTGAATGCATTTTTTAAAATTATCTATTACTGCATAGCCAACTACCCTAAAACTTAGTAGCTTAAATCAGCTATTTTATTTTTCCTGTCATCTTACGGGCCAGGAGTTCAAACAAGGCTCAACTGTGTGATCCATCCAACAGGGCATCAGCAGGGTCAGGAAGATCCATTTCTAAGAGGACTTCACTTCTTCACTGTCTGGTGATTTGGTTTTCCTTGCTCTCTATCTCTCTGTCTCTGTCTCTCTTTCTCTCTCCTTCCCTCCCCACATAGCTCTGCATCTTCCAGCACCTTTTTACAACATGATGATCCCAGGGTAATTACATTTCTATGTTTCTTACATAGAGTTTGGGTACCAAAAGTCAGAAAGCAAATGTTCTGGGCCAGTTACATCCTATGCATGAAACTGGCACAGAATCATTTTTGTCATATTCTATTTGTCAAAGCTGCTAAAAATTTGGCTGTGTTCTAGGATGTGATGAAATAGACTCCAGTGCTGGGTGGAGGAGTTGCCAAGAAAACGTTGCAGAAAAGCATATAGGTTGCTGAGGCCATCTTTGGAAAATACAATCTGTCATAGTAGGACTAAGGAAATTCTAAGTGGAGAGAAAGGTATTAAGAAGGGTAAGGAGAGTTCAATATGTTTAACATTGAGTTGTTATTAGTCACAATAGAGTATAAGGTTAAGGGAGTAATAGGGGATTAGACAGAACTGATATGTTAACCCTAGAGCTTTGAAGACCACCTGAGAAGTTATGTTTAATTCAATAGATCAGTCAATTGCAGTAGTGGAATGACATGATCAGAAATTATCTTATCATATTTGATACTTTTTCTACTGTTTACACTATTCACTTGAGTTAATGAAAGCAGTATGAGGAGACTAGTAGTGGGAGTCTAACAGGAGGCTATTGTGGTAATTCACATGAAGGGGTAGTTTGAAATGGGATTGAAGCAATAAAAATAGACAAAAGCAAACATTCAAAGAATGATTAAGATGTAGAGAATAGAAGTGTCATCAACATAAAAGAAAGGGCCATAAAAAATTGAAGGAAATATTTCTGGCTGTAGGCAGGGCTGAAGAGAATATTATATCTTTTCCTTAACTGTCTACTGAAAAGATATTTTAGAAGTTTTTCAAAAGGTTTCATTTGGGTTTACATAATCCCCATTGTAACTGCTGAATGTCTACACTTCCATGAGGCACCAGAAGAGGGTCACAATTGTAGATGTTGAGAGATCATCTTTTTATGGAGAAAGATCTATGTGTTCTCAAGGCAGAAAAGGCCAGGTCTCCCTGTAGATCTTTTTCTTCAAATCTACTGATTGACTCTGGTGAGGATGAAAGGGAAGTGGTATGCATAATATAAATACTTAAGTATAATATTTATGTAACTATGTGTCACTTATTATTTTATTTCATCCACTAGTTGGTTTTCAAGTATATATCCTTTGCATTTTTCTAGATTTCAATTTATGTCAACATTGCTGGTCTTGACAACAAAATCCCATGCTTATATAAAATGCATAATATATTTTTACTGGTAGCTAGCAGAGTGTTTGACACATAGTAAATACTCAATACTATTGTTGAATAAGTAAGTGAATAAATGACTGTTCAAATAATTTTAAGTACTCTGTATCTTCTAAGAAAGTTCTTCATTTTGCGTGTTAATAGAATCACCAATCATACAGCCCTATTTGGATCCGTTATCTAATAATGCAGGAAATGGTATCAAGAGAAGTATATAAGGAAAGATAATTATAATTTTGACATCAACTTTCTGGTCCCCAGAATATTCTATTTACCTTTATCACGTCCTATACCTAGATAAAGAAAAAACAAAAACAAAACCCCAAACAACAAAAATATCTAACTTCTCCTTTAAAATTAGAGCTCCTCTTAGGATAATAAATTTCTTAGTGGGCTATACATTGTATTAAAAAGTGGTTTGTTTGCTTTCAAATTTATATGAGTTGTTGCAGGAGTGAGGGATGAATGGTGATGATGGAGACTCCTTTTGAGATTATCATGATGCAGCCTAATTTCAATTCTGTTCCCGTTATTTCAAAGATTTTCAAAAATAAAGATGGCAAAAGGGATACAGCCATTTTATGAAGTAGGGCAGCAGTTTTTCTAAAATCTGCCATCAAATAGAATGCTACTTTATTTCCTCCCAATGACCCAGCCATTTTTTAACTTCTGTCCAGCATCGCCAAAATGTATCAAGGTCCTTACAAAAGTCTTTAGCCCATGAAAATTCTACTGCAGTCTGTACATTAAATAAGTGGGAGTTGTAGGATGTAAAAATAAGTTGGTTTTCTCCCACTGATCATTGAAATCTACTCTGTAGGGATAGGGCAGGTTTCATAGTTTCTCTGGGATCTTTTGAATATTAAAAAGTCCTCCAGGCACATTTTCTCAGTCTGTTTTTAGAAATATCCATTCTTGTGTAATAGTAACCATGAGTTCTGTGGAAACCTGATTGATATTATCTTTGGAAAACTATGACAATAAAAGAAATCTGACATAGCTGACTTTATCTTGCTTCTGACTTCCAAGCTGTCCTTGGCCATTCTTGGTCATAGGCCAATCTAACTTTGGGAAGGATTTAGATTATAGTTTTACTTAAAAGCAAAAATGGTAATACTCTCTCCCTAAAACTAACTTCCTCCTTGCTTAGGGACTAAGACCACCTTTGTAAGATTAAGAAAAGACCACAAGAATAAGATCATGGAAGGGACCCAAACTGTGCTAAATATTTCTGTAGTTTCTAACATCCCTTACTGCTAAGGAGTCATGTCACCAAAGGTCACAACGTTTGTGACTTCCTTAATTACTTCTATTGATATCATCACTATTATAACACCTAAGATTTTTTTGAAGACATTTTTCAGACTGACCCCACTCAGACCCCTGACTCATGGCTCAACTGGTTCTGTGGCCTTATGCAGAGGCAGACTCAGCACACGAGGATTGTTTTCCACACTCCTATAATTTCATCTCTAATCAGTCAGAAGCACCCATTTCATAGCCACCTACCCCTCAAATTGTTCATAAAAACCCTGAGCTAAAAGCCTTTGGGTAGACAGATTTGGGTAAGGTGACTAATTCTCCTTTGTGGCCAGTCTCATGTCAAACTCTCTACTACTGTGCCATGGTCTCAGTGCATCTTGTCTGTGCAGTGGGCAGAAAAAACCCATTGGCAATTGCATTATCAGTAGCCATCTCTCATCTGTCCTTCAAATAGGCAATAGTTCACCCCTGATAAGTCAGTTAGTATTGCTCTTTCATTTGTGGAGCTCCCGGTGGCCTGGCCTGAGACTCTTTCAGTGGACCTCCTTTAACTCAATGGCCCTCTTGATTCTCAAAAACATTTTTCTTGAACCTATGTGTTAACTGTCTCAATCTGTACTGGCTAATTTCTAGACCTATTAAATGGCTGTCAATCTTGACTTCATCATAATTACCATCTAGAAATGCCATTTGCCCCTCTCTTTTGTCATATCTCCTGCTTCCTGGATTCTGGGAAGTTTATGCTTTGGGTGGAAAATATTCTTCTGAGAAAAAATGCATGAAACTTATTTAAATTCTTTACTCCATAATATTTGCATGCCATGCATATATAAAGACATAATTATTATTCTGTCATACTGGATTGTAAATCAGGCTAGATACAGGTGGTTTTCAGTGCCAGATATGAAAACACAGTGGTAATATCTGCTATCTGGCTGTTTGATTTTTTTTAAAGTTTGCTGTGAGGCATGTGTATGTGTCTGTGCACATGTGTGTGTTTGTGTGTGTGTGAGGTTTATGTGACTGATTGAATTCTGAAAGTTTTTATGATCTTTTTATCTCTACTCTGAATATTTTTTATTACATGCCTTGGTGTAGATAACTTTTCACTTACTGTGCTGGACGCTTAGTGGCTTTTTCATTTGGAAACTCATATTCTGGAAAAGGTTTCTTTGTCTTAAAAAAATTGTTTTCCTCTCCAATTCACCTTTTCTTTCTCTTTCTGGATGTGCTCTTGGACAGGTATAAAATCCTCTAAATTGATATCTTATTTTTTCTCTTAAATATTTTTCCATTTTGCTTACTCGATACCCTACCAACTCTTTCTTCTCAGAGTGCCTGAAGCTGGCAATATTAGCATCATCTGCAAACTTGTTGGCAATGCACAGTTTCAGGTCCCACTCCAGAAATACTGAATCAGAATTTGCCATTAATCAAATCTCCAAGCGATTTGATGCACAATGCAATTTGAGAAGCACATCTCTAGAATTACTGTGCATTTGTGCTTCAGTCATTATGTTGAATTTTTAAATTTCTACTGTCATATTTTTAATGTCCCTATGTTCCTTTTTGGTCTCTGAATATTACTTTTCATAATAGTATTTTCTCCTTGTTGTATGAATAAAATATTTTCTCTCTTATGATATAGCTACACCCTTTGAAGTTTTTTCTTTTTTTCCTACATCTGTGCCTGATCTCTATTTCTCTAAATCATTTTAGTTTTTTTTAATTTGTTTTGGTCTTAGTCATTCATGTTAGAGTTGTTTTTGTAATACCTGATAATTTTGACTGCTTATTTTAAAAGTGAGACACTAGAAAGATGAGTAGTATCTTCATGTATGGTTTGAGTTTGTTGAAATGGAGATAAGGTGAGTACATGACTTTGTCTTATCTAACAGTATATTAAGGTTTCTTTCTCTTAGATGGATCACTTTTTACAAAAATTATAAGCCTGAATATTGTCAGCATCCTCATGAATTAGGGAAGACAGCTGAGAGGTGACCACCATTCAGAATTCAATATTTACTTAAGCCTGTTTGTATTCAGTAAAACTCATACCCATATTGTCTTCCTAGTATCCTTAAGCTCAAAGACTATATTGCATCAACACAAATATAAAGATTGTCTATCAACAGTGGTTTGGATACGGAAAATACAGTACATATTCAACATGGAATGAATAGGGAAGCGGGGCATGGGATGAAAAAAATCTATTAGGTATTATGCTCGCTACCTGGGTGATGGGACCATCTTTATTCCAAACCCCAGTAGCACACAATATACACATACAATAAACCTGCACATGTACCCTCTGAATCTAAAACAAAAGTTGAAATTATTTTTTATTTTTATTTTTATTGTTTTTTGTGATGGAGTTTTGCTCTTCTTGTCCAGGCTGGATGCAATGGCGTGATCTCGACTCACTGCAAATTCCTTCTCACAGGATCAAGCGATTCTCCTTCCTCAGCCTCCCAAGTAGCTCAGATTACAGGCACCCACCATCAAATCAGGCTTTACTTTTTTAAAATATTTTTTTTAGTAGAGATGGGGTTTCACTATGTTAGCCAGGCTAGTCTCAAACTCCTGACCTCAGGTGATCCTCCCACCTTCGGCCTCCCAAAGTGCTAGGATTACAAGTGTGAGTCACCACGCCAAGCTGAAATTATTTTTTTTTAAACTATAGAGAAGCAATAGAAAATGGTAGTTCTGCTGTTTGATATGTAGAATCTGGCAGTTTAAATGCCTCACGTACTAATTTTTCTGGGTTTAGCATCATCTAACATCCTCACTTTGAAATGTATTATCTGCCATCAATTCTAAAATCTTTCTGAAGTTTTGGGAGGACAAGTCAGCTTTCTTCTTATTAGTTTTGCTTCTGAGATACTTAATGTTCAGCTTTCTTAGCTTTAATAAAGCAGTGTCTACCCATAGCTCAGCTTTCCAAATTCAAAACTTTTGTTGGTATGTCTTGTATCTCGTATCTTCTCTATTCCCATTTTTGACCTTGGGAATTTGTATTTTCCTATCTACTGTGATTTTAGTGAAGTGTATGATGAAATGAAATTTTTTAAACTGTGTGTTCTTTTTAGCAGGATGTCTATGTTATCTCACTTTATCTTTACTGCAATCCTGTCCTCTAGTGACTATATTGCAAAGAGTTAAGAAGAGAGTTTCAGAATGATAACATGTCTGGCTGGGGTATTAATAAGAAATAAAAATAATAATAAAAAGCCTACTAAAGAGTATGTACTTGTAGCAATATTTTCTGACTTTGAGGTCTCTGGTGTTTCTACTATTATGCATTATAGGGCTGAGTCAGCAAACTATAGTCGATATTCCAAAAATGTCACACTGAGTGTTTTTGTCAATAAAGTTTTAATGAAACACAGTCATGATTATTTGTGTACTATTTGTGGCTGTTTCCACACTATGATGGCAAGAGTTGATAATTTTTTTTTGAAACAGGGTCTTTCTCTGTCACCCAGGCTGGAGTGCAGTGCGATCTTGGCTCACTGCAGCCTCCACCTCTCAGGCTCAAGTGATTCTCCTGCCTCAGCCTCATGAGTAGCTGGGATTACAGGCATCCACCACTACCCTGACAAATTTTTGTATTTTTAGTAGAGATGGGATTTCATCATGTTGGCCAGGCTGGTCTTGAACTCCTGGCCTCAAGTGATCCACCCACCTTGTCTTCCCAAAGTGCTGGGATTACAGATATATGCCACCACGTCTGGCTAGATGACCATTTTTTATAAAGGCTGCAATGCCTAAAGTATTTATTTTCTCATCTATTCAGAAAAAGTTTGCCAGTCTTTAAATCCTTTTATGGTGGCCACCTCGAATCACCCAATTCTACTAACCCTGTCTTCATCTTTGCACATAGTTCCACCTCTGGAAAATGTACATCTCTTTATCTTCCTTTGTTTAAGAAGAGTGTGTCACGTGCCTGTAATCCCAGCTTCTCAGGAGGCTGAGGCAGGATAATTGCCTGAACCCAGGAGGCGGAGGTTGCGGTGAGCCGAGATCGCGCCATTGCACTCCAGCCTGGGTAACAAGAGCGAAACTCCGTCTCAAAACAAACAAACAAACAAAAAAAAGAGTGTGTGATTTAACTGGGTTTTAAAATAATTGTGTTAAGTCATATCATCTCTGACTTTTTATATTCCCGAAATTACTCAGAAACAATTTTTTTCGCTATGTAATTCATTTTCGTTCATAAAAATATTTATAACTGTCTAGGCACCTGGTATATTTTGGAGGAAGAACATTTGGACACTGTCTTTATTTACTTGGTCCAAAATTGTAAGTTAATTGGTGACTTTAGAATTTCACTGCAAGCTATATGAACACATCTGGATTTGGTCAGAGAGCATCACATGTCTTTGTTAAACAAATAGAAGCATCTGCTATATCTTTGTATCTTATTAAATCCTGATGTTAGTAACAATGATCTTGTTAAGCATGGAGATTTCAGCAAATTCTTAGGTTCTATCTCATTTGTCTGATAATGCGTGTATGTGGATGTTTTCCTATTTCTGTACCCACAAAACAAGTAAATCTGGAAGAGTAATCTTTTGGCACAACTAGGCAATTCTCCAGTACAAATATAGCTACTTTAATATTTTTATTATATTTTAAATGTGTGTCTCAATAAGCACAATATTTTCAATTTAAGACATGGCTCTGATAAATGACTTTTATGAATATAGTTCAAACCACAAAAATCATAATATCCAGCATGATGGAATTGATTTACTGTTTGCCATAAAATACATATTCTTTGGAGATTAACTAGCAAATAATAAAACCTCACATTCCAAAATAAAAAAAGTAAAAAGTGAAAATAAGCCAGCAATTTAAAAAAAAAAAAGTGAAAGAATAACCAAATATCATTGACATAATTCTGTTTGGTAGAATGTTATCAGAAAGACATTTAGGCAGATTTGGAAGGAGTAGGCAGATGGTATTATATACAGTATTATGCACTTCAAAGATAGGATGATAGAGTCCAAAAGTGCCTAAAGTTAACATCTAGGAACCTGAATTTTATTCTCTTCTCTGCGCTAATTGCTCTGTGACATTTGCTGTATTCTAGGTATCAACTTCATCATGAAAAGCTAGAACACAAAAATAGATAAACTAGTGGTTGGATTTGCTGATTTTTTTTATAGCTCATTCAAATTTTAACTCTCTACAATACAATTGGAATTTACTGATAGTTTTCTTACATACAATGTATTAATAATTTTGCAAGTTTAGTGCACTAAGAAAATTCTCACTTTATATTTTAGTTTAAAAATGAGTGAGGACTGCATGCGGTGGCTCATGCCTGTAATCCAGGCACTATGCAGGCGCTGAGTCAGGCAATTGAGACCATACCGGCTAACGTGGTGAAACCCCGTCTCTGCAAAAAAATATAAAAAATTAGCTGGGCGTGGTAGCATGAACCTGTGGTCTCAGCTACTTGGGAAGCTGAGACAGGAGAATCCCTTGAACCAGTGAGGTTGCAGACTCAATCTCAAAAAAAAAAAAAAAAAGAAAAAAAAAAGTGAGAACATTTTTCTCAGTCTAAAAATTTCTGATCAGATTTTGCCTAGTGCTGATCACCCTGAACATTAGTAAATCTGCCAGGATGTTTTGCTATGGTTGCACTCCACTGAAATAAAATTGCATTTTCTAATATCTCTCCTGAAAATTCAGATATGCCAGACATGATGCATATTCTGTTGATATTTGCATACCTGCACCCTGCAGAGTAACAAGCCTAAGCAGCATTTAAATACCTAACACTTTCATACTTAGACTTCATGCTAAGTCTAAGAAGAAATATTGAAATGCAACATTAAAAAATGAAGCTCTTCAAAACATCCCAAGATCATCATGTGAATTATCAGCACCTTGTTAAGATAATTGTACATATTTAATAAGCGTTCTGTAATAATTGCCTATTACGAAGAAAATTAAAATTGGAAAATAGGTAACATTTGGCAAGGGGATGATAGGTTAAAATACAATTAATTACTAACTCACAAAAAAAGAGGTAAGATGTTTATTATACTTCAAGAGAATATTCTAGTATCTTCTCTTATACACTGCTTAATGGGAACCAGAGAAAAGTAACTCAAATGGCAGGCTAATGTTGTAACATAGCCCTAGAAATATTTTCAGTTTCATCATGTCTCAAAGGGAATTTTCAGCAGAGCACAATCCTTACATTAAAACTCCCGAGAAGAATAGAGAACATTTCCTAGGTGAAGTGATATTAGTGAGTCAGAAAACCCAGTGAGCAGCCACAAGTTCCCTTTTGAACAGAGATCTGAGGAATTGGCTCTGTGATCCTGAAATGCCAAGTAAATATAGTAAACTGAATATAGCGAACCTAACTAGTAAACCAAACCTCCTTGTCTGTGACAAAGGTGTTCTAATGGGCGGTATATTATTAAATATTACATGTGTATATTAAAATGAATTGGAAATCAGTTTGAATTTTTATTAAGAGATATTTTTTACAAAATTCTGGAGTTATACATTGTCATTCCAAGATACTTAATTTATTCTAAATACGTGATTATCAGCATTAAAGCATTCATTTCAAGAAGAAAAACATGGGTTGACTATTATTGTGGGTTGAATTGTGTCCACCAAAAAGACATGTTAAAGTTGTAAATGTGACCCCAATGCCTGTAAATGTGACCTTATTTAAAAATAGGATCTTTAGAGATGTAATTATGTTAAGATGCGGTCATATTCAATTAGCGTGGTTCCTAATGCAATGATTGTTGCCCTTATAAAAAGAGAAAACAGATAAAGACATAGATGCACAGGTAGGATGCTGTGTAAAGACAGAGGAAGAGAAAGGTATTACATGCAAGCTAAGAAATAGCAAGGATTACCAGAAGCTAGGAAGGGGCAAGGAAAGATTTTACCCAGACTCTTACAGGAAACAGTCTTTCTGACACGTTGATATCAGACTTCTGACCTTCAAACTGTGAGAGTATAAATTTCTCTTGTTCTAAGCCATCCACTTTACAGTATTTTGTTATGGTAGCCCTAGGAACTTAATATAAGTGTGAAAATGCACTTAGGAACAGTAACATTATCAAATCTGTTTTCCACATAACAATTTGTTGATTAATAATGACTACCTTTACTGCAAAGAAAATAAGGTGACATATTTGAGCGGAACAAATCTTGAGAGTAATTTTTTCAGTCTCATTTTTTTCCTACGATCTAAACAGTTGGTTTCCATAGAGAATATGTTAAGAATCCAAACTGCAAATAATCAGCTGTGTTTTTTTTTTTTTATTGGTCTAATAAGCAAGCATATTGATTAGTCTTATTTTAAGTCCAGGCCTTCCTGACTGGAATATGCCTGGGTTTCATAGGTGAATCTATTTAGGAATTTATTTCAGATTGCTTTTGTCTGCCTTCTGGAAAACATGAGTATAAAATATTTTGATTTTATGTGGGGACTTAAATTCATTATATGAAGAACAGTAAAAACATCGGGGGTTGGGAAACATTTTGCTGGCAGCAGGTTTAATAGAAGTGTTATATTAGTCATGCTTGGTTGCCTATACATATAGCTAGATGCATTTAAATATCGATGTTCTGCAATTTAAGATTTTGATATCCTTCTGAAAAATCATTACCAAAACTAGGATAAGTGATACCAGCAGTATATAGTGAATGCATAAGTATAAATATGAATAAAATAGTAGAGTTGCTTGGTAGTCAAGCATCTGGAGCTCTGTTATTTGTGAACATAATACTTGTGTCTTTAAACAACTGGGATTTTAAGATTTAAATTGGAATGAGGTTACTGGTTTTAAAGCTTTGGTATTTCCAGGCTATTGTAAAAACTCCTGAACCTTTGAATGGCACAATGCAAAGAACAATTGCCCAGAGAATTTTACTTAGCAAAGTAAACCCCTGCATGGAGGGTGGGAGAAAATTAATATTTGCTAAATAATTATAGCCAATATCATTGACTGATTAGTCACTAAATACAAGGACCATAATTATCACTACACATATATTTTCTCCACTAATTTAGTCTCTATAAAAACATAATGCGATATTTATTCAAACCCTTTACAGACGAAGAAGTGAGTCTAAAGACTGTCAGTAGTCGCTAAGATATTGTAGGGATACAATGAATGTTTGTGAAAGGAGGAAAGGTTGAAAAGAAGAAAGTAAATAAAGAAAAGAAAAAAGAAAGGAGAAAGGAAAGAAGATAGAGAGGAAGCAAGGAAGGTTTATTGCTTTGGATTCTCAATATAATACTACTAGAAATTAAAGTTACAAGATTTAGAGTCAGGCAACTTCCCAAATTCTTGTTCTTTTCACCCTAACACATTCATTTCTTTGGTATTGTTTATATGTTTAAACATCCTACCAATCTTTATCCTTCTTATAGTCTGAGAAAAAGATACTCCTCCCCTTTTTTTTTTCAGGTATAAGATGAATACTAAGAGCAGAGAATGAATGTTGGCATTTTGTTTGGCTATATATATTTTTTATTCCCCAATTCTGCAGCTATTTTTATATTAAAAAAATGAAACACAGAAATAGAAGAAAAATTGCAGAAGAAACTAAATAATATAAATGACAGAACTAACACAAAGGATAGTAAGTAGGATTAATCCCTTACTAGCTTTACATGAGGTAATACAATGTAACATCTCAGTAGATGATGATAAATTAAGGAATTTTATTTTAATCCTTAGAGCAACATTTTAAAAGAAAATGCAAAGTGGTATATTTGAAAAAACAATGGAGAAATAAAAATAAAATAATATAAAAACATTCAGTTAATGAAGAAGACACAAATAGAAGGCCAAATTGAAAATCATATAGGGCCAATTAAAAAAACTAAGAATCATACTGGTACTTTAAATTATACCTATGTATATTACACTAATGTAAATGCATTTAAACACCCAAATTTAAAAGAACTATTCCAGCCTGGGTGACAGAGTAAGACACTGTCTTAAAAAAAAAATTAACATTATATTTTCTATGAGATAATTTTATACATAAATACAATTTCTGTTTAAAGTAAAAATAAGCAGAGATATAATAATATAAGCAAATAAGAATGAAAAATGTTGATGCCTATATAAATATTATAAAATTAAACCAATGGAACTAAAGTGAGAAAAAAAGGAATCCAATATAGAGAATTTATCATTCCTCTTCTAGAGGAAGAAAACAGATGACCAATATCAGGAATGAAGAAGGATATATTACTGCAGTTTCTATTATCTTAGAGTAAGAATGGTATAAGCAATTTTATGTAAATGAATTGAGCCACTAAAATTATATAAACAAATTATTTTTAAAACCAACTTGAAAAGCTGTAACAGTTGGCATAGGCTTATGTATACAAAACACACACACACACAAACACACACACACACACACACACATTAAATTATCAAAAACCTTCCCCAAAAGAAAACACTAAGCTTAACTGGATTTACTAGTGAATTTTAAGCTTAAAAAATATACCAACTAGACATAATATTCCTTCACATATATTCTTTCTGTAGGAGAGGAAAAATAATTTTCCCTATACTCAATTCTTAGCTGAAACAGACTCTTCAAAGAAAAGACAGATTAATAAGAGAAAAACAATTATGAGTATAACATGTATATCTCATGCATACATGGGAGACAGCCAAAGAATGAGTGATTCTGAAAAAGATTATTTTGAATTAATGCTTATATAGTATCTTCAATGAAGAACAGTGCATTTTTAGAGAAATGACAAGGAGCAGGAAAAGGACTTTGGGTCTCTAAGGCATGGAAGATTGTGGGAAGGCAAATAAATAGTAGATAGAGTTAGTAAAGTTTGTCATGTAGACTCCTCCTCACCTCCAGGGTGATAAGCATCTAAAGTTATCTTCAGGCTCAACTTTTGTACTTCAGAGAGAAGGCTGGAGGGACACTTTCATCTTTGTAAATTTATGTTCTGCTTTAGTCAAATTGCGGGGTGGGGGTGGGCAGAGAGCTTTGCTTATAATTTGCTTTTCAATTGCCTTCAGCTTAGAAGAACCCCCATGCCAAGATGGCACAATTTGAGGTGGCATATTCTGGTCTACACAGGAAAAAGGAATACATCCTAACTGGTCTTGATGACTGGCATACGCTGGATACTGAAACCTGATAAGACATTAAAATAAATTAAAAATTTGGACCAAATTCTCTAAAAAATAGATTTAAACATTCTTAAGAAAATATTAATAACTACATGTAATAAACACAATAGTGTATAAAAGTCGTTCATTAGAAGATAGAGTTTGTAAGAAATTTTTAAAAATGCAAAATTTGTTTAACACTGAAAACCATTCAAAGTAAATCAAATATTAACAGAATAGCAGTGAAGAACACATGATCAACTCAATAGAGAAAAAAAAAAGAATTTGACAAAATGCAATATTCAAGGTTAAAAAAACGAAAGGGTAAAAGACTTTTCAAGAAACTAGGAAGAAAGAAGTTTGAGGTTCAATAAAGGGAACTAAACAAGTACAACTAAAAGAAGTAACTACTTTGAACATACTCCGCTAATATCTGGAATAAAGTTAGGATGTTTGCACTCAGTGATTCTGTTCAGCATTGAACTGGGGCATTCTATCTAGTGTAATTGGTCAAGAAAAAGAAATTAAAGGCTTAAAGTTTATTTAAGAAGAAATAAAATTTTGCTCTTTATAAATGATAGGATTGATTATATGATAAATACTAAGGAATATATAATACAACTACTGGGTCAATAAACGAATTTAGCATATTACAGAAAAAAATCAACTTATTTCTAATTTCTAGCAGCAAATTAATAAAAAGTAAAATTAATTTTATTCATGATAGCTTCAAAAACAATCTAAAATTAATGAGATGTTCAAGATTTGTACACTGTGTAAATCATCAAAATAAAATGGAGAACTAAATTAATGGAGAGATACTATATTTTTGGACCAGAATATTCAATATTGTTGATATTAACTTTCCCAAATCAACCTACAGATTCAAGATAATCTCAATTATAATAATAGCAGGATTTTGTAAGAAAAATGAACAGATTGACTTAAATATTTGTGTGAAAGTACAAAAAATTTAGAGTAAATTAAAAAAAAACTGGAACAAATTAATAAAAGTGGAGTACGTATAATGTATGACTTTGCATCATAATCAGAGAAGCAATAATAAAGAAAATGTGATATTGGTATAAAGAGACTCAAACTGATGAATTAAACAAAACCATGATTCTGAAATACACCAACATATATATGGATATTTGATTGTTAGCAAAGGCATTTGTTCCACTGAGTTATGAAAAAAAATACTTTTAATAAATAGTGCTAGAACATATGGATAACTATATATGAAAAAGAAAAGGAAAGAAAACCTTGACCCTATCACATACCACACACAAAATTAATTTAAAATGGACCATAGATTTAAATATAAGAGCCAAAACAATAATGACTCTAAAGAAAAACACAGGAGAATATTTTTGTTACCTTGTGTTAACAAATGTTTTTAGGTAAGACACAGAAACCAATAACTAAAAAAAAAAATGATAAAATTGACTTTGTTATAATGAAATACTTCTCATCAAAACATATGAATAACAGATAAGGAAAAGGCTTGGAGAGAATATTGTTCAGTCATATCTCATAAGAAACTTGAGTCTACAATTTAAACTATTCCTAAAATTTAGAACAAAAATAAGAAAAAGACAAAAGACTTGAACAAATACTACACAAAGAAAGATACAAACAATGGCCACTGACATATAAAGAAGTTCTTAATATTATTAGTTTTCAGGGAAATTTAAAGTACATTCACTAGAAAGATTAAAATCAGGATTTCCATGATTACTGGTGATAGTATAAAATAATATAAACACTATGGGAAATGGTAGTTTCTTATAAAGTTAAATATTTATCTGATTATGACCCAATAATTACATTTATAGAAATTTACAAAGGAAAATACAAATTTCTTTACAAAAAACTTTCATAAGGCCAGGTGTAGGGGTTCACACCTGTAATCTAAGCAATTTGGGAAGCTGAGGTGAGAGGATTACTTGAGTCTAGGTTCAAGACCAGCCTGGGCAATACAGACAGACTCTGTCTCTCTCTCCAAAAAAAAAAAAAAAAAAAAAAAA
Source organism: Saimiri boliviensis (assembly GCF_048565385.1). NCBI lineage: Eukaryota > Metazoa > Chordata > Mammalia > Primates > Cebidae > Saimiri > Saimiri boliviensis. The sequence goes on along the minus strand of NC_133454.1, from coordinate 40,678,252 downwards.
AAAAAAATAGCTGCGGATGGTAATGCATGCCTGTGGTCCCAGCTACTCTACTTGGGAAGCTGAGGTGGGAGGATTGCTTGAGAGTAGGAGGCTGAGGCTGCAGTGAGCCATGATTGTGCCACTGCACTCCAGCCTGGGCTAGAGTAAAATCCTGTCTTAAAGAAGAAAAAAAAGAATGTATATAATATTCATGGCAGCTTAATTCACATTAACCAGCAAATATAAATGTCTATAAAAAAGAGAGACAATAAACAAAACATGGTATATTCATCCCATGAAATACTATCCAGGAATAAAAAGAACAATATACAAAAAACAGGAAAAAAATCCTAAAACACCAAAAGGTCCTAGTTCTGTAGAAGACATTCAAGCAAAAATGCAAGCAAGTATAGAAAAAGATGGTTCTCTTCCCAAAGTAGAACCCAAGTTCATCAATTATGCAAAGAAATGTATCCAGATGACTAACCAGGAGGTTATTCAAGATATCTGGCAGTGGAGGAAGTCTCTTTAAGAGAATAGTTTAAACAATTTGTTAGAATTTTTCTGTCTTATTTCATTTCCCTATTTGTTAGAATTTTTCTGTCTTATTTCATTTCCCTAACAGTGGGTATCTGACTATCCTTTTTATAATGCAAAGTGAGAAGTTTCCTTACCATGTTTGATAAATGTTGTCCAGGTTCCATTGCCAAGAATGTGTTGTCTAAAATGCCTGTTTAGTTTTTAAAGATGGAACTCCACCCTTTGCTTGGTTTTAGGTATGCATGGAATGTTATGATAGTATATAGTAGTAGTGGCGGTCAGACATGGAAACAATGGGGAGACAAAAATATACATGTGAAATAAAACTCAGTATTTTAATAAAGTAAAAAAAAAAGAATGATGCACTCATATATACAATTACATTACTCTCACAGTCATTATGTTGAATGAAAGAAGTCTTTCATAAAAGAACATATGTTATTTAATCACTATATATACTGTTCTAATAAAGGTAAAACTAGAATATGATGGAACAACAGAAGAGTAATTACTTTTAGGAGGAAATAAATCAAAAAATATATAAGGGGTCTTTCTGAATGAAAAAATTATTCTGTATTTTGGCAGGAATGTGGGTTACAGAGGTGCAATTTACCTCTAAACTCTAAAATTCTTACTAAAAAATTTACTGAATTAAATTTAAGATTTGTACATTTCACTGTATGTCAACTTTACCTGATAAAATGAGTTGTATACAAACACTTATTTTTGTTAACAAGTTTGTTTTCTATAGTGATATGGGTTAGAAAAGCTAAACCTGACCTCTGGGTGTAAATGAACAAATGCATTGAGAATAAAGAAAGCCAATTTTCTCACTGTTGAGGAGGAAAAAATATAGAAATAGCAATAACTAGAATGTACACACTCCTACTGAATCAAAATTAGAACTATCACTATATATCTTTGTGAAATATGAATATATGTGAAGGCATAGAAATAACTCTAGATATATGCTTATATATATGTGTATATGTATACATGTTAGTTCTCTCATATCAGAAGGCTCAGAAGCACACCCATAGTTATAAGCACACTTAGGAATCAGATATTGTTTTATACATACCATTCAACATGAAATAGAACCAAAGCTCTATGAAGAAGTACCTGATTCCAGGACTAAGGAAGGAAAAGTTCTAGATGAGCCTGGATCATCTTATACAAGAAAGTAAGGTAATAAGATAGTGCACAAAGAATCCAGGGTCATGGCAAAAAGACACTGAAACCATCTTAAAAAGACTTCTACTGAAGAAATTTGGGATAATTTTGGCAATAAAATAAGTAATGAAGTAACAGGTTATAAACTGTTGAATAAAAAATTGAGTCCATACTGATATAAAAATCAATTAATTAATTAACAGAGGGGAAGGGAAAGCTCTTCCTTATAATAGGATGTCAACTAAGAAATACAGAAAAGAACAGTGGAATTTAAAATATGTCAGCTGATGCTGAAACTTGTAGGAAGAAATTTAATGAGAATCAGAAATTTCTATTATATCAAACACTCTTCCCATGTTTTTGTTAGTGTGATAACATCACTATAACTAAAATGACCAAAGCTAGCATGGCCAATATTGGGATGAACTGACATCATGCTCCTGATATGAGTTTTCCTCATAATGTAATTATGACCAGCAATTCCAAAGTAAGAACATTCTTCCAAAAAGAAAATAAAAGACATTCTTCAAAAAATTCAGATCAAGGAACAAAAACAAAGCTCAAGAATTTCTCTAGATGTAAAAGCACTAAAGATAATGAAATCCTCAGGGTGATCATAGATTGTATCTCTGTAGCAAAATCCTGTTACTCTTCCTTTTGAATCTTTACTTTTCATTTCCTCTTGATACTTTTTCTATTTGTTTACAGCTATATTTCAGATGACTTCTATACTTAAAAAAAATAGCCAGTAACAAAAGCTCCCTTGAATATATTGTTTCCTTGAATGACTTTTTTTTTGTACTTCCTCGGTTCAGCACTATAACCTCCTCGCTCCCAAATAAGTAGTTTTTTAGCCATTGTGTTTGCTAGGTGCTAACATGATTTCTTGTTTTATTTGATTTAATAGTCACGATACATCTTACAGAAAAAAGTCAAGCTATAAACAACAACATTGTGATAACCAATAAAATTTGCATATGGAATGTTTAGATAATGTATCCAGGTTAAATTTCCTAATTTTGATAACTGTTTTTTAGTTTTATAAGGGTGTTTCTTTAATCCTAGGAAATAAATGCAAACACTTTTGCATCTAAATGTAAGGGCCATTATATCTACAACTTCCTCTAACTCTGAAATTGTTTTTAAAATTCGTATATATGCATACCTTGTGTGAAATAAAAGAGAAAACGAGAAGGAAAACAAATGACAAAATGTAAATCGTTGGTGAATCTAGGCAGGTGTATAGGAATTTTTTGTTTCATTCCTGCAACTTCTTTATAATTTTGAAATACCAAATTAGAAAAAAAACAAAGAAAGAAAAAACAGAAGACTTCCACAAAAGTGGATTGTAAGTTTAAGACTACAACTGGGGAACAGATGGGGCTGGTTCCTCAGGAGAATAGATTTTTATAGAAGCGCTATTTTTTGTAGATCAGTTACTTCTGTGCAATCCAATCAAAGCAGTTTTAAGGAAGCTTATAATGAGAATCCCAAAGCTACCTGGAATTACATTCCTGATAACTACAATTTGACTTTCACTGCAAACAGAAGAAGCTTTTATTCAAAAGACTGCTCCAAAGCAATTCTTCACAGCCAGCTGACTATCCCACAGCCTACTTTCCTAAAATAACTAGGTTATTTGCAAGCTTAGCTCTGTTATTTGCCCTGAATTATCCACATGTCTATAATATATTCAAAACCCTCTGAGCCATTAACTATCCTAAATTTTTCCTGTTTCAGAAAAAAAAAGCTGTTTATTTTTTCAAATTCAACTTCCATCTTTCCAAGAACAATTCTTTTCCTGGGCCATCAATCTCATACTGCCAGGCCCCCTCAATAAAGATTGCACTCTGTTTCATCAACCACAAATTCCTGTTACTCTTCCTTTTGAATCTGTACTCACTTTTCTATTTATATGTTTTTATATGTTTACAGTTATATTTTAGATGATTTCTATACTTTAAAAAATAGCCAATAACAAAAATTCACTTGAATATATTGTTTCTTTGAATGGCCTTTTTTTTTTTTTTTGGTACCTCCTCTTTTCAGCATTGTAACCTCCTCACTCCCAAATAAGTAATTTTCAAGTCATTGGGTTTGCTAGGTGCCAGCATGATTTTCCTGTTTTAATTGATTTCATAATCATCATACATCTTAGTTTTATGCGGCCACTTAATTTTACAGAGAAGAAATTTAAAGAAACTTAAAGACATTAATATGTCCAAAGTCATGTGATTAATTACTGGGTGAGATGGATTTTGAACCAGGGTGTGATTCCAGAGCATACTGTTTTACTCAGAATATTAAGTTGTACAATACTGAATTATTTAATCTGCACGCAATCTGTTTTTTTTCCTCGGTGCTAACTTGAGAAAAACTCTCTTGAAGTTGACCATGGCTTTTTTGTGTCTTAGGGCTTGACATTGTTAAGAAACAGCATAACATTGTAGTTTTAAAGCTTAGCCACTACAGAAGGGAAAATAATGGGTTTAAATCCTAATTGTCATACTTCCTATCCGTGTGATTTTATCATTGACCATTCTAAGCCAGGTCTTTCATCTGAATTAAATGGAAGTAAGAGTAAAGTCTACCTCACATAGTGTTCTTTAAGAGTTAAATTAAATGCGGTCATGCATTAGAGAGCATTTATTACAGTGCTTAACACTGTTAAGTTGGCCACACCTAAGTTTCAATAAATGATAGCAATTATTCATTAGCAGACTTTCCTTGCTTTTCATACACTAGCTTGGCTCATTTACTTCTTCACTATTTCTTTATGACTCCCATGCCCTTTCTACTCATTCAATCTTCAAAATCATCTTTGGCTCTCTACATACATTTTAAAATACTTATTGTCTACAAATATGGCTACAATTATCACATTATTGTAGGTGATTCTGAATCAGTTTCTTGGTCTCTGAATACTCTCTAAACTTCAGAATTAATTAACCATTTTCACTAATTCAAATATTGTTAGTTATTCTTTCTTCATTTTTTTCTTTTTTAAACCTGGCAGGCCGGGCGCGGTGGCTCAAGCCTGTAATCCCAGCACTTTGGGAGGCCGAGGCGGGTGGATCACAAGGTCAAGAGATCGAGACCATCCTCTTCAACATGGTGAAACCCTGTTTCTACTAAAAATACAAAAAATTAGCTGGGCATGGTGGCACGTGCCTGTAATCCCAGCTACTCAGGAGGCTGAGGCAGGAGAATTGCCTGAACCCAGGAGGCGGAGGTTGCGGTGAGCCGAGATCGCGCTATTGCACTCCAGCCTGGGTAAAAAGAGCAAAACTCCGTCTCAAAAAGAAAAAAAAAAAAAAAACAAACCTGGCAGCCTCCAAAATGACACATGAATTATCTGACAAATTGTTTTGGTACTCCCCACACCCATCTACCTCTTGTTTCTTTGCCCATCTTCTTACACATCATTTTCAATTGTCCTTTCATCTACATCCCTGTTAGAAAGATCAATGAAAATATGACCAGTGAAGCATGATGCTAATTTTTGCAGTAGACTGGGTATGTCAAAATTATAGGCAGTAATCAATCTCAGGCACATATGAGTTAGGAATGTAAGGGGTACAGGGTTTCAGGAAGGCCATTCTAAAATATGAAGAATGATTAATTTCCTTTGGGCACATACCCAGTAATGGATTACTTGGGCAAATATTAGCTCTGTTTAAACTTCTTTGAGAAATCTCCAAACTGGTTTCCATAGTGGCTAGACTAATTTACTTTCCCAACAACAATGTATAAGTGTTCTCTTTTCTTCACAACCTCACCAGCATCTGTTATTGTTTCACTTAAAAATTTTAAAAAAATTAAAATTTTTTTGAGATGGAGTCTTAATCACTCTGTTGCCCACACTGGAATGCAGTGGCGCCATCTCAGCTCACTGCAAGCTCCGCCTCCTGGGTTCAAGGGATTCTCTGCCTCAGCCTCCTAAGTAGCTGGGATTACAGGTGTGCACCACCATGCTTGGCTAATTTTGGTATTTTTAGTGGAGACGGTTTCGCTATGTTGGCCAGGCTGGTCTTGAACACACTTCTGACCTCAAGTGATCTGCCTGCCTCATCCTCCCAAAGTGTTGGGTTTACAGGTGTCAGCCACCATGCCTAGCCTGTTTGAATTTTTAGTAACAGCCATTCTGTCTGGTGTGAGATGGTATCTCGTTGTTTTGATTTGTGTTTCTCTAGTAATGACTATTTTTTCATGTTTGTTGGCCACTTGTATGTTTTCTTTTGAGACGTGTCTGTTCATGTTCTTTGTTCATTTTATAAGGGGCTCATTTGTTTTTGCTTGTTGATTTGTTTCAGTTCCTTACACAAATAGATTCTGTATATTAAACCTTTGTAAGATGCAGTTGGCAAGTATTTTCTTCCATTCTGTAGGCTGTCTGTATACTCTGTTGATAGTTTCTTGTACTGTGCAGAAGCCATTCACCGAAAAGATGCATGCACTTGTATGTTCATCACTGTGCGATTCACAATAGCAAAGACATGGAATCAATTTAGGTGGCCATTAATGGTGGATTGGATAAAGCAAATGTGATACATAGACAACAAGGAATACTATACAGCCATAAAAAAGAACAAAATCTTTTGAAGACATGTTTCTTTGGAGGCCATAATCCTAAGTGAATTAACACAGAAAAAGAAACTAAATAATGCATGTTGTCACTTATAAGTGGGAGGTAAACACTGAGCACACATGTACATAAACATAGGAATAATAGCCACTGTGGACTACTGGAGTGGGAGAGGGGAACTTGTGTTAAAAAAAACTGCCTATTGGGAACTATGCTCACTACCTGGTTGATGAGATCCATACACCAAAATTTAGCATCATGCAATATACTCATGTAATAAACCAGCACATATAACCCATATCTAAAATAAAATTTGAAACCTTAAAAAATAAAACAAGGCCAGGCGCAGTGGCTCAAGCTTGTAATCCCAGCACTTTGGGAGGCCGAGGTGGGTGGATCACGAGGTCAAGAGATCGAGACCATCCTGGTCAACATGGTGACACCCCGTCTCTACTAAAAATGCAAAAAAATCAGCTGGGTATGGTGGTACGTGCCTGTAATTCCAGCTACTCAGGAGGCTGAGGCAGGAGAATTGCGTGAACCCAGGAGGCGGAAGTTGCGGTGAGCCGAGATTGTGCCATTGCACTCCACCCTGGGTAACAAGAGCAAAACTCCATCTCAGAAATAAATAAATAAATAAAATAAAATAAAATAAAATTTAAAAATATGAAAAAACATATGGACATTGTGGTAACAGAGATGTAGGCTGAACAACATGTGAAGAAGGCACAGAGCCAAATGGCCTGGCAGAAAGAAAGCATCCAAGAGCTCAAAAATAACTTGGAAAGAAACGAAATGATATTTTGTATAGTTTATTAGATAGCATTTTAAAAAAATTTTAGTTTTCTTTTTGGAGAGATTTTATTCTCTAATCTCTCCTCAATTGACTATATGTTAGATCTTGATTGATTTAGTTTTCTAGAGGGTTGATAATTTTGTCCTGGTAGGTCACTATAGACCTGGGGAAATACTACATCCTTTCTTTATTCTCAGTCTGAGAAGTGCAGTTTTTCAACCCTGGTTTAGACTTTTTCTGTTCTATTAAACAATGTTGGTGTCTCAAGATAGGAAGACCCTTAGTTTCTTATCCTATAGCGTAAAACTCTTTAATTATAGTATTCTGAAGTTTCAAAATATATTAAAAAGTATAAACATGATAGAATGTCATATACTATGAAATAATGCAGAATTAAAGTAAAATTTTCTGCACTCTGGAAAAACCTAGTTTGTCTAAAAATATAAATGAATAGGTTATACTTGAAATTCTGCTTGTTTTTCTTAAACCTATTTTTAATTCAAATATTTAAAAAAAATTTAAGGTTCTGGTTTGTGTAAAAGGAAAAGGTCAAAATGAACCACAAAACATTTTTGTCTTCAAAATTTGGTAAACATAATTTCAGATGTGATTCTGTACATTATATGTAGACATAAATTAAAAAATATATATAATTGCATATGCATCTATATATGGATGAATGGATGGACAGAAAAGTATGTTTGTATCTTCCTATAAGTGTACTTAAACATATGACATTTAATTTAAATTTTATTGGAAAAGATTTATTAAACTTCAGATATAGACTTTTCTACTATAAGTGATATGTATTCATTAAATATCTTAAGATTTAAATATGTACACAGACCTATATGAAAAATCAATTAGAAGATTTTTGTTATTTTTTAATTGCATGTTTCAAATTTAGATATCATAAAATAAATTCCTGCTATGGAAAATGATATAATATTAACATACTTTCACTTCACACATACTAATGTTGTTACTTGTATTATTAATTCTATCTTGACAAATTTTGAAACAACTTCATTTTTTATACTATACCTTTTATAATTGTTCACTTATAGATCTATATTTTAAAGGTTTCAGTATTTACTGCTATAATATCATCTATATTATGGCATATTTTGTTTAACTGAATGTCATTAAAATTAATTTTGTTTTCATTTGGTTATTTTTCCCCAAAGGAAAGCTTCTAAAATCCATTATTTTTTTCTCTGCAAACCAAGAATAATTTTCTCCTGAATCTACACTTGAAATTAATACAAAATTATATATCTTTTAAGTAATTACATATCTGTATCATGCATCCATTCATCCATATATACATGCATATATATTATAAATATATATGATACAGCTTTTGTATTTCAGAAATTTGCAGAAATTTTCTTCTGGCATTATGTCTTACTATGCAGATGTCAGGAACCATCTGACTGTTCTTTCTTGTACATCATTCAGTTTTTTTCATCTGCATGGCTGCATATCTAACTATTTCTAAGATTAAGAAATGTTATCAATGTATATCTTTGCTTGTTCTTAACTATCATGAGGTATGTTTTCAATTAAAAGATATAATATTTACTTCAGAATCTTTAAATTATATAATTGAACATATTTGTCATCATCTCTGTGTAACTAGCCATGAAGTTTTATTAACCTCATCTCTTTGAACAAATACTCACTTCACCCATGCTACTTCCAGGCTGCTACCTGTGATTTACTTAACTTTACAAATACAATCATATATACTATCAAGTGAATGGTACCTATTACTTGTATAATATACAGAGTATGATGTACCTATGCCCATAGAAATAGTCGTCCTGATAAAATATTTGTAGGAATGAACTTTCAGATCTCCGAAACTTACTTTTCCTGAAGTTGACTTATTCATGGAGGTTAGAAGCATATGTTTCTTTCTAGTGCTTTGACTATAGCTGTTGTTTTTTTAATCTCTGAAGATGTATATATATTTTTTCCTTTAGCCTCTGCTTTGGTGAATTACATAAATTCATTTTTGAATTTGGGAGCAACTGCATTCCCAAATTAAACTGCACTTGTTTACCAGGTATTACCAATTTTATATGTTGGATTCTATTTGCTAACATTTTCTCAAGGAATTTTGAGAATGTTTTATGAAAAAAAAGCCAATTTTTCTATGGTTTTCTATTTTTTGTTTGTCTTATAAAATGAGTTTTGTTTGTCTCATAAAATGAGTTAAAATGTTTAATGTCTCATTTTCTGCAAGAATTTGTATATGATTGGTCTTAATTTTTTATAACCATATGAAATATATCACAGTGAATCCACCAGTCCTGAAGTTTGTTTCTTGGAATAATTTTGACCAGTAAACTTAATTTATTTAATTGATAAAAGATTATTTTTATAACTGATAAAAGTATCTATTTTTTTAGCAGAATTTGGCCTCTGCTTTCCAAGTAATTTATGTATTTTATCAAAACCGTCAAATTTTCTGGAATGCAATTTTTTACAACTTTCACTTAGTACAATTAAATTCTTTTTAATGTTTAATTCTTGTGGGTACATGGTTAGTATATACATTTATGGGGTACACAAGATGTTTTGATATAGGCATGCAATGCTGAATAAGCACATTATAAAGAATGTGGTATCCATCCCTCAAGCATTTATCTTTGAGTTACAAACAATCCATTTATACTCTTCCTTAGCATAATTTTAACGTCAGTAGTAATATTCTATTTCATTCCTAATAATGTTTGTCTTGCCTTCTCTTTTTTTCAGTTTGGCTGCAAATGAACAAAGGTCACTGCTCCTATCAGAACCTACTTATTGTTTTATTGATTTGCTCTATTGTTTTTTATTTTCTATTTCATTGGCTCTTGTATTTATCTGTATTTTTTTCTTATGGTTCCTTTGCACTTAGGTTTCACTTCTTTTCTACTTTCTCAGGGTGAAACTTTAGAACACGGAGATCTTTCCTGCTTTCTAATATAGAATTTAATGGTTTATTTCCTTCTTGGCACTGTTTTTGACTATGTGCTGTAATTTTTTATATATTTCACTTTCAATATAATGGAATCTAAAATATTTTCTCTTTTTCCTTTTGATTTTCTTTATAACTCAAAGCCTACATAAAAATGTTGTTTAATTTCCAAATATTTGAAAGTTATCAATATATGTTTTTACTAATTCCTATCTTAATTCCATTTTGCTCACAAAAGTACTTTGAATTCAATTTCTTATATGCAAAGATTTATTTTGTGGACAAGGATATAGCCCGTCTAAATGAATATTCCATGTGTGCCTGGAAAGAATATATTTTCTACTGTTTGTGGGTGAACTATTCTATAAACGTCAATTAGATAAAGGTATTTGATAGTATTGTTCAATCTTCTATATGCTCAGTGATTTTTCTCTTTGCTTGTTTTATTAACTACTGAGAAATTAATGTTGAAATATATAACAGTAATTGAGGGATTGTAGAGTTTTTCTGTCAGTTCTAATAGTTTTGCTGCATGCACTTTGATGTGCAATTGTTACATGCACAGACATTTAGGGTTGTTATATAATTCTTAGTAAATTAATTAATTTATTATTATGTACTATAACTTTTCTCCTTGGCAGAATTACTTCTTCCAAAGTCTACTTGGTTCAATATTAATATTTTTCAAGGTGTATCTTTCCTCATTATTTTACCTTTCACCTGTCTTTATATCTAAAATATTTAAAGCACATTTCTTATAGTTAGCATACAATTGTTTCTTTTTTATTAAAAAATTATCTTTTGGTAATACTGAGTATCATTTACATTTAATATAATAATTGATGTAATTTTTATTAAAAGCTACTAACCTCTAGTTTAACAACTAGGGGTTTGTTCCTTCTGCCCTTTGTTCTTTCATCATTTTTTTATAATTTGTGATTAATGTAAATTTAGTGATTCCATTTTATGTTCACACTTAAGCTTGTTATATCACATTTTCTATTTTCTCTTTTTTTTTTAATTTTAGTGATTGTTCTATGGCATCCAATAAACATACGTAACTTACCACAGGTTCATGCTGTCTGAAGAAATACCTTGAACATTTTTTCTTACAGCATAATACATTTTCTCAGCTCTTGTTTGTCTGAATAAATTTTAATTTCCACTTTAATGTTTCAAAGATACCTTCACTGGTATAGAATTTTAGATTAACAGGTTTTGCTTATTTGTTTTTTTGTATGTTTGCTTTTTCCTTTCAACTGTTTAAAGGTGTCGCTCCATTGTCTTCTGTCTTGCATAGTTTCTGACAAACAGTCTGCTATTATAATTTTGATTTGAGTTCATCTGTTAGGTAATGTCTATTGTCTGACTGCCTTCTCAGCATTGTTTTATAGATCCATACACTATGGCCAATTTTAACAAGCTTTTCTTTTTGTATTTCAACTTCATTAATTTTTTAAAAATACTTCTTCATGCTTACTAATTTCTTCCTCAGTTCTGCTGAATCTACTAATGAGCCTGTTTAAGAGTTTTGCCATCTGTGATTCTTTTTAATATTTCTAATAATTTGACATAGTCTAATTGTTTTTATTATTATACAGAAAATTTCAATCTATCCATATATGTTGTCTTTTAACTAAATCCTTTAAAAATATTAGCTATAGGAAGTATAAAACTTCTATTTCAATGTAGCCACCATAATATACTCCCCGAGTTTTTTTTATTTCTTTGTCTATAAAAAATGGTTATTTTATCTTCCTTTATTTGAATTTTATAATTTTGAAATCAAATACTTTATATAATGTGTAGAAGAATATAGACTGAAGCAAACAGTATCAACACCTGCAAATACCATTCTACATGCAGTTTGAAGGAATAATCAGTCAATCTTGTCAGAGTTTGAGCTGAGTTTGGGTTTGTGATTGCCACAGTTACCTTCAGTGCAAAGTAAGCTTCAAATTTCACTAAAGATGTTCTTGTACCAGGAGCTGGAGAGCTGACAGGTTTGTTTTTTTGTTTGTGGTCCACCTTCAGCTTTTAGCTAGTCTTGAACATCTGTGCCACATAAGATTGTCTCTTGAAACTCTGTCTCTCCAAGAGCAATAGATTCCATTTACTACATAATAAAATCTTGGTAGGTTAGTGGTGAGAGGCTGAAGAGCTCTGTTTGTTCTTGTCCAACTACAGTCTTAAATGAGTTCCATGTGTCTCAGTCTTAGGAATAGGGAATTATTAGAATTCTTGCTGCTTTTCCCCAAGGCAGGCAAATCTTGTTTTGTATCTGTGGTGGAACTTTTCTGAAAGAGTTTTCTATTTCTCCCCAACAGGAGAGCTCAAATTGTCTTTTTGGATTGAGGGGGGTCCTTTACCCTACCTTGTCCTCAGCAGCAATAGCTATTTTTTTCCTATATATGACATGGTTTTATGCCCCTCCCTTAGCTCAATATTAGAGAATAGGATGTGCAAGGAATGGAGTTTCATGCCTTTCCTGAAATACAGGAAATGATCCCTCCTGTATCTATCAGGTTTCAAACAGGGAAAGAGAACCACTAATACGTAAGTACAGATCCATTACAGGAATGTGACCTTAATCTGTTGTGGGAGATTTTGTCTTTGCATCAAATGCTGGAGCTGGAAATCTATAGGCCAAGCAGTTGGGAAAAGAAGATAGAGAAAAGTAGAGAGATCAAGAACATGTTGGAATCCCAACCACAGGCCAGAGTGTCAATAGGATAAACAAAAATCATGCTCTTTTTTGTTGCTTTTGAACTTTATTTGAATGTTCTACAGAAGCTGGGCCATTCTTCCCAGAGCTAAGTACACACCTGGCCCAGGGTCAGAGAAGCTGAAGGATCCAGGGAAAAATAAGGAAGCTTCCTGTTGCAAAGGAAATTAGTTTAATAATAATGTGGGTAAGCTGTAAAATGACTGCTGACTTTCCTCCTCTCTCTTAATCTCCCAATAATACCTCCTGCCACCTTCTTAACTGGAAACAGTGACAGTAATTCAAAGAAATGTAATTTGCCCTGGCTCAGGTGATATAATATAAAGCCTCGACATCCTCCTTTACTTCTGTACCTCTCTGTTCTCCCACCTTACTTTTAATCTTATTATATGTACTCAGTGCCATTTCTCAGGGTCATAGAAAAGATCTTGGAAGTAAGTATAAACGTCAGTTGTGTCAGGAGATCCCACGAATTCTATACTGCCATGCTAGCTAACATTGGCTTTGTGACTCTGTAGCTTATATAGGTTTTTTTATTTATGAGGTTGAGAGTGGTACTGTTTCAAAATTTCCATACACTAGACAGAAGCAGAACACCAGTCTCCAGATACTGTCTCATCAGTTCCCAAATTTAACTGTTTTGGATATGGTAGGTGTCAAATTATTTAAAATACATTTCCCTCTCCTGCTTTTATCTCACATGCACAGAACTCTCTGGAGTATCTTTTCTATTGGATACAAATTTGGGTTTGAAACATTTGTCAAAGTGGTGTAAGACTTAAACCTGCCAGGCCGGGCGTGGTGGCTCACACCTGTAACCCCAGCAGTTTGGAAGGCTGGGTGGATCACCTGAGGTCAGGAGTTCGAGACCAGTCTGAACAACATAAAGAAACCCTGTCTCTAGTAAAAATACAAAATTAGCCAGGTGTGGTGGCGCATGCCTGTAATCCCAGCTACTCAGGAGGCTGAGGCAGGAGAATCACTTGAACCCAAGAGGCTGAGGTTGCAGTGAGCTGAGATTCTGCCATTGCATTCCAGCCTGGGCAACAAGAGTGAAAACTTGCGCGCGCAAACGCGCGTGCGACAGAGAGAGAGAGAGAGAGAGAGAGAGAGAGAGAGAGAGAGAGAAGCACTAGAAGCAATAGGTAAAAAATGGGTTTGTGGTTCTAAAATTTGCCTTCACAATAAGATAAATCAGAAAGTTAATGAAATATGCTGTCAGGGCTTTATATCCCAGAGATTTTGATTTAATAGAGATAGGACTGGGCTTGGGCATCATTTTGTTGTTTTTTTGTTTGTTTGTTTTTGATTTTTTGAGACAGACTTTTTGCTTTTGTTGCCCAGGCTGAAGTATAATGTCATGATCTTGGCTCACTGCAACCTCCGCATCCTGGGTTCAAGTGATTCTCCTGCCTCAGCCTCCCGAGGAGTTAGAATTACAGGTGCCTGCAACTAAGCTTGGCTTTTTTTTTTTTTTTTTTTTTTTTTTTTTGGTATTGTTAGTACATACAGGGGTTTCACCATGTTGGTCAGGCTGGTCTCAAACTCCTGACCTCAGGTAACTCACCTCCCTCAGCCTCCCAAAGTGCTAGGATTACAGGCATGAGCCACCATGCCCAGTGGGCATCAGTATTTTTAAAAATCTTTCTAGATGAATCTAACATACTGCCAAGGTCAAGAATCAGCAGACCAGATGATCTCCAGAATCAAATAAAACTCTTTACTTATAGGATCTTTTAGCTAGACTGAATTTTGGTTTTTAAAATGCAAAGATATAGTAGGACTGCACTCTGTTCAACATAGTCTTCTTCTGAGGTTGGTAAACATAAATCAATAAAACCATCTTGCTTTGACCCATTTTCTGCAGTTGTTCTTTTCGAAACTTGCTCTTTTATTTACTTAGCTGAGTTACAATTACTGCCCCAATTCATCCAATTCTGTAGCTCTTAATGGCTGCTCTAATCCTGACTTTTCTTTATCCCTGTGATCTTCAGCCATGCACTTTGTTTTATATATTCTTTTGAAGCATACTCTTTCTCTGATTGAATGTACCAATAGTAACAGCATTTTGTGTGACTGAGGCATTAACCACTAAGCATTTCCAAACTTTCATTTATGTGTCAGTCATAAACCTTTTTATCTTGAGCAAACAAGGATACTTCTAGAAGATATACTTCATGATAAAGACATATTTCCCATCTATAATAAAGAACCACCAGTGGATTTCTAATTTTTACCCAAATTCCTAACATTTCAACTGTCACTTACAAGTTACTAATAATCTACGATCCCACTTATTCTCTGTAGTTACCTCCTGCTACTTTCCCCATCATTTATTCTATTCCAGGTCCATGGACATTCTTGCAGTTCCTTCCTCTTGTTTACCCAGAACACTCTTCCTCTCTAAAGTCTTTGCTCATGTGGTTCTTTCTGCCTGCTTTATTTTTATTAAAGAACTATGTAACACTCTTCAATACTTTTCTGTCTAACTATATGGGACCCAGTTAGTGATGCCTTCCCTGAGCAACCTATGTAAAACATCGTTCTCTTTTCTATGTCTCTCTTACTCTCTATATTTTTCTTCATAGCACACATAACTTATGCTGTAACTTTAATTAATTAATTAATGTATCTCTATTGTCCTCTAATTAGTAGATAAGCTCCAATGAAGGCAGGGATTCCATAGGTTTTGATTATGGTTGATCCCCAATGCTCATATCAGTGCCTTACACATAGCAAATGCTCAGTAAATATTTGTAGGATTAATGAATAAGTGAGACAATGAGCAATGAAAAATTTCAGTCTTGGAGTGTATGATTTGCCAGGCCATCTAGGACTTACATTTGAGCTAAGTCTGTAGTGTTCAGGACTCCTTTCCTCTGTACCAGTGTCACTGGTTGCTGAGAGAAGAGTTAGTATGAGGAGTGGTAAATGGATTTGAAAGTTAGAGATTTAGATATTCAATATTTTAGTAATGGTTGTGAAGCTGTATACTAGTTAATTTAACTCACAACAGAATACACAAGAGAGTCATAGTGGAAAAAGATGGAGGCATGCAAAACTACAAGTAATATGAGATGTAATTTTCAGACCACGCACAAGAAAAGTGCATGCTGTGCGGTGCTAGATTTTTGAAGTAGAATATTATCTTGGTTTTCACAAAGTATTTCCCTAAAGCAATAAACATAGTAATTCAATTATCTGTTCCATTTAGTTACTGGGTAATATGCTTAATTGATAAACTATAATTCCATTCCTGTTAAATGTAACAAATCTCTGGTGTAAAATAATTTTAACAGTCAACATAAAAATAGTGAGCCCATTAGTGTAATTTTATATTCTGCATAGACCTTTCAGTTTAGCTAAACCTATAATTAAAGCTTACATTACAAATATGAATGGTTTGTATACATAAGTGGTTTCCTCTAAAACAGCTACCCTTACAAATACATTGTAAAGATACATTTTTCAGGTAAATGAACTTGAATTCAAGTTTCTCTGGAGAACACATTTCAAATAAGAATGTTTGAGCCAGTGTGTCTCTATTTGTTTATGGATTTCTTTTTAACATTGCTACTGTACATGTAACGTATTTACCAATGCTAGTTAACCCTTGTTAGTTTCTAGCCTCTCTCCTAATTCTTTCCATACCCCTAAATTAACAGCATTGGCCTTAGTCAAAGCCTTTGCCATTCTCTATATGGCAAACTCATATATCACCTCTTATAAAAGTCTGTATAAATCTGAATTTATTATTTTGACTCATTACCAAACTTTGTTTCAATTAGACTCATATAAAAATTGTATATACATAAAGACACTTGACATGGACAAGTAAATATATAATTTTGAAATGCAATGCAGTGGTGTAGGTTAAAAAAAGTAGAAATATGTTGGCTCTTTATTTGTGAACTAAATTGAAAATCATTTTAGTAGTAAGTCAAGTGCATTAATATTTATTAATATGAGTTATATGCTTGGTCTCAATTCTGTCATATTTTAAAATCAACATTATTGTATTTAAAAAAAAGAAAAAGAGGAATAAGAAGGAGAAGACCTTGAAAACGTGAATTCCCATTATATATTAGAGCAAAGGTAAGAAGATAATAAATTATAATACAGTATCCAGGACAAAAATATTAAAGCTCATGACTAATTATTAAATAATGAAATAAACATTTTTCAAAACTTTATTTTATAATAGCTTTTTCCCAAAATATGTAGCTGGAGATAAAGAAAGAGATAAAGAGACACAGGTATATACATATCATATGGATAACAGGGGAAAAATGAGTCAGCTGGAGGACATGGAAACTAGAAAACCTATTTCAAGTCCTATCACAACTTTAATTTTTCTAAGCCTCAGTCTCTTCATCTGTAAAATGGTATTAATAATATTTGTCCTACGTTCATCCTAAGTTTATTTTTAGAATTTAGTAGGAATTGAATAGTCAGTGGCTTTATGGCTATAAACCATGGGAAGGCTACTGAATTAGCTGTTTGAAGTACCTTTTTGATGAATTATCTCCCTCGGAATTCATCTCAATTTAACTAGTCCTTCGATAGGCACAGAGAATCAAATTTTCAAAAGATGGACTGTGTCATGACAACATACATGGCTTTAACCATAATCTTGTCTTCCCTCATGATACGTAACTGTTCCCTGCATTCACATTGCAAACTGCAGCCAGTCTAAAGCCATATATGTCTCTTCAGTATACATACATCAGATATTTTTCTTCAAATCATTTTCTAAGGCTATTTTCAGAGTCTTCAAGAAGATATCTAATGTCCCATAAATT
Source organism: Saimiri boliviensis (assembly GCF_048565385.1). Classification (NCBI taxonomy): domain Eukaryota; kingdom Metazoa; phylum Chordata; class Mammalia; order Primates; family Cebidae; genus Saimiri; species Saimiri boliviensis. Next base: position 40,660,684 of record NC_133454.1, on the reverse strand, counting down.
ACAGGAATTAAGTTAATACAGCTTATTTTTGAGAGAAGTTGTAGTCTACAGAAAAACTGAGCAGAAAGCACAGAGTTTTTATAACCCCCACCATCCCATAATACACGCAGTTTTCCCTATTATTAGTCTCTCTCATTAGTGTGATGCATTTGTTATAAGTGATGAAGCAATATTGATGTATTTTATTAATTAAGTTCTATAGCTTGAATCAGAAGTCACTAGTGGTATACATTCTGTGGGTTTTGACATGTGTATGCCCTTCTAGTATCATAGAGAATAATTTCACTTTCCCCCAATCCTCTGTGTTCCACCTAATTATTTCTGCCATTCTCTCTCCCCACACCCCCACACACCAGAGAACCAATTATTTTTGTTTGTGTTTTACTGTCTCTATACAGTTTCCCCTTTCCCAAAGTATCACATAATTACAGTCATACAGTATGTATGGTTTTTACATTGCCTTCTGTCACGTAATAATAGACACTTGGGTTTTCTCTATGTCCTTTTATGGCATGATAACTCCTTTCTTTTTAGTGCTAAATAATAGTCCATTGCCTGTATATACAACAGGTTATTTATTCATTGAATTACTGAAGGACATCTTGGTTGCTTCTATTTTTTGTCAATTATAAATAAAGTTGCTATAAATGTTCATGTGCAGGTTATTGTGTGGGCATAAATTTTAAGTCATTTGGGTAAATATCAAGGAGTTAATTGCTGGATCATATGGTAAAGCTTTGTTTAGCTTTGTAAGAAACTTCCAAACTGTCTTTCAAAGCAGCTATACTATTTTGCAATCACCAGCAATGAGTGGAAGTTCCTTTCACTCTATATTCTTGTCAGCATTTGGTGTTGTCAGTGTTCTGGATTTAAGTCATTCTAATAGGTGTGTAGAGATGTCTCACTGTTGTTTGAATTTTCAGTTTTCTAATGGCATATAATGTGGAACATCTATTTATCCTTCTTTTGTTTGCCATCTGCTTATCTTCTTTGATGAGATGTCTCTTCAGATCTTTTGCTCATTTATTTATTGGGGTGTTTGTTTACTATTGCTGAATTTTAAGAGTTCTTTGTATATTTTGGGTAATAGTCCTTTTTCAGGTATTGTGTTTTGCAAATATTTTCTTATTCTGTGTCTTCTTTTTCTAAATTTCTCAATTCATTGAATTTTTACTCAGGAAAAGCATTTAGCCATTAAGTGAAATATCAAATAGAAACATACATTGAGTGTATCAGGCATAATGCTGAATAAGACAAACCTTTTATTCAAGAAGCTCAGAAAACAAAGAAAGAGGTAGAAAAAAAGAAGATGAGTACTCCATAAAGTGTGTTATGACAAGGATGATAAAGAGGGTATTCAAGGTGAACATAACAGCCCATGGACAATCAGGCAAGCCTTCCTGGAGGAGGTGCCTTCAGATCTGAAATTTAAAATATGTTTAATAGTGGGTGAGGAGTAGACTTGGCAGAAAATGAATGTGTTATGAGGCAAGACATTAAACAGAGAAATAACATGGTTTGCAAAAGATGCCACTAGCCTTTTGGTATTTGATTCAGGGAAAGACGAGCAACGATATTGGAGGGGTAAAACGGAAATAGATTGTAGGGCCCTTCATAATCCCAATTAGAGAGATTGAACGTTATCTAAGAGGTATCTAGGAGCATTTAGAGAAAATTAAACCCTAGGTAAAATTGGGAATTCTCTTATCAAGAAAGAAAGGCAGAGAGAATAAATCATCGATCATGCCTTCATCTGTTTATGTTGCTACACAGGAAAACTGAAAGCTGGGTAATTTATAATGAAAAGACATTTATTTGGCTGATGATTCTGCAGACTGCACAGGAAGCACGGCACCAGCATCTGCTTCTGATGACGGTCTCAGACCACTTCCATTCATGGTACAATATGAAGGAGAGCCAATGTGTAAAAATCACATGGCAAGTGAGAGGAAAAGTGGGGACCCACCCCCATGACCCAACCACCTTTCAACAGGCCCCACCTCCAACTTTGGGGATCAAATTTTAATGTGAGATTTGGTGGAGACAAATGTCCAAACGATACCAGGTAACTCATAACATCTGCCACTATGCTTCTGTTAAGGAAAAACGCAGGATTAAAAAAAATAGTTTGTGTCTTAAGGAATATGCATAAGTTCACGAGCAGGGCATGGATGCCTAATCTGGTAAACAATAATAAAAGGAAAGGAAAAGTAAGCATTCATATGTAACTGATAACTTGAGAAAAAGGCAACAAGTTAGGTAAAAAGAAGAGTTTTCCTCTCTTTCTGAAAAAAGCCTACTGGCTAATTAGTACAAACATGGATTTATTTAATATGCAGCTCTGTCCATGATTTGAATATATAATGATCATAGTAGCAATTCTTCTTTCCTTACCATTTTATATTATTTTACAAAGCTCAAAGCTAACGCCAGAGGATATTTTGTCAGGATCCCACAATGGCTAAAATGGAAGAGACAAATCTGCATTTAAAAATTTCAGGACTGCCGGGTGCGGTGGCTCCAGCCTGTAATCCCAGCACTTTGGGAGGCCGAGGCGGGTGGATCACGAGGTCAAGAGATTGAGACCATCCTGGTCAACATGGTGAAACCCTGTCTCTACTAAAAATACAAAAAATTAGCTGGGCATGGTGGCGCGTGCCTGTAATCCCAACTACCCAGGAGGCTGAGGCAGGAGAATTGCCTGAACCCAGGACGCGGAGGTTGTGGTGAGCCGAGACTGCGCCATTGCACTCCAGCCTGGGTAACAGGAGCAAAACTCCGTCTCAAAAAAATAAAAATAAAAAAAAATAAAAATAAAAAATTTCAGGACATTTCTGCCAAAGCCCACCTTCACTGAGTAGCTCATTTACCTTAAGATTGTTTATTTAAAGGCAATTGTGCTTGAGAGCATCAGAAATTGTAATTTGGTCTCATTAAAAACCTCAGCATAGCTAAACTCCCACTGAGGATGGAGGAAATGGGAAGAGCCATTGCTTTTATTTTAATCACAAGGAAACAACAAAATCAGGAGTTTTCTTGAACCCATCCGAAAGCTGGTGTTACACGACAATCAAGTAGACTAAAATCTGAGGAAGAACTGGAGGTCCTTGGATGAGATAGGACATGAGCCCAGGATCACCTGGCAGAATACAAGAGGAAGACATGCCAGTAGATTCCTAAAGGGCAAGGAGAGGCTCATTAGGAGCATGATGCCATGAGGCTCTCGGAGCCACAGACACAGGGGAACTGTACTCACTTTCACAAACTCTTCATGAACCTTCACTAAGTGCTCACCAGAACAACTGGGACCAGGCAAAGAGGCCCTCGTGGTTCATGCCTAGCAAGACTCTTTGGCAGTTTTTTTGTAAAGTTAAAAATATACCAGTAATACAATTGAGTAATCCAACTTCTGTAAGTATTTACCCAAAAGAAACACTTTTATTAACACACTATCTTATATGTGAATGTTTACAGTGGTGTTAGTCATAACTACCTCAAACCAGAAACACTCTTAATATCATAGTGAATCAATAAACAAACTGATACATCCATACAATGGGATACTAGTCAGCAGTGAAAAGAACTAAACTTCTCTTGTACTCTACAGCATGGATAAATCTTACGTTCATTATACTAAGTACAAGAAGGCAGCATGGAAAGGCTACACACTAAAATAATTACATTTATATTACATACTGGAAAAGACAAAAGTATAGGAATGAAAAAATAAACCAGTGCATTCCATAGACTGAGGTGGGGTTATGATTTGGTTGCAAAAAAGTATGAATGAATTTTTGGGGTGATGAAATTAAACTATTCTAAATTTTGATTGTGTTGGTGGTTATACAAATGTATGCAATTGCCAAAATCAAGAATTGTGCCCCAGGAGAGTGAATTTTATTGTATGTAAGTTATGCAAAAATAGAAATAATATAATAAAGACTCATCTTCTTTGAAAAAAATTGCAACTGTACCTAGTTTGATTAATGGAAAGAGAAGCATGCAAAGTAATTTTAGTTTTAGAGGTCAACCAAGATCCAAATTTACAGTTCTCATCATCATTCTTCTCTTTTCTTTAAAAGTGAGCCATAAGTGGCTTAACAGTCTATTTGGAAAACTCAAAACAGCAAGGTGAATTGATTGGGAATGCAAGTTGGGCCTATATGTTTAAATTTGCAGCAATACTCTAGAAATACTATAAAAAAACACAAAATACCATGAACGAAATATTACATATTACTTTTAGTAAAAGGAATCATAATTCTATACTAGTTTTTAATGAGCTTCTTCTTTTTAGGACAAATGAAGACCTGGAATAAATGCTGCTCTCATGTAAGTAAAAAAAGTGTTGTTGCAGTAAGATCACATACAATTCAAGCCAGATAAGTTATATTTGTGTGTGTGCACGTGTGTGAGTGTTTGTGATTAGTTTACTTATTCATGAACTGTTAACTGTGACAATATCTCTGTTACAGGTTAAATTTGCTGGAAAATGCAAAACTAGGCTGTGCTCTTGATCACCTCAAAAATGGACACATATGCCATCTATAATTTTCTCTTCATTATTATTTGCATGTAGGCAATGCAACTGGGCCTGTTGTTTCGAATGACAAAAAAATAAAGATTTAAATTATGTGGTTTTTGTTCAAACACTGCAGAAAATAATAAATATCTTTGTTTCTAGTCTCGCACAAGGAAACACTATTGACCACCTGAAATCACAGATGTCATATGGGGCCCAATTGCTTTCTCCACAGTGCATGGACTACTTGGCAGGTTCTTTCAGAAGCAGTTGGTGAAACTAGTAGCTCTTGAACTGCCTCGAGGGCCATCATATGCCTTCGTGGTTGTGGATTTAATGGTCCTCTCAGCTCTCCTGACCCCAAATTCTCTCCTAAGTTTATCAAGCTAAATAAATAAATGAACATAAAATGAATGTAAAATCATTTTATAATTTCAGTGGTCTCATGAACTTAAATGGCAATTATTTCCAGAATCAATATTTCATTATTGAATAAAATAAAGTAACTGAAAGTGAACAGTTAACTTGCTATTTAATTTAATCTGGACAATTTCTTGGTTGCTCATTTAATATATGCCAGATATTTTAGTGGGCACTGAGTATACATCAATGAACAATGTACAGACTTTGCACTCAAGAACTCAAAGTCTGATATGCAAGACAGACATGTATCAAGATTGGCACATTGCCATCCAGTAGTTTTAGAGGTGTGTGAACAAGAAATGATGAAATATAAGAAAGAAGCAATTTAATCTGCTTCAAGGCATTGACTAAAATTTAAAGTTTCACAGAGGTTGAATACAGTTGATCTAAGTTTTAAAGAATACTTATAAATTTGCTACATGGAGAAAAATAAAAAAGGCATTTCAAGACAAAGAAATACTGTAGCAGGTATAAAAATAAGCATATGGGAAAGGACATTGTGCTCAAGGAAAATGGTGTGATATTAGGAATAGCACGGAAGAATGAATCCTAGAAGGTTACAGGATGTAAGAACAAAGAGCTATACATGGATTAAACTGAGACACGTTGTGTATACTTATTCTAAACATTACCTTTTTTTTTTTTTTTTTGCAAGACATAGAGAATTCTAAATAGTGAAACTGAAGTAAAGATAAATCTCTTAAGAGGGATAGAAGACAGTAGAGCTAGACCTCACGTGTACTGGAAATCTCACAGGAATCTGGATGTTCTTTTCCTTTCTCAGTGACCATAGTTTCTTATCTCTGTTTTTCTCTGGATATATTCCATTATTCTCTTCTAATAGACACACTTCCTTTGGGTTTTCATCATTTTATTTGACATGATCTTAAAAGTAGCAACTCAATTCTGAAATCTAAATGAACCTTTATCTCAGGTCCAGCCAGTTGGGTGGTTTTTCCTTTTACCCCATTATTTGTTTCCTACAGGATGCAATATATACAATATATTTGTCATTTCCCTTTGATTTGAAATCCTTAAGGTAGTCTTCAGCTCAGAAATTTATTTTTGTTTTCTTTGGCTGTTTCCATCTCCATTCTCTCTCCTGAATACCCATTAGACATGCTAGAAATGCTGAATAAATTATACGTACATATTAGCTCCTTTTTTTTTGACATCATATACCTTTGTCCTTTGCATTTTATTTGAGATAATTGCTTAGGCCAGTTTCCTATTGCCTGCTTTAATATTTTTGCTGTGACCATTCTGTTAAGCATGCCTACTGAGGTGAGACACGGCCCCCTTTTAAAAACGAGTAGTAGTCAGGTTAGACTACGTTATTCTGTGGTAATAAGTTAACCCTAGAATGTATAATTTATTGTTGACTTAATAATTTGATACCAGTCAGGAAAACTTCCTCCACTTTTTGGGCTATGAAACAAGAAGCTGTAGCTTTCAAGGTCAAAATGGAGCACAGAAGATGCTAAATGAAAGCAGTATTAAAGGCCAGGTGCACATCACCTTCACTCACGTCCTATTGTCTATAACTCAATCACTCAACCTAACTGCCAGGAAATTTATAGAATGAGTTCAGAAAAAGGAAAAAGAAAACAATATTTGATTTAAAACCACATAGTGTTTTCTCTCTGCCAAAATTTTAATCTCCAAGATGTCTATATGTGATGCCACTGGGAATACTGCTTGGATATTACCTACATTTATCTAACTTGTATTGAATATTACAGTATCTACTACAGCAATTGGTCCCAAGACCATAATTGATATTCACAGTCTCCCTCTTCTAGTGCTTATTCTAGATTGCCCTCATCCTCAGCCAACAAATCTGCTGATCTAAGGGCCAGATTTTCATCTTTGGTGGGATAACCCAGATCTTTATCCTGCTCACCATGACCTTTGTAACCATGCTTGTCACAATTCCTTATCTATATTTACCATCATGCATGAGAGAATGAAGAGGAATATCAGTAAATCCTTGAGTTTCAGACACATTCCTCCCTACCCCAGTAATATAGAAGCAATCCTATTGCCTATACATAATGAGTCAATTACTTCTGCTAGAATAGAAATGTGTTTCTTTGCCTGCATAAGAGTAGCATAAGAGAGGACAAAATGGCCTATGGTAGATAGACCTGTAGACTTAATGGAGCCACTTTGTGTTCACTGGTAGAGGCACACTTTCTCTAAAACTAGGAGTCTATTCATACAGAGCCAGATCTTTGGAAGAAAGGAAGAAAATACTATCCAAATGGGTCAATGTCAGGGAGAGGTGGTGAAATTGGTATACTCCTATCTTCTTCTCTGAGACATCTATCCTACCTATTAAGGATTCAGCACCATCTAATAGCTGCTGGCCTAAAATATATGCTGTATCTTATAGAAAATTGCTCGAGTTCTACAAGGATTCATCCCCCAAAGCTTAATTCAGATGTAACTTTTATAAGATTGTTCTAACATACTAACAGAATACAGTTTCTAGACAATGCAGCATAACATAGAATCAGTGGTCTCATGACCCTGTATTATTCTACTTTTCCTCAAATAGGCCCATTAGCCCAAGGCCATATTATAAAATCCCATGATCAGTGTGTGAACCTGGCATAGTGATGCTGGCTAATACAGAGAAGACAAACTCATACCAAGAAAGCAAACCAATCTCAGTAAAGACAAAGCACTTCCTACTTTTAAGTGGAGACATCTGATATAATCAAATTGCCATCAATAGCTGGTTACTGTACTCAAGGAACTATGCCATATTGAGGGCCCAGTGTTGGTCTCCGATGCTGACAGGACATGTCTTCCTCATTAACAACAGCTATCTCAATCTTGGTAAGAGGAATCCCATGCTGTTATGCCAATGCATGGTCTTGATCCCTGCCACCATAACTAGCCCATTCATTGAATCAATCTGAAGGTGGTGGACTAGCCAAGGACAAATGCTGCCTAACTATTACTGGAAAATTCATCATATCCATTTGATTCTTTGGTGTTTCCGCTACAGTTTTGGCTTTCTTTCAAGTGTTATATTAGTTATCTTGTATTGTATAATAGATTATCCTCAAAACTTAGCTGCTTAAAACACCATTTGTTGTTTTAAGCTTATGTGGGGCAAGTAAGCTGCCATGTTGAGTTTTCCTACTGAGAGGCCCATGTGGCAAGGAACTGATGTCCCCGGCCAACAGCCAGCAAGTATCCAAGGCCTGCCAGCAGCCACATGGCCTCTCCTTCCTGCAGACCTAGACATTTTAGTGGGATGTGGATGTCTGAGGTTTTAAAGAACATCCACTCTTATGTTCCTATCTCATATTTTAGTGTCTCACTCTTTATCACATCTTTACATTTAATGTAAGACTTGTTTGGGCTATGAATTCAACTCTGTGTCTATCACATGAGATTCCAGTCTAATTTGTAGCTCAGTCTCCCTTCTACCTGCAGGAGACAATGGTTCTGTTGTATTGTTTAAAATTCCATCGATATCTGCTGTTTTCACATCTTACACTAAGTTGCTCATTATCTGACCCAAGTCTATCCTTTTTTTTTTTTTTAATGCTTTGATGGCAGTTAATTCACAAACCACACAGGCTTTAAGTACCACAGTCCCCATTTCTATTAAATGCTTGATAGTTTTTATAAGCCAGTTGGGGTGGGCAGAATAATATTCCTCCAATGTTCATATATTAACCTCTAGAACCTATGAATATGTTAGTTCATATGGCAAAAGTGAATTTGTGTGTATGTGTGTGTGTGTGTGTGTGTGTGTGTACAAATGGTAAAATTGGCTGGGCGCAGTGGCTCACACCTGTAATCCCAACACTTTGGGAGGCCAAGGTGGACTAACCACCTGAGATCAGGAGTTCAAGATCAGCCTGGCCAACATGATGAAACCCCTTCTCTACTAAAAATACAAAAATTAGCCAGCTACTTGGGAGGCTGAGGCAGAAAAAGAGCTTAAACCCAGGAGGCGGAGGTTTCAGTGAGCTGAAATTGCACCACTGCACTCTAGCCTGGGAGACAAGACTGAGACTTTATTTCAAAAAAAAAAAAAAAAGGTAAGATTACTCTGAATTATTGAGTTGAACCCAATCTAATCACATAGGTCCTTAAAAGTAAATAATCCTTCCCAGTTGTGGTTACACAGAAATGTGACTATGGGAGAATGGTCTGAGACAGACAACATTACTCATTTTGAAAACAGAAGAAAGTCACAAGCCAGGAAATACAGGTGGCCTTTAAAAGACGAAAATGCCAAGAAAATAAATAATCCCCAAGAGCTTTCAGAGTGAACAAAGACCTCATCTGACATGAGTCTAATGAGACCTGTGCTGAATTTCTAACCTACTGAATACTTAGATAATAAATTAATGTTGTTTTATGCCACTAAATTTGTGGTAATATGTTATGGCAGAAGGAGAAAACTAATAACTCTGGTGCCATTTCACACTGTTTTTGTCCCAATTTTTTTCAGGTGAGAGCATTAGTAATTTTCTAACCACTTCAGTAGAATCAGTGGTGATAAGATTTTTAGAAACTGGTCCATTGTTAGTATCTCACTCTGAGGATCTACTGGACTACTTCTAGTGTAAAACTATTGTAATTTCCGTTTTCCTAGAAGCAGATCTTTAAAAAAAGAGTGCAAAAATGTATTTGGGAAGTGATTCCAGGAAACATCATTGGAGAGAAGGTAATATAACAAATGGAAGAAAGCCAATAAAAAATGTTTACAGCTGTGGGCATCTGAAGCTTAATCCAATGAAAGAATTCAGGAAAACAGGTGAATTACACACACTTGAGAATTATCCCACCTAAGTGACAAGGGAAATGGAGCAAGGATCCATATAGTCTCATCATCTTTTGTTTGAGGGATGATGATCCCAAGGGCCATTCCTTCAGCAGCACTTCTGGCCTATCCTCTGAGAAGGCACAGCAGGCTCTGGTGGTCACAGAGTACCCTGTGCAAAGTATCGGAGGTCCTGGCAGTTGGAAATTGGGCCAGAGTGCAGGGAAATGGTGAGTGCTGAGGAGAGATGGATGGATCACTTAGAGTATCTGTTGTGATCATCAATTCATATTTGTTCTACTACAAGATATCTATCGCATCTGTTATGTAATACCCATGCCCTTTGCTACTATCCTACTTAGTATGCTTGTCACATCTCATCTGGCCTCCTCTAATAAATTAGTAATCCTTTACCCTGATTCTACTGTCTATCTTCTCCCCTCCTTCACTGCAGTTTTACATGACAGAAATCTAATTATGCTGTTTTTATTCTCACATTTTTAAAATTTAGCCTCAATTTGTATTATTCCATCCAAGGTTTAATAATCTGGCTTGAAAACTCAGGATCTTACAACACTTTTTTCTCTATTTCTTTTGTTTCAGGTACATCTATGTATTTACAGATTATGTCAAACACTAGATGTACAATATGGCATCAAACTTATTTTTCTGGTCCTATGTTCTATCCCTGAGTGATTCTCCTTTTCCCCAATACATCACAGTCTTTCACTTCCCCATCTCTTTGTTCCTATTGCTTTGTATGCCTCAGTTCATCTCATACTTCAAGGCCCAGCTCACCAGTCATCTTTTTGATAATAATTTTCTAAATTCCTAGATAGAATGAATTATTCTCATGCCAGTGCTTCCATAGCATTATTTATTCTTCTATGTGTCTGACATATTAAGCTGTTGTCTCTTATCTCTTCCAATAAATTATGGACTTTTTTCAGTCAAGATTCCAACTAAATGCTTTATATATAGTAGACATCTAGCAAATAGTTCTTCGACAGCAATCAATCAGAATCAGATTAACTGGTCTACAGAAAGGGGTGAGAGGTGATGTTAGGGTATATGATTGTTGTTCCATATGAATAATATCCAATCAACCACTTACAGCAATAAGTATATTTATCTTTACTAATTTTTTAAAACATATGTACCAAAGACAATAAATTAAATATTAGGATGATCATTTTTCTCATGACCTAATTCTTATTTTCTTTCTTAATCTTATTTGGGTACTGCATAGGGGTTTGATTTACCTTATTCTTAAATCCTTCAAGAAAGAGAACTTTTTGAGTATGATACAAATAGAAGCCAATTATGCTATTGCAAAAAAAGAAAAACATGTTACTGAATTGCTCCTAAAGTGTTGGCTGACATCCAATCTCTGTGAATGGCATGGCTCAAATAATGTGTAGTTCATATTCTGTCTTACAGTTTGAAATGGCATTAGAAAACAAGATGGACCAAAAACCTATAAGGGATCGGCAACAAGTAACAAAAATAATTTAATGAATAGAATTAAGCCTATGTGGGGAAAGGTTAATGGAGTAAGAGTTGTTTATTAAAAGAAAAAATGAAGGAAAGGTCCAACGTGACTAACTATCTACAAGTATATTAAGGCATATTTATTAAGTGAGAATGCTGACCAATTGCACTTTATTTGAATAACATAAAATGAGAAGTAAATTTCTCTGATAATGTTCTTAGTTATAAGTTGAATATAATTGATTGCAAGAACAATTCACTTTTCAGATAAACTAGAAATGCACATTTAGGCATCTGATGCCTAGAGAACTTTTAATATTGCTTTTCAATGAATAGTTTAGACATTTACCTGACTAGAGACGTGAGAATGGACCCAATGTACTTCAAAGTTTAAATTTTGTTTTTATAAAAGGTAATTTCAATCTAATATCAGATCTCCAAAGTCACAGTGATATGAAGCATTGATCCACTAATAATTTCATAAATTATTTGGTATAACCAATGATAGCAAAAACATTAGGACACATTGGCCAACACTTGAATTTTAGATTGCCTCTTTGTGGAACTTCTAAGCAGAGTTAGGGTATTCTGAGGCTGTTTACATTGGAACATCATAAATGCAAACAGGTGGTTTATTTATTAGTAATCTGTGTATTTTATGTGCATAGATATTAAATAGTTCAGATGTAAATGTGACGATAATACCCTGTTGAAAGATAAGAAGTTGCTAGGGCAAAGTGCCTTCTGGATGATAAGTATGTAGGAAACTGCCAAGAAGAGTAAATCACTCATCTCCAATTTATTTTGAGCTGTGATTATTTAGACAGTAGAGAAAGGCAGGAGATTAAAGATCCCACAGCAAGAAGCAAGCTACTAGAATACTAGCACAGTGATTACATCAGCAAAATTTGGTAAACATTCCTTACAAGAGTAGTTTATTTGAAAATACTCTTTAAACAACAGGGAAAATGAGTATCATTGGGGCACTAGAAACTGCTGAATAACTGTAGGATAATGTGATATTGTAAGTTATTGTAATTTGTATATTGCATAATAATGTGTATATGTATGGGTGTGCATTATTTTATGTGACAAAAGGAAAGGGAGATTTATATCCATCCTATGTTTATTATGTAAAATACTTTCTATTTTCCACTTTGAATGAATCCTTTACCCAAGCTGATTTCGTAATAGCATGCATAAGTCATTTGGAAATACTGGCAACTGAATTACGATCTTGCATAGCTTGATATATTCTATTATATAATACAAAAAACCACATTTATTAATATTACTGCAAATATCAACAGAAATATCTTCAAGTCCTGGGAAGCTCTCAAATTCATGATGGCAATAAAATTTTTCCAAAATTTTACTTTTACTTGAAAGCTTAAATTTGATCTCATTATTATACTACTAGGCTTTTTTAAGTGACAGATTTGCTTTATACTTTCTTAAAGAAAATATTGGCAAAACATCCAAGCTTGAATATCCACAGTGTGTGAGTCGGTTGAAATTTCAAGTGAAGTAGAATTTCATGAATAGAAGAACTAGTTTAGCTAGCAACTGAAACGATCACACGAGGGCTTTCCATAGAGACAAATACACTTTGGCGTGCAGCAGAAGAACTTTATATACATTTCACATTCTGTTATAGAATGTTAAAATGGCATACACTCAAGCATCAAGATTTAATATGATTACTCAATTTTATTGCTTTATCAGGGACATTCATAAGTAAAATGGACATTTGTGTGTTTGTGTGTGTATATGTGTGTGTGTTAAATGACAGTGAAGAATGCAGTGATCATAAATACAACTTGTTGCCCCTACCTCGATTTGTGGTAAGTCCCCAGCAGTTTTACTCACTGCATTTTTTGCACTGTTGGTGAATGTGACGCAAAGTTAAAAAAAAAAAAAAAAAAAAAAGAGAAATGTTTCAATGATATTGTGACTCCGACCTTGTAGAGTCCCTGAATGACCGCCAAAGTTCTAGGGAGCCTCTGAAGTAAAGGAAGATGGTATATTCAGATTTGACTCCTGTTAGTAAGTGTTGCTGGTTCAACATGTTAGTTCATGTGTTAAAAGCCACCTGGAGAAGCACTAATGTAAATACTAAACAATATCCAACTGAGATGTAGCTTACTCTATTCTTTCAGTATCTTTGGCTGGTAAAACTTGTATTCTTTCTCTGTTTATATTTAGCCTCTCTAGATTGAATACCTAGTCTGTTCATTCTGCACCTCTGATCCCAGCTCTTTTTCTTGGTTATCCTTCTTAACTTTCTCTTTCTGCCTGGCAGTCACAGTCACATGAACAATCTTTTGAGTACATTTCTAGTTCATCCTTAAACTGAAATTTCTCTCAGCAGTGCACATTCTTCACGAGCTATCCCCTGTTGAAGAATGACCTAGATTTGTGAACAGAAGACAGAATAAAATGTCCACAGTGTACTAGTAGTAATTTTCCTTCAGGGGAAAACTTAACATTATTCAATACCTTTAGGATACATCGTTTTTGTAAATAATTAGTTCACCTAACAAATATTTCAGAGATTAATGTCTTGTTGAAATTCCAATACATTACCTAGGTAGCATTTTCTAACCACTGAGTACAAGAATCCTATCAATAATTTAAAAACAAACATATATATTATCTACAATAAGTGTTGTTTATCACTAATTCTCTTTCTAAGGAAAAAGACCACTGTTTTTCAAGGTCCATTTTCTCTCATATACATAATAACTTTATTTTACTCTTTTAAAAGCCAGGAAAACAGTTCCTTAGGTCTAAAATTCTAACATTTTTCTTATATTTTATAATTTTGAGACATTAATTCACTGAGATTATATATGAATTTTCTCCATATGATACAAATGTATTCTTTGGACTAGAAGATTAGATTTACAGAATCCATCCATGAATTATCCTGTAATCTTCTTAAAGTCTTAAAATCCTATTTCTTTTTAACCATTTCTTATTGTTTTATCATTATGTGTGGTATAAAAAATGTCCATGGGTTATTTCCACATATGTTTTACTTGTGGCTTACTAATTTGAAGCCTGGTATTCTTAATTTGCTCTTCAGTTTTGTTATTGTAAAAACAGAAAAAAAAAAAAAAAAAAACACCAACGTTACACAGTTGTTAATGGAACTTTACTAGCAGAGAGCCAAGCCTACACCAAGAATGCCACTCTGTTATAGTCTAATCTTTTTTAAACTCAGGACAACATAAAGAAGATTTTAAATAAAGTATTAGAATTTTTTCAGATTCTTCACTAGTCTCCAACACTAAGAATTATGTTTAATGATCTTTGTATCTTTAGCAATGCAAGCAGTGCTAGGTAAGTAACTATTAATTTTTAAAAAATTTTGTTGGCCTGAACTAGAACTTTAAGTAAAATAGAAACAGTATTTTCTTTCTCATCATCATGTGTGCACATTGATCATCTGCCTCAAATATCAGTGTCATGCCTTCATCGAAACTCATTTTGCACATAATAAATTTTATAAATGCCTTTTTGAAAATTTTATATTTTGTCAAGGCTTACCTCACTCTGAGTATTAGAATTCCTAATATATTTTACCAATATCATCCAGTATCTGGTATTTAACTGTGTTTGTTTCTCCTTTTTCTCCTTTGTCATTTTTATGTGTCTCATCAGGGGCAAAAAAATTAAAGAGATAGGGAAGGCAGATCTTGACATTCCTTCAATGGCTAATGCATTTGATAATTTGGTCTTAGCAGTTTCATTTATATAAAAGAAAAAATGATAATATCATATATACTTAACACAGATAATCTATTTAGATCTCTTAGTCAAATATGGGGAAATTATTTTTAAAAATGTGATAATTCAACTAGTTCTGAATATTGGTTATGGTTTTATTCTAGTCACAGACTTCCCTTACTCTGGATGCTTGTGAGAAAGTAGGGAAATTCTGTGGCTGAACTTTCAACAGTATTCCACTGCTTACCGAATTAAGGAAGACTTTCTACCTGATTTATAATCTGTTCTTCAAATACTCGTCAAACATTGTGTCCCACCAGAATCACTCTGGGGCAGCTGATGGAAATCAGGCTCCCACTATGTTCTCATACTCCAGCATGCTTGAGCCCTTAATAGCATTTATTCCACTTGCCCTAAATTGGTAGACTGTGACAAAATGCTCATGAAATATTGACTCTGATCTGTACACATCCCTAGGGTGTTGAGTCAATGATCAGCTCCACAAAAGACATAATGAGAAAACTGCCACTGTTTCCTCCCCAAATTTCATAACCTTAGGGTTTAGACCTTAACATTTTTATTTGAATAATGGCAGTTTGGACCCTTTTTAAAGAAATTGTTTGCAGGTGCAGGAAATGGAAATGCAGGCTAAAATTTCTCAAACCATCGTCCTTGAATTATCTGCACCAAAATCACATGGAATACTTTTTTAAAAAAGTACCAATTCCTGAGGCCACTCAACTTCATGAAATCAGTGTCTTTGAGGATATCTCTGAAGAATGTGTACCTTTCACAGGAAACTGACTGTCAGTTTCAATCTGAGCTGGGGTCCAAGAGGAGCTGGTGGACAGGTGGCGGGTAGCTGAAAGAACACTTGAGGGACCACAGGCAGTTGGGACATGGCTTTATTCTGTCCCTACTCTCCCCTACACAGTCAGCAGTACAGTAATATTTTTCATAGACAACAGTGGCTCAAAGCCCAGATATGAGCTCCCACAAACAGGTTACATTAAAATGGCTACATAAATGTGATTAGTGCACAGAATTGTGCACCTGCACTCCAAACCCTCTGTGTCATGCTGTACCAGATTTCTACCTTGTGATTATTTTTCCAACCTAAAGTTTGAAGACTTCTGCTCTGGCTTGTGTTCCTGAGGCTGAGGATTTTGTGCTTTATAGGCAGAGGGAGGTTAGATTTCTCTTTTACAGGAAAAATCAAGGGTAAATCTTTATGAAAAGGGATGTTTTATATGTGTTTTGAAATTAAAAATACCAGTCTTAGGCAATATCCTACATTTAGACAATCTTGACATATGGAAAAGAGAAAGGAAGTGGAATTCATCTACGTTGTTCGTTCTAATTGTATTTCGTCACTGAGATCTATCTTTTTTTGGTTAAGTTCATGTGCACCCCTGAACCCATTCATCCCAGAAGAGATAGGAAAGAGGAGGAGACTGAGGAAAGAAATAAAAAGCAGAAAGGCTGTATCTGAGAGGTTTCTCCCACTTAAGAGTAAAGTACTGAGTTGACAGGCTCAGAAAAGAATACTTATTGCTCAAAAGAAATATTAATAATAAGATAAATCAAGTCAAATAACATAAAATTTAAAACTTTCATATCAACACAAGAGCAATCTTGTCTGATGCCCTTATATTTATCAGAAGTCACAATGTAATTCTGGCAAAAAGGTAATGAATTCTCTCAGTAATGACTAAATGTAGAAAATACAAAGGAAAACGAAAATTATGTCATAAATTATACGGAACATGCTAATGTGCCACCCAACAGGCAATTTTAAGCAGATTAATAAATATTTTGAACTGATATTAAAGTAACAGACAAGAAGATATGCCTTTACATAAAAAGAATGGGGTAATGTTATAAAAGCAGTAACATTTATTGCAATGTATTTCCCAGAGTATCTTCTATGTATTAAAATATAGATTCACATTGTTTCCAAAATTACTATATAAAATAAACCCATTGCAGATTAGCTCACATGATAGGAGACTTGGTTTTCTTTTCTTCTGTTAGCTTCTGAGGGTAGAAAACCATGATTCCCCTCACTCCGAGCTGAACTTCCTGTTTTCACATTTGTATACATTTTCAATAGTAGTACTAACAGTGAACACATTACTATTTCCTATGCCAAATGCTTGTAATGCTAAGAATCCTCTCCTCCCCAAAAGTTATTCTCAGGAAAGTGTATGATAGAAGATTTTCAGTTTCAGTATGACTTCAAGTCAATATGTACGTCTCTAAACTGAAACTACTCATTTTAGGGTTGAACTTACATTATAAAGAAGACTTTAGGTAAGGTGAAGTGGCTCATACCTGTAATCCCAGCACTTTGGAAAGCTGAGGTGGGAGGATCACTTGAGACTAGGAATTTGGGACCAGCCTGAGCAACACAATGCGATTCTATTTCTACAAAAACATTTATAAAATTAGCTAGGTGTGGTAGTACATACATAGTCACAGCTACTCCAGAAGCTGAGGTGGGAGGATCACTTGAGCCCAGGAGTTCAAAGTTATATTAACCTATGAATGTACCACTGCACTCCAGCCTAGATGACAGAGTGAGACCTTACCTCAACAAAAATAAAATAAAATAAATAAATAAAAGTCTTCATATTTTTCTTATACTGATAATTTAATTTCAGAGACTCCGGGACAAAAAAGGATAAAATGATATAAAATATTAACCAAGGTGAACTTAAGACTTTAAAACTATTAATTTTAAGGATTTGAAAGGATTTCTGCATTGCAACAGGAAATTGTGGATCTTATTTTGCATAAATATCAGAGGCTGAGGTGGGAAGACCGCTTGAGTCCAGGAGTTTGAGGCTGCTGTGATCATGCCACTAAGTTCCAGCCTCCACAGTAAAGCAAGACTCTCTTCATGAAACAAAAATAAAAAATTAAAACAATTAAGCTGCATATTTACAGTATTAAAATAAAAGTCTCAAATGCTTAAATTCTGGTGGCACCAGTTAAATTTCAGAATGAATTTTGCTAATGTTGCTATGTTAATACCAATTACATGATGTGTTTTACTGACTATTGTATATCCAGGTAGCTGGTATAGTTTCCAGTACTTAATGAATATTCAAACATTTGTTAAGTATTGAATAAAAACATGCATATTTATTATATGTTAGTTTCACATACATTATTCTATTTGTTAGTCAAAAACTTTGTGAGATGCAATGAAGCCCATTGCTTATGAAATAGTATTGATTTTCAAAAGTAGCTATATATTTAACTTTATTGTGTGGGAATTTTCTTTTGGATTTGGCTTAATTTGAAGAGACCCAGTAGTTTAATGAGATTTAGAAAATTTTTAGTGGCAATGACTGACAGATTCTCTGCTCTAAAGATAACACGTTGGCCTAAACGAAGAAACTTAAGCATGCAGAGGTGAGGTAATTTGTGCTAGATCAAGCAGCAGCTGATGATAGAGTAAGGATTTGCTCTAGGTAGTCAGAATTCTATGCCTGCCCAATATTTAGATCACATAAGAAGAAAACCAAAAGAATACAGCTGCATACAATTTAGAGAAGAAAGACTTTCCACAAAAGAAAGAGAAAGGGAATTATAGTTACAAAAAAGGAAATTCAACAGAGTATTCGAGGACAGTGAAGGCTACGAAAAGTCCTCACAGAGATTCGATATGAAGTCACATTTCAAGAAGTTAAGGTGAGAGTGAAAGGAAAAGGAAGACCATGAGAAGAAATTATTTTTTCTCATTCTTTGGCAATAAAAGAAAGAGAGTAGTTACTTAACCAGATCACAGGTATATCTTTTTTTTTTTTTAATTGTACTTTAGGTTCCAGGGTACATGTGCAGATCACGCATGGTTGTTGCATAGGTGCATACATAACCAGGTGGTTTGTTGCCTCCATTCCCCCTTCATCTATACCCAGCATTTCTCCCCATGTTATCCCTCCCCAACCTCCCCACCCCCCACTGTTCCTCCCCAGCACCCCCTCAACTGACCCCAGTGTGTGATGCTCCTCTCCCTGAGTCCACATGTTCTCATGGTTCAATACCCACCTATGAGTGAGAACATGTGGTGTCTGGTTTCCAGATTCATCCATGTACCTATAAAGGACACAAACTCATTGTTTTTTATGGCTGTGTAGTATTCCATGGTGTATATGTGCTGCATTTTCTTTGTCCAGTCTATCATTGATGGGCATTTGGGTTGGGTTCCAGGTCTTTGCTATTGTAAATACTGCCGCAGTGGACATACGTGTGCATGTGCCTTTGTAACAGAATGATTTATAATCCTTTGGGTATATACCCAGGAATGGGATTGCTGGGTTAAGTGGAATTTCTATTTCTAGATCCTTGAGGAATAGCCACACTGAGATAGACCTTCTTTCAGAGGAGAAAATCATACTTGTAGGGAAGGAAAAACTTCTAGTAGAGAGGGAGAGATTAACCGATACAAGAAAGAAAAAACGATTCAAGAAAAGGAAAGCATCAATTAAAAAGTTCTCAGAGGAAGGAACGAAGGCACAAGTGAAGTAGGTGGTCTTGGAATAGAACATTTTTGTGAATCTGCCATTTAATCATTAGAATAGAACTGGTCACTGCAGCTTTTGAAAACCTAGATATTTTAAAATACAACAGTCTGTATTTATATTTCTTGTTGGTTTCAGAACACCTTGATACAGCTCCTAGTTATATTTCCAAGGGTAATATTCCGTTTTTAAGCATTTCATCTACAACATTTGACAGTACCTATAAACTTCATTTATGTACCATGGAGTTAGAAAAAGAGTCATAAATATTAATATGAATAAAGTGTTGATTTGATAGAGTGGTAGAGTCATGAAAAATCAACCTATTTAAATGTAACCCTAAAGATTTATCTCAGAGAATAGAAGAGGTACTGAAATCTTTTTTTAGCTTAATGTCTTTTTGATGGTTTTTATGGAGGCAGGAATACTCAGTCTGTTATCAACATAGAAAATTGGATGACTCGGGGAATGCTGGGAAGATGGCCGCCTAAGAACAGCTCAGGACTTCAGCTCCCAGTTAAAGTGCAGAGGGTGAGTGGACGCCGCATTTCCAGACGAACTCTTATTGCCCACAGACCAGGAGATACTCAGGCAGAGGGGTCGCCAGCGTCGCAGTCCCAGCCAGTGCGGCTGTTTTGGCCCCCGCGGGGCTGATTCCGCCCGCACAGCTGCTGTGACCACGCCCTATTGCTGCCATTCTCCATACAAAAGCCAATGGTCTGGGAGCCCTCTTAGCTGGCGAGCAGAGCCCTGAGACAGCAGAGTTGCCCATTCATCTGAAATAGCGAGTCAGGCCAGGAGATTCCTAGGCAAAAAATCCGCCAGGAGCCGGCCCCACAGTTCGAGCGGACTCCGTGAGTCGCAGCACGGGAGATCCCGGCGCCTTTTCAACAAGCCACCAGAACGCGGGGTCCTTCAACTTAAAAGAAAAGACTCTGAGTCAGGGAGCCAGGTGATCAGGCTCGGTTGCTCCCACCCCTCCACCCCCAACAACAAGGAAAACAAAAACAGTAATTGGAAACCCTCTGGGTTGAGCCCTTCAAACCAAGCACAGCTGAACCGGGACGGTCCGGCTCCGTGGGGGAGGGGTTTCCGCCATTACTGAGACTCTCCACCACTACAGAGGCAGGCTGCCTTTGCCGAGGCAACCTGCCACAACAGAGAGAGTCCACCATAACAGAGGCGGGGCCACCATTGCCCAGACAGTTCTAACTACACCGTTATAAAAAGGACTACAGGGAAGAGCTCAGGGCAGCTGGGCGGAGCCCACAGCAGCTCAGCAAAGCCCCTGCGGGCAGGCAGTGGCTAGGCGTGCTGCTAGCTGGGCGGGTCAGACCTGAAAGAAAAATCAAAAAAGGCAGTAGTGCAAGGGAAACTCATAAAGCTCCAACTCCCTGGGACAGAGACAGACAACAGGTGGATAAACCCACAAAAATGGGAAGAACCCGGTGCAAAAAGGATGAAAACTCCCGAAACCAGAACACCTCTCCTCCTAAAAGGGATCACAACTCCTCACCAGCAAGGGAACCAGACCGGATGGAGAAGGAAGGTGATGAAAGGACAGAATCAGACTTCAGAAGGTGGGTAGTAAGAAACTACAATGAGCTAAAAGAACATGTTCTAACCCATCGCAAAGAAAATAGGAACCTTGAAAAAAGATTGGACGAACTGCTGACGAGAATGGACAGCATAGAGAGGAGTATAAATGAATTGATAGAGCTGAAAAACGCAACACGAGAACTTCGTGAAGCATGCACAAGCTTCAACAGCCGAATTGACCAAGCAGAAGAAAGGATATCAGAGGTCAAAGATCAACTCAATGAAATAAAAAGAGAAGGCAAGAACAGAGAAAAAAGCGCAAAAAGGAATGAACAAAATCTTCAAGAAATGTGGGACTATGTGAAAAGACCTAATCTACGTCTGATAGGTGTACCTGAATGTGATGAAGAGAATGAATCCAAGCTGGAAAATACTCTTCAGGATATTATCCAGGAAAACTTCCCTAACCTAGCAAGGCAGACCAATATTCAAATCCAGGAAATACAGAGAACACCACAAAGATATTCCTCAAGAAGAGCAACCCCAAGGCACATAATCGTCAGATTCACCAGGGTTGAAATGAAAGAGAAAATGCTAAGGGCAGCCAGAGAGAAAGGTCGGGTTACCCACAAAGGGAAGCCCATTAGACTCACAGCAGATCTCTCAGCAGAAACCCTACAAGCCAGAAGAGATTGGGGGCCAATATTCAACATCCTAAAAGAAAAGAACTTTCAACCCAGAATCTCCTATCCAGCCAAACTAAGCTTCATAAGTGAAGGAAAAATAAAATCCTTTGTGAACAAGCAAGCACTCAGAGATTTCATCACCACCAAACCTGCTCTACAAGAACTCCTGAAAGAGGCTCTACACATGTAAAGGAACAACCAGTACCAGCCACTCCAAAAACACACCAAATGGTAAAAAAGCATCAACACAATCAAGAATCTGCATCAACTAACCAACAAATCAGCCAGGTAGCATCAAAATGACAGCATCAAATTCACACATAACAGTACTATCCCTAAATGTAAATGGACTAAATGCCCCAATCAAAAGACACAGACTGGCAAATTGGATAAAAAGCCAAAACCCATCAGTGTGCTGTATCCAGGAAACCCATCTTACATGCAAGGATACACAAAGGCTCAAAATAAAGGGATGGAGGAAGATCTACCAAGCAAATGAAGAGCAAAAAAAGGCAGGAGTTGCAATTCTCATCTCTGATAAAATAGACTTTAAAGCAACAAAGATCAAAAGAGACAAAGAAGGACATTACATAATGGTAAAAGGATCACTGCAACAAGAAGAGCTAACGATCCTAAATATATACGCACCCAATACAGGAGCACCCAGATACATAAGGCAAGTTCTTAATGACTTACAAAGAGACTTAGACTCCCACACAATAATAGTGGGAGACTTTAACACCCCATTGTCAATATTAGACAGATCAACCAGACAGAAAATCAACAAGGATATCCAGGACCTGAAAACAGACCTGGAACAAGCAAACCTAATAGACATTTACAGAACTCTCCACCCCAAATCCACAGAATATACATTCTTCTCAGCACCACATCACACCTACTCTAAAATTGAACACATAATTGGCAATAAATCACTCCTAAGCAAATGCAAAAGAACAGAAATCATAACAAACAGTCTCTCAGACCACAGTGCAATCGAGTTAGAACTCAGAATGCAGAAACTAACTCAGAACCGCACAGCTTCATGGAAACTGAACAACTTGCTCTTGAATGTTGACTGGATAAACAATGAAATGAAGGCAGAAATAAAGATGTTCTTCGAAACCAATGAGAACGAAGACACAACATACCAGAATCTCTGGGACACATTTAAAGCAGTCTCTAGAGGAAAATATATAGCAATGAGTGCCCACATGAGAAGAAAGGAGAGATCTAAAATTGACACCCTATCATCAAAATTGAAAGAGCTAGAGGAGCAAGATCAAAAAAACTCAAAACCTAGCAGAAGACAGGAAATAACTAAGATCAGAGCAGAACTGAAGGAAATAGAGACACAAAAAACTCTTCAAAAAATCAATAAATCCAGGAGCTGGTTTTTTGAAAAGATCAACAAAATAGACAGACCACTAGCCAGATTAATAAAAAAAAAAGAGAGAATAACCAAATTGATGCAATAAAAAACGATAAAGGTGATATCACCACAGATTCCACAGAAATCCAAACCATCATCAGAGATTATTACAAACAACTCTATGCACATAAACTAGTAAACCTGGAAGAAATGGATAAATTCCTGGACACCTACAACCTCCCAAGCCTAAACCTGGAAGAAGCCGAAACCCTGAATAGACCAATAACATGGTCTGAAGTCGAGGCATCAATAAGGAGTCTACCACCCAAAAAAAACCCAGGTCCAGATGGGTTCACAGCTGAATTCTACCAGACATACAAGGAGGAGCTGATACCATTCCTTCTGAAACTATTCCAGACAATCCAAAAAGAGGGAATCCTTCCCAAATCATTTTACGAGACAAACATCATACTGATACCAAAACCCGGCAGAGACTGAACAAGAAAAGAAAATTTCAGGCCAATACCCATGATGAACATAGATGCAAAAATCTTCAATAAATTACTGGCAAACCGATTGCAACAGCATATCAAAAAGCTCATCCACCATGATCAAGTAGGATTCATCCCGGGGATGCAAGGCTGGTTCAACATACGCAAGTCCATAAACGTAATCCACCACATAAACAGAACCAAAGACAAAAACCACATGATTATCTCGATTGATGCAGAGAAGGCTTTTGACAAAATTCAACAACCCTTTATGCTAAAAACCCTCAATAAACTAGGTATTGACGGAACGTATCTCAAAACAATAAAAGCTATTTACGACAAACCAACAGCCAATATCATACTGAATGGGCAAAAACTGGAAGCATTCCCTTTGAAATTTGGCACTAGACAAGGATGCCCTCTCTCACCACTCCTATTCAATATAGTACTGGAAATTCTAGCCAGAGCAATCAGGCAAGAAAAAGAAATAAAGGGTATCCAAATTGTAAAGGAGGAAATCAAATTGTCTCTATTTGCAGATGACATGATTGTATATCTGGAAGACCCCATCATCTCAGCCCAAAATCTCCTGAAACTGATAAACAACTTCAGCAAAGTCTCAGGATACAAAATCAACGTGCAAAAATCACAAGCATTCCTATACACCAGTAATAGACTTCAAGAGAGCCAAATCAAGAACGAACTGCCATTCACAATTGCTACAAAGAGAATAAAGTACCTAGGAATACAACTAACAAGGAACGTAAAGGACCTCTTCAAGGAGAACTACAAGCCATTGCTCAACGAAATAAGAGAGGATACAAACAGATGGAGAAACATTCCATGTTCATGGTTAGGAAGAATCAACATCGTGAAAATGGCCATACTGCCCAAAGTAATTTACAGATTCAACGCTATTCCCATCAAGCTACCAATGACCTTCTTCACAGAACTGGAAAAAAACACCTTAAACTTCATATGGAACCAAAAGAGAGCCCGCATAGCCAAGTCAATTCTAAGCAAAAAGAACAAAGCAGGAGGCATCACACTACCGGACTTCAAACTATACTACAAGGCTACCGTAATCAAAACAGCATGGTACTGGTACCAAAACAGAGATATAGACCAATGGAACAGAACAGAGGCCTCAGAGGAAATACAACATACCCACAACCATCTGATCTTCGACAAACCTGACAAAAACAAGCACTGGGGAAAGGATTCCCTGTTTAATAAATGGTGTTGGGAAAACTGGCTAGCCATGTGCAGAAAGCAGAAACAGGACCCCTTCCTGACACCTTACACCAAAATTAACTCCAGATGGATTAAAGACTTAAACATCAGACCTAATACCATAAAAACCTTACAAGAAAATCTAGGCAAAACCATTCAGGACATAGGTGTAGGCAAGGACTTCATGACCAAAACGCCAAAAGCAATGGCAACAAAAGCCAAAATAGACAAATGGGACCTAATCAAACTCCACAGCTTCTGCACGGCAAAAGAAACAGTCAGTAGAGTGAATCGGCAACCAACAGAATGGGAAAAAATTTTTGCAGTCTACCCATCTGACAAGGGGCTGATATCCAGAATTTACAAAGAACTAAAGCAGATCTACAAGAAAAAAACAAACAAACCCATTCAAAAATGGGCAAAGGATATGAACAGATACTTTACAAAAGAAGACATACAGGAGGCCAACAAACGTATGAAAAAATGCTCATCATTACTGGTCATCAGAGAAATGCAAATCAAAACCACATTGAGATACCATCTCACACCAGTTAGAATGGCGATTATTAAAAAATCGGGAAACAACAGATGCTGGAGAGGATGTGGAGAAATAGGAACACTTTTACACTGTTGGTGGGAATGTAAATTAATTCAACCATTGTGGAAGACAGTGTGGCGATTCCTCAAGGACCTAAAAATAGAAATCCCATTTGACCCAGCAATCCCATTACTGGGTATATATCCAAAGGATTATAAATCATTCTACTACAAGGACACATGCACACGAATGTTCATTGCAGCACTGTTTACAATAGCAAAGACCTGGAACCAACCCAAATGCCCAACAATGATAGACTGGATAGGGAAAATGTGGTACATATACACCATGGAATATTATGCAGCCATCAAAAACGAGGAGTTCACGTCCTTTGTAGGGACATGGATGAACCTGGAAACCATTATTCTCAGCAAACTGACACAAGAGCAGAAAATCAAACACCGTATATTCTCGCTTATAGGCGGGTGTTGAACAATGAGAACACATGGACACAGGGAGGGGAGCACTACACACTGGGATCCGTTGGGCGGAAATGGGGGAGGGGCGGGGGGGTGGGGAGGTGGGAAGAGATAGCATGGGGAGAAATGACAGATACAGGTGAGGGGACGGAAGGAAGCAAAGCACACTGCCATGTGTGTACCTATGCAACAATCTTGCATGTTCATCACATGTACCCCAAAACCTAAAATGCAATAAAAAAATAAATAAAAAATAAATAAAATAAAAATAAAAATAAAAAAAAAGAAGAAAATTGGATGACTCAGTTTTCTCAAAATGTATTACTAAGACTCACGCAACACATACTGAGTGTGTATGTTTAACCTTTACAAAAGAAGCTTAAGGGAAAGGCTTTTTAAAAAATACTTCAGTTAAAAATCATTTGAAAATGTACCTTTCCCAAAAAGAAATTGATTCAAGTATTATTGCTGAACTACAGTGACAACATATAGATTTACAGCAGAGCAAATTCTCTGTGTTTTGTACAATTATTGAATTTTTTAATAAGATTAAGAATAAATGCAAGGAAATTAAGTGAACTTAAATTAATATTTGTCTTTGTATCATAAATGCCCTAAGAGATTTAGAAGTATTGGGAAAGAAGAACATTATACAATATTTATATGCTGTTTAAAATTAGAAGAGAATATTTTATTTGCTCTACCTTATGAATAAGTAGTTGTATTTTGTAATGGACAGAAATTTTCTGACAAAGGACTCAAATTAGAAAGGGATTGAATTTTTCAGATTGTGGTTCTGAAATGGTTTCATAAAGAACTAAGTGATATAAAAGTCTTTCAGTTGGAAAGGACATTAGAAACCATATAGTGTAACTTTTCACTAATACAGAATATCCTCTACAGTTGTCGATTGCAATGCATATTAAGCATCTACTCTGGAACAGCCACCAGGTTTGTAAAGATAAGATATGCTTCCTAATTCAGAAAATGATAATATACAAGGAATAAAGAACATATAAATAAATGAATTGTAAGTAATTAATTAAAAACTAAGAATTTTTTTTTAGTAATATAGGAAGAGCAACATAGAGAAGAGAGTAAATAATTGATATGTTATTGGACCAACGAAAGCTTCAAGGGAAAGTAATGCTAGTTAGGCATAAAGTATTATATGAGTTTACATGAAAGATATAAGAAAAAGTGGGGATCAACAAATATTGGAGGCATGACATAGAATGCTATGTTCCTGGAAAGTGTTTTAGAGCTTCTGAATGGTAACACCCTTGTATGTATCCACAGCAATGGGGACAAGAAGAAAATTGATGGGAAATGAGACTGTAAAGATGGAGAAAGGTCAGATCATCTGAGTTCTTATTTATTGCATCAAATTTTCCAACCTGAAAGCATTGAGAAGGAGGGGAGAGGATTTAGAGGTGGGTAATATGGTCAGATTTACTTTCTGTGAAGTAGGTAGAGGGGTCAGATTAAAAGCCAGGTGGTTAGAGGGGAAGTCATTATAATAGTCCAGACACAACAGAAGAGAAAAAGGGTAGAGTCAGGAGACAAGCATGAGATAAGATTCCCCATATGTGGCCTTTGATCAGATATGGGGGTTAAAGGATGAGCTGGAGATAGTACTTAGATCGGTGACACAGGCTAATTTAATTGATACTAATATTTATGTTATGCTTTACCCCTTGATGGAATAAATGCTTTTAGCCATTGGTGCTCAGGTTTCTGAAAAAGACAGTGAGCTGCCACTAATGAGTATAAACCCTCTGTGACAGTTTTAAGACACTCAGATGTCACTTACTTTGTGGTGATAATGTCCCAGGTGCCTGTGATTAGTGAGCATTGTCTTCTTCATAGCCCTTTAGCTGCCACATAAATCAGCAGTGTATGTGCTTCAGTGAGCACTTGTAAATAACTTAGAAATTAATTGCTCCTAGTTGTTCAGATAACTCTGCAGAAGGATGAATTAAATTAAAGTTGCTCTGTGGCTTATTTGAAAGAATGGAGGGAAACTGAACTTCCTATTAACTTATGCAAAGCAGCATGTGTATGTAACATTTAAGGTTATCATCATCATCATAATTAAGAAAAATCCCTCTGATGTTTTGGCATACAGCATTTTACAAAGTTAATTCTTTAATATCAAAAGTATACCCTTGGACCATTTTACAAATGAAGATATTGTATAGAATGAGGGATATCTTTGCTGATATTGTGTTCATGGAGGGATCAGCACCAGTTTATTTTACACTTAGATTATGCTTGCTTGGAAAGCTTTGTAGAAAACAATTATTTGGTTCTAATGTTAAAGGTTGTGTAACTGTCCTAGGATCCATTTGTACTCATAGCTTGGGCCAGGAATTTAAGTAGCTAAGAAAAAAAGGAAATAAGCTTTGAAATTTTATCAGTGATATTTTTCGCATTTGAAAGCTCCACCTCAGTTTTGTTAATGGAAAGTTGTCTCATCTTAATTTCTATTAATGTATTTGCATTTCTGATTTTCTGATGGCCTTTAACTGATACTTATCTGCATTGTGTCATGAAAAATGTAGAATTCATTCTTCTAATGTCTAAGTTGACGAGGTTTGTTATTGACAAATTTAATCACTGGAAAATTAAGGATTTTAGATAAAAGCCCAAAATCATAAAATAACCTGGATAGCCTATCAACAGTTTCCCAAATGTATCAAGGTATAATTTACATAAAATTAAACCTTTTTAAGTATACAGTTTTTTGATGAGTTGTTACAATTTTATAATGTTATATAAGCATTACCATAATTGATGTATAGAACATTTACCTCATTGTAAAAATGTCTCTCCTGTCCATTTTCCATGACTTCAGTAAACTCGGCCTTATGCAAACACTGATTTGCATTTTCTTATAATAGTTTGACTTTTCCAGATTTTTATACACGCAGCATATAATATTTTGTATTTGACTTTTCAACCTTAGCATTACATATTCAAGATTTATCCTCATCATGGTTTTATCATCTATTGCTGCATAGTATTACGTATTACGGATATACTGTAATTTGTTTACTCATTCACTGGTTTATTAATATTTATATTTTTTAAATAATTGGAGTATTATGAATAGCATTGCTATGGTTTAACAGGCAATGAGACTGAAAACAAGGGTTAAGAGTGATGTCAGAGAGAGGCAGTGAGCCAAGGAATGTGGGTGGCTTTTAAAAGCTGAAAAAGACAAGGAAATGAATTTTACTCTGAAGCTCTGGATGGAATGAAGCCCAGCAAACACTCTGACCCGCAAAGTGTAAGAGGATAAATTTGTGTTGACTTAATCACTAGGTTGTGGTAATTTGTTAGAACAGAAATAGAAACCAATATAGATTTTTATTTGTTAACATATGGTATAGAAAGATGTTTTCACTTTTCTTGGATAAATATGTAGGGGTGGGATGGCTGAGTGGTATGGTAAGCACAAAGGTATCCTTCACAATAACCAGATCACCTTAAAACCTACCTTGTGCCAAGGAAAGGAAAATGTTATATCCAGCCTCCAAAATTGTTGCCATATGTGACTTGCTGCTGAAATTTATTAGTATTGAATAAATTCATTAATTTTTGTTGCTAAAACTATAATCACAGAAGTCAGACAGAAGTTTTAATACTTATGTAACCTTGGAAAGTTGCATATCTTCTTTGTTATAAAGTTTCTATATGTGTATGATGGGAGTATTAACATAAGTTAGAAGATACATATGAAATGAATAGTAGAATCAAGCATAAAGTTCATATTAAATATTGTGATTATCATTGTTTGGCAATTTCCACAACACTCCTTAACACAATATAAATGTGCATATCTCTTTTAGTGTGTGAAATAGCCAACTAAAATCACAACAGATGAGACTGTGAACAGAGTTAGTCACAACAAAAATGCACGTTTAGATTCATATATGTTATGTCCAGCTCAGGTAAAATCATTAATAATGCAACTTTTAAAGTATGTATTTTAAAGTTGTATTGGCCAGTATATAAAGAACATTTGCAGTAAATACAGAGGAATTAGACATTTTTCTTTATCTATCCATCACAAGACACAAAACCACTTCATAGATGGTACTGTATACCTTCATAATGTCTGGCTTTTTTTTATGTCATTAGTTATTGATGATTATTGTCTAAATCCATAAATTCCTTAGAGGTTAAAATATGGTCATGTCCTAATTCTATCATTCTGCCCTCCTTTAGTACTATGAATATTAGCATAAACGTTAAATATGCCTTATCAACTATTTGGTTTCCTTCAGGTAATTTTGTATATAAATGTCAAAGGAAACATTTCATAGTTTTTCAAATATCCAGGTGAGTTCCTAGCATCTCTTTAAAGTTACATGCCCATCTCCCCACCACACTGAATCTGGGTGCCTAATGTGAAACCAGCATGCCATTATTTGGGTGGTGTCTGGCATAAATGTATGAAAGAAACTATCTTAAATAGAAAATAAAATACAACTTCTATTAAAATTTGAAAGTGCTCGGAGAGAGATCCAAGATGGCTGAACACTAGCAGCTCGGGATTGTAGCTCCCAGTGAAAGCACAAAGAAGGAGAGGACGCCACACCTTCAGATGAATTCTTGTTGCGCACGCACCAGGAGATTCCCAGAGGAGGAGCCCCACGGGTCGCCAGCGCGACTCTTGTGACCGGCTAGGCGGTTTTGCTGGCGCCTCGGAGCGTTGGTTCTTGGTGCAGAGTCAGAAAAGCACCATCAATCTTAACGCCACTGATTTAGTCGGCACAGTGGGTTGCTCAGATTTCGGCGCTGAGAATCAATTAAGTTGGACGTCCACTCAGAAACCCAATTACAAAGACGGTAATTATAAAGACCACATGGATAAATCTACAACGATGGGAAGAAAACAGCCAAACAAGGCTGAGAATACCCAAGATCAGAACGCCTCTCCCTCAGCAGGGGATCACAGTTCCTCATCAGCAACTAAACAAGGCTTGATGGAGAACGAGTGTGTTCCAATTACAGAAGCAGGCTTCAAACTGTGGACAATAAGAAACTTCTGGCCGGGCGCGGTGGCTCAAGCCTGTAATCCCAGCACTTTGGGAGGCCAAGGCGGGTGGATCACGAGGTCAAGAGATCGAGACCATCCTGGTCAACATGGGGAAACCCCGTCTCTACGAAAAATACAAAAAATTAGCTGAGCATGGTGGCGCGTGCCTGTAATCCCAGCTACTCAGGAGGCTGAGACAGGAGAATTGCCTGAACCCAGGAGGTGGAGGTTGTGGTGAGCCGAGATCGCGCCATTGCACTCCAGCCTGGGTAACAACAGTAAAACTCCGTCTCAAAAAAAAAAAAAAAAAACTTCTGTGAATTAAAAGAACTTGTTCTAACACAATCCAGAGAAACTAAGAACTTTGAAAAAAGGTTTGACGAAATGTTAACAAGAATACCCAATTTAGAGAGGAATATAAGTGAACTGATGGAGTTGAAAAACACAATACAAGAACTACGTGAAGTATGCACAAGTTTTAACAGCCGAATTGATCAAGCAGAAGAAAGGATATCAGAGGTCGAAGACCAACTCAATGAAATAAAACAAGAAGACAAGATTAGAGAAAAAAGGATAAAAAGGAACAAGCAAAGTCTCCAAGAAATATGGGACTATGTGAAAAGACCTAATCTACACTTGATAGGTGTACCTGAATGTGACGAAGAGAAGGAATCCAAGCTGGAAAATACGCTTCAGGACATTATTCAGGAAAATTTTCCCAACCTAGTAAGGCAAGATAATATTCAACTCCAGGTAATACAGAGAACACCACAAAGATATTCCTCAAGAAGAGCAACTCCAAGGCACATAATCGTCAGATTTACCCGGGTTGAAATGAAGGAGAAAATACTAAGGGCAGCCAAAGAGAAAGGTCAGGTTACCCACAAAGGGAAGCCTATTAGACTTGCAGCAGATCTCTCAGCAGAAACCCTACAAGCCAGAAGAGAGTGGGAACCAATATTCAACATCCTTAAAGAAAAGAACTTTCAACCCAGAATTTCACATCCAGCCAAGCTAAGCTTCATAAGTGAAGGAAACGTAAAGTTTTTTGTGAACAAGCAAGCACTCAGAGATTTCATCACCACCAGGCCTGCTTTACAAGAGCTTCTGAAAGAACCACTACACATAGAAAGGAATAAACAGTATCAGCCTTTCTAAAAAATACCAAAAAGAGCATCAATATAATGAAGAATTTACATCAACTAATGTACAAAATAGCCAGCTAATATTAAATGGCAGTATTAAACTCACATATATCATTGTTAATTCTAAATTTAAATTGACTAAATCCCCCAATCCAAAGACAGACAGACAACTTAGATAAAAAACTAAAACCCATCAGTATGCTGCATCCAGATCCATCTCACATTCAAGGATACACAAAGACTCAAAACAAGGGATGGAGAAAGATTTACCAACCAAACAGAGAGCTAAAATAAATAAATAAAAAGCAGAAGTTACAATTTTTGCCTCTGATAAAATAGTTGTTAAAGCAACAAAGATCAAAAGAAGCAAAGAAGGACATTATATAATGATAAAAGGATCAATGCAACAACAAGAAGAGCTAAAGATCCTAAATATGTATGTACCCAATACAGGAATACCCAGACATATAAGACTAATAAAGAGACTTAGACTCCCACACAATAATAGTTGGAGACTTCAACATTAATATTAGACAGATCAATGAGACAGAAAATTAACAACGATATCCAGGACTTGAACTCAGATCTGGAACAAGTAAACGTAATTAACATTTATAGAACTCTCTACTTTAAATATACAAAATATACACTCTTATCAGTACCACATCATATCAACTTAGAAGTTTAAAAGAAATGTTGGTTGGATCCTTGTTTGTTATTCTCTTCCCTCATTTTATTTTATGTCTCCATTATTAAGGACAATTATAGGCATACCCATATTTAGACTGCATTCTAGCCTGGGCAATAAAGCAATACTCCCATTCTCTCTCCCCCTTCCTCTTTCTCTTTCTTCCTCTTCTTTATTCTTTTTATTATTCTTTTTTTCTTTCTCAAAATAAATAAAGTACAAACTGGTTACACAAACTTAGAACTGTATATACATAAAATTTAAAATGTTTCTACTTTTGTGCATCAAATGGTACTATCAAGAAGGTTTAATGACACCCAAAGGAGAATATAATTGCAAATCATTTAAAAAAAAAAAAAGAAAAGAAAAGAAATTTACCTATTCTTATGTTTTCTTTCCTAGGTTTTGGATTTTGTCTTGTCTATACTTGAACATATTCAAAATATCCTCATCAAAGAAAAGTCAGAATAAAACAGCAAATAACAACAGCCTTCCCTCGCTCCTCTTTCTGACTGTACACTGCCTTCTTCATTCCTCAGCTCTTCACAACCAAATGTTTGAAACAGTTGTCTTCCCTCACGCCTTCACCAATCCCATCCCAATCCCTCCCCATCACTCAACTGAAGTGGCTCTAGGCCACTGAATCCAGAACACGTTTCTTCCTTCCCAACCTCTCAAGAAAAAAAAAAAAAAAAAAAAAAAAAAAAAAAAATTGAAAGTGCTAAGGTTAATTTTATTAAGCAGTTAGTTAATTTAAATAGTAATAAATTATAAAATGTTTTATATACTGCATTTTCTATTTTAGTGATAAGATAAATATTTCAAAAGATGACTCAATTATTTTAAAAATGTTCTTCATAAGTCTGCCTCTTGTTATATAACTATTAATAATTGAAAACAATAACAACCCGAAACACCCATAAAATTTTCAGTACTTATATCTAATAACTAAGGATGCTGAATATGGTACATACATACAATGGATTATTATTCGGCCATAATAAGTGAAACTCTGTCATTTGCAACAACATGGATGTAACTGGAGGACATTTTGTTTATTCAAACAAGCCAGTCACAGAAAGATACATATTGCATCTTCTCAGTAATGTCCCAGAGCTTTAAAAAAAAAAAAATTGAACTCGTGGAGCTAAAGAGTAGAATGATGGCCTCCAGAGGCTTGGAAGGAGAGTGGGAAGGGGAGAAAAAGACAGGATGGTTAATGGGTATAAAAATACAGTTATATAGAAGGAATAAGATATAGTGTTTGGTAGCATAAAAGAGTGACCAGAGTAAACAATATTTTAACGTATATTTCAAAATAACTAGAAGAGTGAAATTAACATGTTCCTAACAAAAGGAAATGATAAATGTTTGAGGTGGTGAATACCCCAATTATGCTGATTTGTTTACTACATATTGCGTGCTTGTGTCAAAACATGACATGTAACCTGAAAATATATTTAACTAGTATATTATTTATAATTAAAAATAAAAATAAATTGTTGTTATGAGATCCCCTTTTTTAGATGCATTTTATTATAAACATAGAGAATAGACTGGGGTTTACATGAGGCTGAGGAGTATTTTAAAATAATAAAAAATATATAACTGTAATAAGGCTAAAACAAAGTTAACAATAATCTCTTAATACCATTTAATATTCAGTCAATGTCAACATTGAAACAGGATAAATTAAGGCTTGAAAGTTTTCTATGTTGGGGTTTTGATGTTTGGTATTTATTTTATAATAATTCTTGGCTTAAGTAAAAACATGGGAGATGTAGATAAAACAAGATCAACAAATATTACCATTTGTGATCTATTACTTGATAGGCACATAAGGTTTCTGTGTACTACTGATAATTTTGTGTGCGTTTGAAAACTTTCATAGTAAATGTACAAAATGATGATTGTGGACTGGTTTCAGCTCTGCCATGTGAAGAGCTTAGATGCCATCATTTCTCTCCTCACAACAAAAACAAAGCAGAGCAAACTGAAAAATCAACAACCTTTCTTGCACCCATCAAAGAATTGAGGTTACAAGACAAACCAGCACTACGAAATCTGAAGAGACAGAGAATCATAGCTGAGATCTGCTTTTTGAAGCAAAAGCCACTGGAGCTTTGTACTGGCAGATGTACCTATATGGTGATTTTGATGCTTTGCTGGAGGCTGAGTGTGGATTAACTTGAGAGTGAAAACTCCCAAGGGTTGAATCTTAAGACAACCACGCATTCTTGGGTCTTATCTCTAGAAATCCCATGAATTCAGAGAAATTCTCATATTTCTGGCAAGAGGAGGAGAAAACCAACCATTTTGAAATACTCTCAGAGCATTCTCCATTTTAAGAAAGATCTTCCCTGCCAAGAGAAAGACCACCAAATCCTTATACAGCTTGGAAAAAAGAAATTATCCAACTCCAGTCCTATCTAGCCTTCTTGTCTCAACTAAGGGGAGGGGAAAACTGATCAGAAATCTTTGTCAAGGTCTCTTCCTCAGAATCCAGACCCACTCAAAACAAACAACATTAATTGCAAAATTATAGAATACTTCCTCTGCCCCATATTTCATCAAAACATCAATAAAACATCAGTATAACAATAAGAGATTATAGCTAAAAGAGCTACAAGACACAGAGTCTACTTAAGAAGAAGCTCTTTGGTCCCCTTTGTCAAAGGCAATGAGACAAACAAAAACAAGGACGCTAAAAAAATCCTAAGCCTCTGACACTAACAGCTACACCAAACATTAAACACAATTCAACTCCTAGCAGCACTCACACTAAAGACTTATTTATCATAGTTCCTGACTCATTATGCCTGGCTGTCAACAAAAAAATTACAAGGCAGGCAAAAAAGGCAAGAAAGAACAAAATTTGAAGACTTTGACCCAGCACAAAATAAAGGTTTTATATTAAATTAAACCCTTTAACAAATTTGTAACAAAAGCCATAATTAATAAATATTTGCAACATTCTAAGTGATAATATATATTATTTTTTCTTTTAATCACAAAGCATTTCTAGGACTTTTTTGCTGACATCCATAAGAATATGTAACAGCACATTCTGTAGTTAAATAACCCCAATCAGAAAAACCATTCATTTCATATAATTGTAGTAATTATGTCTAAGACCACATCAATTAAATTGATTCTTTAATACTCTTAGGAAAAAAATTTGAACCTATAATTCCAAATTTTTTTTTTTTTTTTGTAAATAAAAACAAGAGACCAAAGGCCGTGGCTATACTCTTCATTCAATAAGAGTGCCAAAACTCTTATTGACTGGTTTTAGAAAATAACATCAGACAAGGTTAATACAAGCAATTTATTCCAAAGATGAATGTTATCTCAGTAACTGTAGAAATGTTCCAAAGGAAAAAATAGAAAATAAGAGCCACTATGGATGAATCAACAACCTAAACTGCCATGAATAAAAAGCAGTCGCAGAATATATATACAGAGAGAAATTGCATATTTAGAAAGAACCAATGAGATGTTGATATAAGAGCTAAATTAGAGAAGGTTGAACTACAGGAAAAAAGTAGTAGTTTATGAAATGCAAAGCTTAATGCATTAAAGTAAATTTATTGGAGTGACAACTATTACATAGTTCTTGAATTTGCACTAGGTTTAATTATTAATAAGAAAAAAACATGTTTAGAAAAAAACAACATTTACTCCAGGAATATTATCAGGAAAGAAATCAGAAGCTAGTAAGGGTATAGATGAAACAGGATTGGCAATAGGTTGGTAATTATGAAAGCTGCTGTGATGGATATATAAAATTTCATAACACTCTGTTTCCTACACTTCTATTTCTCAAGTTTTACTCAATAATGTTTCATATTTTTTTCTGACATTGAAAAGGTAAATGTATTCTATTATAAGAATGTCAAGATTTTCATTCATGTATGCATTGTTTATTTATTCAGCATCAACCATGTACTTGGTGGAAAGCCCAGGATTTATCATGCTTTTCCCCATTCTAACCAAGAACTTAAAGTGGAAGTAAAGGGACTGATGGAGTTCATCATCAAACTCTAAAGAATACCAGAACAATTACAATGATGCTGAATTTGTAACAATTATACAATATTCTCCAAACTTAATAGAGAACAAATGAATAAACCCAAAGTAATCAGTAAACTGGCAGAATAATCAACAATTTGTTTTCAAAATTTTTCCCAACCAGAGCCACCTGCATCCAGCCTGTGCTGTTCAATGACAGGGATAATTTCACACATTGGAATATTTATCTCATCCTAAGGTCAGAAGATTTATAATTTTTGCTAGATAAAACTACTCAACTTTCTTCAACTTGTATAAAATTTTCTCTTCATTACTGATGTTTTATATTGAAAAGAATGACAAATATAATCCACTTTAGTGTTGGCAAATAAAGGAAGGTAAGAAATTCAACGAGTTGCTGATTTGCTCCCTCAGCCCAACTAGCAAATTCGCATTATCAAAGTCATCAGTCAGCATTTCCTGTTTTTTGTTTTTGTTTTTTTGCTGAGCATCAGAATGCTCTCAGTAACATATTTCAAGCAGAAAACTTTAAAAGATACAATATACAGATTAATTATTGATAAATTTACAGCTACAAAATCTTACTCTGTTAAAATTTAATGTAGATATCTGCTTGTTGGGTTTAGATTCCCTCATTGTCTAAAACAGACCCACCCTCCACAGTAGTCTTATCATAAGCCCCTAACTAGAACTACTCTGAAAGTGATATATTTCTGCATTGTAAAATATTTTATTTACTTATGAGTCATCTCATTTTCTCAGTTCCACCTTAAATCCAGTTAGTTTTCAAGAGCCGTTGAACTTGTTGATTCTTTTATAATATTGTTTATGTCTCTGTGTTGGCTGTAGACCCACATTGTTTCTCACATGGATTATGGCAATAGCAATGGATTTATCTCTTTTATTCCAGCAGTGACCCCACATGTCCATCATACAAGTGTTAGGTGTTAAGAGTGACCTTTCTAAACAACGGTATTGTCATGTAATTTTCTTGCTTAAAACACTTCAAGAATTCCCACTGGCTTAAAAAATATATATCTGAACTAAGAAGTTATCTAAACTAAGATAAATTGGAATGTTAGATTTTTTGATGACATCATTCCCAGTCGTACTTTCACACAGATCCCTCCTAGTTTTGGCCACTTGCCTTAGCCTTCAAAATGTCGTTTGTTGTGCTATTACTCATAATATTCTTCCATCTGCACATATTCACCTTTTCAAAAATGTTATTGTTCTTGAATCAGTTTCACCGTTTTGGAAGCTTATCATCCCTTCCCTGAACTATCTCAGGTAAATATGTTTACCTATGTATTCCTAGTAGCCCAAACATATCTCTACCTTGACTTTTACACATTGTACTTTGTCAGTTTTGTTAGTGGTCTTTACACTAGATTGAGTTTCTTATGGATGAGAACTTTTGCCTTAATTCTCTATATATCTTTGTATTGAATATTCTGGAATATAGTAGAAACTCACGGGTCAGGTGTGGTGGCTCATTCTTCTAATCCCAGTGCTTTGGGAGACCAAGGCTGAAGGACTGCATGAGCTCAGGAGTTTGAGGCTGCAGTGAGGAGTGATCATGCCATTGCACGTCAGCCTGAGTAGTAGAAGGAGACCTTGTCTAAAACCAAAGAAAAAAAGAAATTCACTAAATGTTAAATAAATACATAATTAGCTAATGATAATGATAATGTTTTCCATAAAGGCCTCCTTTTTAATTCTGTCCTTCACTCTGATTTCACATTATTTTAGAAAGTAAATCTTTAATCATTTTATCCCAATTAAAAAAAAATATTCAAACATTCCCTATTAACAATGGAATAAACTCTAAATGTCTCTCCCACAGGTTCATTTTTCACTTTATTTCAAAAGCTACTTTTAGATATCATGTATCCTGGTCAAGTAGAAATAATTACTCCCGGCTCCTTACGCACTTCATGCCTATCTTTGCCTCCAAATCTTTGATTATGCCTCTCTATGGCTTTAATTTTTCATTATTTAAAAGTACAGAGATTTACTTAGAAAAGGACATAGGCAATCTTATAATATGGGATTTTATTTCACTTTGCATACTGTTAGAGTAAATTTCTTTTTTTTAAATTGCATTTTAGGTTTTCGGGTACATGTGAAGAACATGCAAGATTGTTGCATAGGTACACACATGGCAGTGTGATTTATTGCCTTCCTCCCCATCACGAGTATCTGGCATTTCTCCCCATGCTATCTCTCCCCAACTCCCCACCCCACGCTGTCCCTTCCCTATTTCCCCCCAACAGACCCCAGTGTGTGATGCTCCCCTCCCTGTGTCCATGTGTTCTTATTGTTCAACACCTGCCTATGAGTGAGAACATACGGTGTTTGATTTTCTTGTGTCAGTTTGCTAAGAATGCTGGTTTCCAGGTTCATCCATGTCCCTGCAAAGGACACGAACTCAAAATTTTTGATGGCTGCAAAATATTCCACGGTGTATATGTGCCACATTTTCCCTGTCCAGTCTATCATGGATGGGCATTTGGGTTGGTTCCAGGTCGTTGCTATTGTAAACAGTGCTGCTATGAACATTCGTGTGCATGTGTCCTTATAGTACAATTTATAATCCTTTGGATATATACCCAGCAATGGGATTGCTGGGTCAAATGGAATTTCTATTTCTAGGTCCTTGAGGAATCGCCACACTGTCTTCCACAATGGTTGAACTAATTTACACTCCCACCAACAGTGTAAAAGTGTTCCTATTTCTCCATATCCTCTCCAGCATCTGTTGTCTGCAGATTTTTTTAATGATCGCCATTCTAACTGGCATGAGATAGTATCTCAATGTAGTTTTGATTTGCATTTCTCTAATGACCAGTGATGAGGAGCATTTTTTCATATGTTTGTTGGCCTCCTGTATGTCTTCTTTTGTAAAGTGCTGTTCATATCCTTCACCCACTTTTGAATGGGCTTGTTTTTTTCTTGTAAATCTGTTTTAGTTCTTTGTAGATACTGGATATCAGCCCTTTGTCAGATGGGTAGACTGAAAAAAATTTTTCCCCTTCTGTTGGTTGCCAGTTCACTCTAATGACTGTTTCTTTTGCTTTGCAGAAGCTGTGGAGTTAGATTAGGTCCCATTTGTCTATTTTGGCTTTTGTTGCCAATGCTTTTGGTGTTTCGGTCATGAAGTCCTTGCCTACGCCTATGTCCTGAATGGTTTTGCCTAGATTTTCTTCTAAGGTTTTTACGGTGTTAGGTCTTATGTTTAAGTCTTTAATCCATCTGGAGTTAATTTTAGTGTAAGGTGTCAGGAAGGGGTCCAGTTTCTGCTTTCTGCACATGGCTATCCAGTTTTCCTAACAGCATTTATTAAACAGGAAATCCTTTTTCCATTGCTTCTTTTTGTCAGGTTTGTCAAAGATCGGATGGTTGTAGATGTGTTGTGATGCCTCTGAGGCCTCTGTTCTGCTCCATTAGTCTATACCTCTGTTTTGGTACAAGTACCATGCTGTTTTGATTATAGTAGCCTTGTAGTATAGTTTGAAGTCTGGAAGTGTGATGCCTCCCCCTATGTTCTTTTTGCTTAGAACTGACTTGGCTGTGCAGGCGCTTTCTGGTTCCATATGAAGTTTAAGGTGTTTTTTTCCAGTTCTGTGAAGAAGGTCATTGGTAGCTTGATGGGGATAGTGTTGAATCTGTAAATTACTTTGGGCAGTATGGCCATTTTCTCGATATTCATTCTTCCTAACCATGAACATGGAATGTTTCTCCATCTGTTTGTGTCGTCTCTTATTTCGTTGAGCAGTGGTTTGTAGTTTTCCTTGAAGAGGTCCTTTATGTTCTTTGTTAGTTGTATACCTAGGTATTTTATTCTCTTTGTAGCAATTGTGCTAACTGGTTACACAACACCCAGGAGTAAATTTCTTATTTCTTCTATTGGACTAATTAAAAGCAAGAACTATAGGTTGTAATTTTTATCTCCTATAGTACTACGCATATCATAGCTGAACAATAAGCTTTTGTTCTGTGAAAAGTGAATGAATAAATGAATGAATGAATAAAGAACAAATGTGGTGTGTGTTTGTGTCGGTGTGTGTGTGTTTGTGTATGCATACTAAGCTTATTACTGTGACTGAAACATGGAGATTGTTTCCTGCAATTCCTGAACCCATTTTTTATGAAGGATTTCAGTTAAGTCATTCATATAAAGAAGATGACTATATAATAATTAACAGGCAGTTAAGCCATTTTTAATGAGTAAAGCAATTACTCCAAATCTTTTAGAAATAAAGTAATGAGAAAG
The DNA here is from genome assembly GCF_048565385.1 of Saimiri boliviensis. Classification (NCBI taxonomy): domain Eukaryota; kingdom Metazoa; phylum Chordata; class Mammalia; order Primates; family Cebidae; genus Saimiri; species Saimiri boliviensis. Next base: position 40,619,669 of record NC_133454.1, on the reverse strand, counting down.
CGAAAGCTGTAGCAATGCAGAATGAAGTTGAAAGAATTGCAGATAATTAAGTTCAGCATATGTATGCTTTTTTCAAAATGCTGTCACTTGTATCCTCTAGAACTTATGCAAAACTAGAAGGAAGAAGGAGGAAAATGGATAGAGATGAAAGGTTATTTTGAATAACTTTCTGGCAAGAGGAGAAAAACTGACTTAAATCAAAGTAGACCCACCTCCCAGAGGCATGGAAGCTTAACCCAACAGTAGTTCTAATTAGACTACTTTTAGAGCATGTTAACACCTCGTTAAATTGAGTAGGCTCTGACCTTAACATATTAGGTATTTTAGTAATTACCTTGAGAATATCGGAAAGTTTCCTTCTCTGTAACTTAAGTGTTTCTCTGAATTTAGTGAAATATGAGATGTCACTGTTTCATTTCAAATTCAGTGTTCACAAAAGATATCAACCAATAGGTTTGGCTATGTCAAAAATGCATCCATGTGACCAGAAGAAAGATGGATGGGTGTCTGCATCCCTGTGAACTTATTATTACAAGTAATTATAAAGCCATTCTCTATTGCAGAATCATTATTGAAGGAAACTTTTAAACACTGACATGACAAGCAAGTCTTTTCTCGAGGTCGATTTAGTAGTGACTAATGGAAGTCTTAAACCATATTCACAATTGATTTGCAAATTCCACTTTTAGGCATGAAAGGTAAATAAAATGTATAAAGATTCACTTAGAGGGATGATCACTACAGCACTGTTCATTAGGAAAAAACTGTAAACAAGCTAAAAGTTAAACAATAATAATACTGCATTAAATACTAGGCAGCCATTAAGATAGTGAGCAAACTGGCCGGGCGCGGTGGCTCAAGCCTGTAATCCCAGCACTTTGGGAGGCCGAGATGGGTGGATCACGAGGTCAAGAGATCGAGACCATCCTGGTCAACATGGTGAAACCCCGTTTCTACTAAAAATACTAAAAATTAGCTGGGCATGGTGGCGCATGCCTGTAATCCCAGCTACTAAGGAGGCTGAGGCAGGAGAATTGCTTGAACCCAGGAGGCGGAGGTTGCAGTGAGCCGAGATCGGGCCATTGCACTCCAGCCTGGGTAACAAGAGTGAAACTCCGTCTCAAATAAAATAAAATAAATAAGATAGTGAGTAAACTTATAATACTCAGTTGTGTAGTTGTTCACCAATGCAAAAAATAAATACTCTAACTGTATATAAGGTATGATTGTGAGTTTTACAGTGTACAGGTTGAGACTAGGGACCAGGCCTTGATGCCCACACACAAGGCCCTACATCCTGAATTCTTTCCTTATTGGTATGTCATCACAGTGGGTTGTTTACTCTTTATGGGTCTAAGTTTCTTCAGATGCAAAATGGTTTGCCTTGAAAAATGGTTTTAGGTGCCTAATATATTATGAAACATTTTTATTTCAGTGTTAGATACAGCTAAAAAAAAAATCTATCACTTCTCCAACACACATACATCTATAGGTCTACTCCATTCAGTTTCTACTTTCTAATAACCACTGAGATATGAAGTAATGATGTGGAGCAGATGATTTATATGCTCACTACATTTTGTTACTCTTAACATATATTTGGGGACTAGAATAAAAAGCACAAGTATTTTCAGTTATATATTATCTAAGATTATCCAAAGATTAGTGATATTTGATTCAACAAGAAGCAACCTTTCATTTCTGAAAAAGATGTAATTCATTATTAAATTTCTACTGCATTAAGTCTTACATTAATAGTATTAGATTGCTTTTCGCCATGTTTATATTTCTCCTACAAAATAAAAAAAATATCTTACAAAGGACAGGGTCTTATGCATAGAATCTGTTTCATTGCCTAACTGCATAATTACTTCAAATATGTCAGATATTTCGTTTATTTTCTAAGGCGCTCTGATTCAAAAATAATGCTTAAGTTTCTCTTTGCTTTCTAAACCTGAGTTTTTCTGAATGGCTGCAATTATTATTAATGTGCTGTTATGCTATCCCTAAAAAACTACCTTCTCCACGTTCCCATTCCATTTTTGCCTTCTGTATGGCTGCCATAACACATTACCACAGATTTAGGAGCTTAAAAATATACAAATGTATTGTTTTATCATTTTGAAGGTCATTGTCCAAAATGAGTCTCACTGGGCTAAAATCAAGGCGTCAACAGGGCTGTATTCTTTATGGAGCCTCTAAGAGAAAGTTTATTTTTTTTATTTAACAGCTTCTAGAAGCTACCTGCATTACTTGCCTAGTGACCTCTTCCTTTGTCTTCAACGTCAGTAGGATAACACCTTCAAATATTCCTCCTCCCTCTCTGTCTCTCTTTCTCTCCCCACCGCCCCGTGTGTGTGTTTCCATCATCACATTTTGTGCTCTGCCTCCTGTCTGATTGTTTTCCTTATAAGGACCCTTGTAATTATACTGGGTCTTTGCAATTATATTAGCTCTTCCTGGATAGTCCAGGATATCTCTATGTCTCAAGCTCTTTAACCTTTTGCCATGTAAGTGAACATATTCATAGGTTTCAAGAGACTAGGACATTGACATCTTGGGGGCTCAAGATTCTGTGTACCATGCCTTCTCTAACAACTCATTACCACCAGAGTAGTTTTGTTTTCTGATAATTGTATTGACTACTTTAGTTATTCTCCATCAATTTCAGGATAAATTTTGATGTCTTACCATGCAAGGCCCTTCTCCATAGATCTCCACTTCCATCTTTAACTTGCACAAATCCTCTGTCATATCTTTTATTTCAGCCATATGGACATTGTTCTGTTCCCTCCTCTCTGCACGTTGCCTCCTCCCTTGGTCTAAATAAGAGGGAAGATGGGAATAAGTCAAGCAATGACATGATAAACAGAGTAAAGAGGACAACTGAGTAACATATTTACGAAGTAGAATTAACTTTGCTTAGTGATTACTGAATATGTAACAATCAAGCTGAGGGGTATAAGAAAACTAGGAAAACAACATTATGAATAAATAATGGGTTTGGAGTTAGAGGAAGATTATGGGTTCATTTTGGGACACAGAGATGAAAATATACACTAATGTTAGAATAAGAGAATTATTAACTTTCATGGAACTTCCTGCAAAATTTGAGATTAGTTTTATGTCCATGACTTATTATATAGTTTAATTATTTATATATGACAATATGAGGAATTACTGCTGTCAAAAATACTCCTCTAAGAGGGCCTATGGGTGTTCCTTTTTGACTCTTTTATACAATCTTGCAACATCCTCAAAAATTATACATAATAAAATAATTTTTTATTCGCAGCCTAGTGCCAAGCATCTTGTCAGCAGTAAAAGACAGTTGGCTCACAATCTTTAGATGTTGTTCAGTGCTTTTGATTTAATTCCAGGGGCAGGCTATGAATGAATAGCTAACTTGGTAAGATTTGTCTTTAGTTTGCTTTCAAAGCCTTATTTGATGCCGATTCATAAATTATACTTGCTGCATTACAGAATCTCATTATCCTTCATTAGAAAAAGCATCCTAAAGAGAAGTTAGTATTACATGTCAGGCACTGCCTGTGGGATGAAAGAGCCAGTGAAGGAAATGGCATTGCAGTTTCCTGGCACAAAGAGGCAAGAAAATGGAGGCTCTTATCCTCTCATCTTTGATATGTAGCATAACATAAGTCTAATAATACAAGACCAAACTTAAGATAATGTCTGATTAATAGATAAGAACAGTGAGTAAACTCTTAAGTGAGGAGATGTATTATATTCTAGCCTCCCACAAAGGACTGTGGCTATCCCAGTGCCTGGCACATAATAAATGATTGATTAGTAGACTTTGATTAAATGTAGATGGCAACTTTAATTTTTCTAAATGCACGAAATCAATTGTCTTTATTAATCAGAAATTTTAAAATCTTTATAAAGGGGTATTATAAATGTTCTTTACATAGCAATTATTTTAAGGTTTACAATGTTTTTGACTATTTCCCTACACATATACAGAGCATAATAAACCAAAGAATCAATATCTGTGTGTAACTTTTCCCTTATTTTGTTATTCGTTATAATGTTGCAACATACTTTAAATTGACAAAATATTATAGAAAGCACTGTGCCTTTCCTCAAAGAGCTTACAGTATACTGAGGATGATAGAGCAAATATAATGGGACAAATCAGAATACTCTTAATAGTTAAGTCACTCATTTCAGACACATTAACACCATTATTAAGATGTGCATGCTAAATATCTAAGAACCGAATATTAAATCAAAGTTTTTACTCAAAAAATTTAAAACAACTTCTAAAAATAAAGAGTATTATTTACTGGATTAGTCAGAGTTTTCCACAGGAACAGAACCAATGGGATATATAGAGAGAGTTTTATAAGAGGAGATTTACTATGGAAATCCAACATGAGATTATGGAGACTAGGAAATACCATGATATGCCAACTGCAAGCTCAAGAACCTGAAAGCCAGTGGCATAATTCAGTATGAATTGAAGGCCTAAGAACCAGAGGAGCCAATGGTGGAAGTCTCAGAGTTCTAAGACTCAAGAACCTGGAGCGCTGATATCTAAAAGAAGGAATATATGGATGACCCCACTCCAAAAGAAAAAGTGAATTTACACTTACTCTATCCTTTTCTTCTATCGGGTTCTTCAGTGGATTATATTATTTCCCCCTACCCCCACATTAGTGAAGGCATAATTCTTTAGAATCTACTGATTCTGTAAATGCTAGTTTCTGATTCTGTAAATGATAGTCTCTTTCAGAAACATTCTCATAGACACACCCAGAAATAATGTTTTAGCAGCTATATGGTGTCCCTTAACTCAGTCAAGTTGACACATAAAATTTAGCAGTAGAGAGGTTTAGGTTTTTGAGAAGTGTGTATTAAAGAGGTTTAGAAACATATAGAAGTCAATGATTCAGAAAACACAGGGCATTTAATTACAGTTGGACAGAACTTTGTGACACAAGGCCCTCTTGATGTGACCACCATTATTATTAGCTTAACTGCTAAGTCTAAGGGCTATATAAAATCAGATGTACAGAAAGAATGAGGAAGATAGGATAAGGGAGGCAATATGTAAGAGGGCTGGAGAGATTTTCAGATGAAAGCCGTATCTTTATGGCATTTTAAATGGTTGGGTCATGGGGTAAGGTGGTAGGGAGAAAGAGGATGTAACCCACAGTCATTGAGTTGTGTAAAGAAGTGTGTGTGTGTGTGTGTGTGTGTGTGTGTGTGTGTATGTGTGTGTGTACACACATATATTCTTTTCTAGGGCATTTTCTAAATGAGTAGAAATTTCTGATTGGATTGTCAGAATATCATTTTTATGACCAAATAAGAAGAAAGTTCATTCAAATTCAAGTAAGGGAACAGGTACTGATTTTATTGTTCCATACCTAGTCTACTTTGAAGATGAAAGAATTTGAAACAATCTAACCAATTCAGAGAAATGAATGCAGTCATACTTGACCTAATCAGATTTCCACAGGGAGCCATAATAAATGAAACAGACTCAGAGTCAATGTGCTGAAAAGATGATCATGATAGTTCACTTATGAAATGGAACTTGAGAAAAAGAAAAAGCAGAGCTGAATTTCATTCTTCTCAAGTGTGGTAACTATTAAAATAGACTCAGAAAAGATCCACAAACATGCAGCCTCTAAAACAGTATTATGCTTTTTCTGAATAAATAATTAACAACTGAATGTCATTTTAATATGGGCAAATAAAAAGATCGCTGAAGAATAAAAGAACAGGATATGTGGGATTTTTAAAGGATCCTCTTCTAAAAGACCTTTTAATAAGATAATGAAAGAAGAAAATTTAAGTGACAGCAAAAGATAAATAAAAGTTAAGTCACTTTTTCATCTTGTCAACCTGATTTGTCACTCATATGCTTCATTTTTTTCCGATGGCTTATGGAGGAAAAATCTTTAGTTCTTTCATTTACTCATAGAGAACTAAAAATGAATGAGCTTTTGGCAAGTAGAAACCCCCGGAAATTGTCATATTCAATGAAGACTGAAACACTGACTAAACTCACTGCAAATAAAGGAAACGTTCCAATAGTTTTCTTCTACTCTAATTAAATATTTATGTGAAAAAGCATAATGTATCTCAATAAAGAAAATGCATTCCATTTAAAATAGTTGCAAAATACAGTGTCACCTTGATTTCTAGAAAGGAGAGATTGCATACAGCATTGCATTCATATTGAAATATAAAACACTGTTCTTTGTCCTGATTTAACCTCTCTTCTTTATGCAGCTAGATTCTTATTTTATTGTACTAATTTATTAGGTCTAAATTTTTCTATGTCAAATTGAACTACTTTAAAATTTCAAGTTTAGTGTTGAAAACAAACATTTAACTACTGTAAGCTCCTCATTATGTGTGTTGTTTTATAATATTGCTCTACCTACCATCCACTTGATCACCCGTGGTCAATTAATAGCAAAATGCTTAGAGCACCTGAAACCTGACTTGCTGCTGCTGAATCCTAATTTGTTTTTAGAGTTTCCAAGAAACCAAATTGTTCCACCATATTCACCTCTGCATATAAGATGTAATGTCAACTCAGAAACTTGCTACATAAAAATTTTCAAGATCACAAATACATTTCAAGGAAAGCACTCTTGGTGGCCCTTGCTTCTAAGTCTGGCTTCAAATATGCATCAAGACTAAAAAATGGTTACAAACTAAGAATTCTTTGATGTTGTTGTTTTACTGCCTCTGAAGAAAATGTAAATGTCATCATTAGTAACTGCATTTCTGAGTGGGGAGATGGATGGATGGAAAGAAAATTCCACAATAGCTTAGTTACAGCTTTGCAGAAACCTACGCTTCATTCACTGAAAGAAGTGGAAGCATTTTAATACAGTATTCCAAATGGATAGAAATAGCTTAGACATTGCAGTAGTAATTGGATCCAAGCTGCCTCCTGCTGCAAATTGAAGCCTTCCTGATTCAATCTCCATGGACAATTGAATGTTCACTGATTATTTTACCTCAAGGTGATCAATTGCTAAGCAAAATATCCTCCACATTTTCACATAAATGGGAATGATTCCTGTCTGATTCCATGGCATTTTGTTACATTTTTTTATAAAATTGGAAACCTTGTCTGTTGCACATTTCCAAATGGGAGGTAATTACTGAAAGACATTCCCCACCAATTAGTTCTGGTTTAGGATTCCCCAAATACACGTTTACTACTGTTTTTGTGTCTTGATTATAAAATTACTTAAAATTTTAATATTGTTTTATTTATACTTTTATTTTTCCATTTCATTATATGAAATGGCAAAGTGATTTAATAGAAGATTAGTATCAGTCATGTTACTTAGCCTTGAAAGAAAATCATATTAGGTTATTTTCTCATCCATAAACAAAACAGGGGAAATACAGAGGTCTATGATTATAATATTGCCAGGTGAACTCTTTGTAGCTAAGATTTTCCACTTGAAATGTACTAGAATAAACTTTATTTTTTATTTATTTTTGCTAAAGGGTGGAGATAAGCTGCTTTCAATGTTTCATGCAGGTGGATTATATCTGAGATCTTAAAATGGAAAGTTTCTATCCAATAGAAGCCATCCCCTGCACCCGCCCAGTACTCAATAAATAATAATGCTGACCAACATGGTGGACAAAAGTGAATTTAGAGCTGCTATAAGTCTAATGTAATTTTCATTCTGAGCATGAAAATATGGCCTCCAGCATTCATAGTTAGAAAAAGTATGTAGGTATTGGATCATGTGTCAAAATGTTTCCCAATATTGTATAGTTTCAAGTTTTCAGAAAGGAGTTAAGTTTTATAATAAGTTCAATAATGCATATGACTTGATACATAAGGCAATCTGTGTATACTGAAGTTGCATACTCAAAAAAGTTTTCTAAAGGGAAATGTATTTTAGCAAAATCAGTTACTATATTCTTGAAAAAAATGCCTTACTGTAATTGTAAGGTAGGCCTTTTCCTATTTTATTCTATTTTAAATACTTAATTTTTAGAAGGCATCAGGAAATTAATAAGCATTCCATGGAAGTTCATTCAGTGAGGAAGATTATATATTCATAAAACCAGCATTGTTCACATTTCATTATACGTAAAAATTTAAATGGATCTCTTAAAGCCAAAGGCTATTATTAATAAACAGATGTAATTCCAATATCCAGGTTAGGAAAATAACACAAGCAATTTGAGCATAACATCTTTTAATACATAATACAATTAAACTTTATTGGCAAACAATCTTAAATAGAGTGAAAGTCAGGATCTGGTTTCTCTGAGCTATGCATATTACTTGTAAATTTCACAGTTAACCACTGAAGAAATATGAAAGGAAAGTGCATACATGATCTGGGAGTAGTTAATGGCCAAATATGTTTTAGAAATCATACACAATTTATTTCTCTTTCAAGTAGTCTTGACAAAAAAAAAATATATTTAACTTTCTAACCCTGTGTACTCCAAACTTATTTGACAGTGGAATCTTTTATTCCAGGAACACATATTAATACCTGGAAGAACAGCATTCTAAAGGAAACAATTTTAGGAAATACAATAGCATTGCATAATTACACTGTTTCCCAAAATAACTTATAGATGCAGCTTAATGCAGCTCTACTCATGATCTAAAGATTTTTGGTGACAGAAAGGGGTATTATTTCAGCTTCAATTCATCTATCTCCATGTTGCCTATAGTGAACATAAACAATTTTATCAGGAAAAAAACATTTTATATTCTAGTCAAGATCTGTAAATTCATGATTGGAGGCGATACCTCTGGTTCCAACACCAAATGACCCTGAAATGAAATTACTGTGAAAATGTGTCATATGAAGCACAATAAGAAACAAATTAAAAGTACATAGCCTCATTCAAAAAGAAGAAAATTATCTGTAGGGCGTAGAACTGAGAGGAGAACCAGGGTGAAGGTTATGGCCTGCAGGAGGAATTGTCCTGGGAATGGTTTTAGGAGCAAGTCAAGGATTAAAATAATTACATGGGAAGAGGGAAACAGAGCAGATGAAGATTGGTTTCTCCAAGAAAAAGACAATCTCTAGGAATTAGGAGAAAGCACATTAAAGCACACACATAAACAAAACTATGTTACACTTACTGATGTGGTAAAAAGCAGAAAACAAAAAAAGTCAAATCAGGCAATTTGGGCTGCTAGTAAAGAGAACTTTTCTATGCTGTTGCTGATGGTTTTGATAGCTAATGTTTATTGTACACTTAATGTGTTGCAGACACTCTTGTTAACTGCTGTATTTGGTCTCTACTGCAACCCAGTAAAGTGGATAATATTGTGTTTACTTGATGAATTAGAAAACTAGGTAACCGAGAAGTATTTTGCCAAGGTCATGCAGCTAGTTGTCAGGGAATCTGACTCCAGAATCCATGTCCAGAAACATCCTACTGTAAGCCCTGAGAACATAACATGGTACTATTACTTTGGAGAGCAGAATGAAAAACTACAGTTAAAAGGAAGAGGTATATACCTAAAAACCATACATTTCCACTTCTGGATATCATTCCTATTCTACATAGTCAGAGAGATGAATACAAAAAGAATTCTTGCAACACTATTTATATTAATAGTAGATACATATAGTATTTATTTTGCCTAAGAACAATTGTTACATTATTAACCGTATTATCTACAACAATCCCCATAAGAGAATTTCTATTAATATCTCCACCTTAAAAATGAAGATGCAGAAAGATTTATGTTTATAGTAGCTGAAACTTTTGTTTATAATAGTTGGAACTACCTCAATGCTCATTAATAGTAAGATTTATAAAGCATAATATATATATATGGAAAGTTTTATTCAGCCATACAATGAATACACTCTATCTAAATGTAAAAATCTAAAAATATAAACTTCCTAAAGCTTATTGATGCAAATATATTTTTAAAGCATGAAAACATAAGATAAATATTTTACATGTACTTAGAAGATTCCCTTTAAGTTGGGAGGGAAGAAAATGAAGTGGAAATTGTTCACTAATGACTGCCTGTACCTATATTGATTCAAATTTTGAACAATGTAAGCTCTGAAGTTAATATGGACAATTACTAAGTTTTTTAATAGCTGAGTAGTGAGAATCCTACTGTTTTTATATAATTATCTGTATTTTATATATGATTTATATATTTTATACTAAAAAGTGTGACAGTAAATTAAAATTGTTTTCATCATGCATTAACAACTTGACATTAACTTTATTAACCTTATTAAAAACTGACTTGCTCAATTAGACAAGTTATTATGAAAAAATTGCTAATAATATTTACCATTTATTGCAAATATATTTTCTGAAGCCCTGCAAGTTTTCATATTATTCATTCAGTTATTTAAAAAATTTTATTAAATAGATGTAAATGTTGCTGAAATTGCTTGCTAAAGACAAAACTATTAATGAATTGAGTTGGGACTAATGCAAAAATTAGTCTGTTACCTACTTTCATGGAGCTGTACTACTTTTGTAAGGATGTAGTTACCAGGACTAACTACAGAGTTCCCAGAGTCATTAAAAGGAGATGTCTTTGGCCTAAGTAGCCTTCTTGTCTGGACATAAGCCCAGTGCAACTAACTGAATCATCTGGACATGGGTTCAATGCCAAAAACCCTTCAATCAGCATAGTCCCCACGATTATTGTACCTTCACCGCTCTTTATGAGATCTGGGTTATGCCTGGAGTCTTAGAGTTGGTAGTAAGGTGATGTGTACTGGAGAGAGAAGAAGTTCAGGGTAATTAATGAGAATAAAGTAGTTCAAATGAGTCAGCTTCAGCAGAACAAATTTCTGAAACAGTCCTGAAAGGTGTATAGAATTGTTCTAAAACATAGCATCACCTATGCATAATTTGTTACTTTTAATTATATTAAAGTTTATGTCAGCTTAGTTGTTTTTTTATTCTGAATAAGATTACTTTTAATATTAATAAATGCAAAATTAAATTATTTTTCTTTAATTCATTTTTACCAATATGAAGCTATAGCTTTTGAAATTGTTGTTAGTAAATGGTGTTTTACATATTATGTTTATAACTCCGATAACATTGAGATTGGAAAAATCTAGTCCAACAGTTCAACATTCAGTGTTCCATAAAACACAAGGAATATGATAGGACTTTCCCAGTGGCTTCATATTGCTATTATACCTACATGTTGACGTCAAGAAACTGAGACCTTTAATTCTTACCTTCCTCTTTGTTGGACAGTTTCAAAAAATCATTAAGACACCATAAAAAAATAAAGACATCATTAAAAAAATAAATCATAAATTTAATTGTGATTAAATTTAACTTAGTGTTTAGTTTCTTTAACTCATCCATCATCAATGTTCTCATAGAAAAAATACAGTGTAGAAAATCCCCAAAGCTAATTTAGTAAAGTTACACCTTTGTTTTATTATGTGTGATTATATATTTGTTATCCTTACATATACGACATTCCCATAAAATTTTTCTCATAATTTTTACACCAAACCAATATCCTAATAACTATGTCACTCTCCTGTATTCTAGTGATCTATTACTGTGTAACAAAAGGGGGTTTACAAGGAAAAAGGAACTTGTATTTTGCATGTACAGATTAGTCAAGTAAAGGATCAGAGAACATCTTTAGAAAAAAAGTGTATGAAAGTTGTAGAAATTATCAAGGAGGGTTGGAAAATGGAACGGCTGGAGGGAATAGAGATAAACATTGCTCATTTCATAAGTTTGCCTATATGCTTACATATCACTTTGAGCTCCTATAAATGAAGCTACCAGTTATTTCTGAATTAACATATTAGAACCCAACACTAATTTCACTTTGACTCAGCTATACCCTAGAGTTGAAAGTGGCTAGATCTAAAGTTCTTTCAAATTCTAAGAGAAATATATCATTAAAAGGCTGTGAAAAAGAGATCAGCTTAGTTGTCATTTCCTGTGGCATTAACTTGGAAAACAGCTCATTTCCATATACCTTTTCAGGCCCTGTAGATATTTTAGATAGTTAATTTTAACGCATGCTAAATCAGTGCACCCTGCAATAAAATTTTCTCATTTTACATCCGCAAATACTTAAAAAAAAAAACAAAAAAAAAAAAACAGAGCATCAAACTGGCATTTTTCCCCGAGGAAAATATTTAAATTCAGCTTTCAATTAGGCAGATAATCTTACATTTGAATGAGGGAATGCTTTATCAGTCAGCTTCTTTTAGACTGAGGCTGGAGAAGCTCTGTGTATATCTATCTCACTACAGCTCATTTTGTCTCTGGCACTGACGATAATGTAGTAAAGAACATGAATTGTTTTCCTTCATCTCAAATAATGAGTCAGTGGATCAGCCAGATGAATGTCAATAGCATTATTCATTATCTTGCGACAGTTACATTTTTGAAAATATCTCATGGCTTTTTTGGTCTATGTCTAGTAATTCTTCAAGGACAATTTATCAACCTTCAAGAAAGAGTACAAACAGCAACAATGATTCTGGAAAAATAAGACAGATCTTATTTGCATAATTTAGCCACAAATTTTTGAGTACCTACTGGTACTCAGATTTTTCCTAAGGGATATGCAAATTATATTTATCATACTCAAGAGTTGTTCTTTCTCTCTTGATTTGGTGAGGAGAAACAGACACTGCCTCCCAGAGGAAAGAGGCTGGCCTAAGCACTGTCATTTTCTTCCTCATGGGTTCTCTTATTTTATCAGTTTGATTTGGAGAAGCAATGGTAGAGCATACATTCTATGATGGTACCCTTCAATTATCCCTATGGAACATGGCCAGTCCAAAAGTTGGATCTCTGAATTTAAAATTTGAAGTACTTAGAAATTTTCATTCTTAGCTTTGGGTCTTAGTACCAATTTTAAAACAACAGAAAAATCTCACTCAGGACACAATATCTATTTACATGAGCATGAGTAAAGTTACAGGTATGGAGAAGGAAAAAAGAAAAATGGTAAGAATTGGTATGTGATACTTCTTATGTCTGTGGGAAATCAAGATAAAGTTACAATGGGGATGAAGAAAGCTGGTTTGACCTACGAAATGATTGTATAACTACTGGGAAATGGAAAATGAGTGACATGAAAAATTAATACTATGCACTTTTTTTTTTTGGAGACAGAGTCTTGCTCTGTCACGAGGCACCAGGCTGGAGTGCAGTGGCACAATCTTGGCTCACTGCAACATCCACCTCCCGGGTTCAAGCAGTTCTCCTGCCTTAGCCCCTCTAGTATCTGGGATTACAGGTGTGTGCCACCACACCCAGCTAATTTTTGTATTTTTAGTAGAGATGGGATTTCACCATGTTGGCCAGGATGATCTTGATCTCTTGATCTCGTTATCCGCCGGCCTCCACCTCCCACAGTGCTGAGATTACAGGCCTGAGGCACCGCACCCGGCCAATACTATGCACTTTAAAGACTCATCAATTGAGAAATTATACCCTTATGTGAATCAAATCAGTATATTTATATAACCTTCTTAAACAGCATTTGTTTAGTGTCTAGGCATGATTCTAAGTTAGAGAGCTGAAGAAAAGCTGTGGCTGAAGTCCATGGGGATCAGGGAATTGAAGAAACTTGGAGAATATGTTTTAAATAATTGACCTCTTAGTTAATCTTGAAGCAGGCTATTAGAAAACCAAATCTTGGGGGTTGCTGGCAAGATAGCTGAACAGGAAAAGCTCCAGTGGGCAGCTCCCAGCGAAAATGAAGCAGGAGGAAGGTGATTTCTGCACTTCCAAGTGAGGTACCTGGTTCATCTCACTGGGACTGGTTGGACAGTGGGTACAGCCCAAGGAGGGTGAACCTAAGCAGGGTGGGGTGTTGCCTCACCTGGGAAGTGCAAGGGGTCAGAGAAATCCCTCTCCTAGCCAATAGAAGCCATTAGGGTCTGTACCCTCCACTCCAACCTGGATACTGCACTCTTTCCATGGTCTTCACAACCCACAGACCAGGAGATTCCCTCCAATACCTACACCACTACCAGGGTCCTGGGCTCCCAGCACAAAACTGGGAGGCCCTTTGGACAGACACCTAGCTAGCTGCAGCAGTTTTTTTCTTCATACCCCAGTGGTGCCTGGGATACCAGTGAGACAGAAATGTTCACTACCCTGGAAAGGGAGATGAAGCCAGGGAGCCAAGTGGTCTGGGTTGGTGGGCCCCAGCCCCATGGAGACCAGCAAACTAAGATCCACTGGCTTGAAATTCTCTTAGCCAGCACAGCAGTCTCAGCTCAACCTGAGATGAGTGAGCTTGGTAGCGGGGAGGGGAATCTGCCATTACAGAGGCTTGAGTAGGTGGTGTTAACCTTACAGTGTAAACAAAGCTGCTGGAAAGTTTGGACTGGGGAGAGCCTACCACAGCCCAGCAAGGCTGCTGCAGGCAGACTGTCTCACTACATTCCCTTCTTGCTTGGCAGTGTATCTCTATAAAAAGACAGCAGACCATCAGGAACTTATAAAGCCTCCACTTTCTGGGGACAGAGCATCTGGGAAAAGGATTGGTTGTGAGCTTCAGCAGACCTAAATGTCCCTTCCTGGCAGCTCTGAAGACAGCAGTGGATCTCTCAGCATAGCATTCAATCTCTGGTAAGGGACAGAACCGTCTCCTCAAGTGGATCCCTGCCCCCACCATGTATCCTGACTGGGAGACACGTCCCATTAGGGGCAGACAGACATCTCATACAGGAGAGCTCTGGCTGGCATCTGGCAGGTACCCCTTTCGGAAAAACCTGCCAGAGGAAAAAACAGCCAGCAATCTTTGCTGTTCTGCAGCCCCTGCAGGTGATTCTGAGGCAGGCAGAATCTGGAGTGGACCTCCAGCAAAATCCAGCAGACCTGCAGCAGAGGGGCCTGACTGTTGGAAGGAAAACTAACAAACAAAAAGGAATAGTTTCAACATCAACAAAAAGGACGTCCACCCAGAGACCCCATCCAAAGGTCACCAACTTCAGAGAACAAAGGTAGATAAATCTGCAAAGATAGGAGAGACCAGCACAAAAAGGCTGAAAATTCCAAAAACCAGAATGCCTCTTCTCCTCCAAGGAATCACAATGCCTCACCAGCAAGGAAACAAAACTGAAATGGAGAAGGAGTTTGATGAATTTACAGAAGCAGGCTTCAGAAGGTGGGTAATAACAAACTCCTCTGAGCTAAAGGGGCATGTTCTAACCCCAATGCAAGGAAGCTAAAATCTTGAGAAGAGGTTAGGCAAATTGCTAACTAGAATAACCGGTTTAGAGAAGGACATAAACAACATGATAGAGCTAAAAAACACAGCATGAGAACTTCATGAAGCATACACAAGTTGAAGCATACACAAGTTTCCATAGCAGAATTGATCAGGTGGAAGAAAGGCTATCAGAGACTGAAGATCAACTCAATTAAACAAAATAAGAAGATAAGATTAGAAAAAAAAAGAGTGAAAAGAAATGAACAAAGCCTCCAAGAAATATGGAACTATGTGAAAACACCAAATCTATGTTTAATTGGTATACCAGAAACTGATGGGAAAAATAAAATGAAGTTGGAAAACACTCTTCAGGATATTATCCTGGAGAACTTTCTCAACCTAGCAAGGCAGGCCAAAATTCAAATTCAGAAAATACAGAGAACACCACAAAGATACCCCTTGAGAGGAGTAACCCCAGGTCACATAATCGTCAGATTTACAAAGGTTGAAAAAAAGGAAAATATACTAAGGGCAGCCACAGAGAAAGGTCAGGTTACCCACAAAGGGAAGCCCATCGAACTCACAGTGGATCTCTCGTCAGAACCACTACAAGCCAGAAAAGAGTGGGGGCCAATATTCAACATTCTTAAAGAAAGGAATTTTCAGCCCGGAATTTCAGATCCAGCCAAACTAAGCTTCATAAGCGAAGGAGAAATAACATCCTTTACAGAAAAGCAAATGCTGAGAGATTCTGTCACCATCAGGCCTGCCTTACAAGAGCTCCTGAATGAAGCACTAAACATGGAAAAGAACAACCGGTACTGCCATTGCAAAAACATACCAAACTGTAATGATCGTTACATGTCTATGAAGAAACTGAATCAACTAATGAGCAAAATAACCAGCTAACATCATAATGGCAGGATCAAATTCACACATAACAATATTAACCTTAAGTGTAAATTAGCTAAATGATCCAATTAAAAGACACAGCCTAGCAAACTGGATTAAGAGTCAAGATCCATCAGTGTGCTGTATTCAGGAGACCCATCTCATGTGCAAAGACACACACAGGCTCAAAATAAAGGGATGGAGGAAGATTTTTCAAGCAAATGGACAGCAACAAAAACCAGAGGCTGCGATCCTAGTCTCTGACAAAACAGTCTTTAAACTAACAAAGATCAAAAGAGACAAAGAAGGCCAATACATAATGGTAAAGAGATCAATGCAACAAGAAGAGCTAACTATCCTAAATATATATACACCCAATACAGGAGCACCCAGGTTCACAAAGCAAGTTCTTAGAGACTTACAAAGAGACTTAAACTGCCACACAATAATAGTGGGAGACTTTAACAACTCACTGACAATATTAGACAGATCAATGAGACAGAAAATTAACACGGATATTCAGGACTTGAACTCAGCTTTGGAGCAAGCAGAACTAATAGACATCTACTGAACTCTCCACCCCAAAACAACAGAATGTACATTCTTCTCAGCACCACATTGCACTTACTCTAAAATTGGCCACATAACTGGAAGTAAAAACTCCTCAGCAGACTGGGCACGGTGGCTCACGCCTGCAATCCCAGCACTTTGGGAGGCCCAGGCGGGCAGATCAAGAGGTCAAGAGATTGATAGCATCCTGGCCAACATGGTGAAACCGTGTCTCAACTAAAAATACAAAAAATAGCCGGGCATTGTGGCATGTGCCTGTGGTCCCAGCTACTTGGGAGGCTGAGGCAGAAGAATCACTTGAATCCAGGAGGCACAGGTTGCAGTGAGCTGAGATTGCACCACTGCACTCCAGCCAGGTGACAGAGCAAGACTCTGTCTCAAAAACAGAAACAAAAACAAACAATAACAACAACAAAAATTCATCAGCAAATACAAAAGAATGGAAATCCTAACAGTCTCTCAGACCACAGTGCAATCAAATTAGAACTCAGGTTTATGAAACTCACTCGAAACCACACAACTAAATGGAAACTGAATAATCTGCTCCTGAATGACTACTGGATAAATAACAAAATGAAGGCAGAAATAAAAACGTTCTTTAAAACCAAAGGGAATGAAATGGGAATGAAGACACAACATGCCATAATCTCTGGGACACATTTAAAACAGTGAGTAGAGGGAAATTTTTAGCACTAAATGTCCATAAGAGAAAGCAAGAAAGATCTAAAATCAACACCGTAACATCACAATGAAAAGAACTAGACAAGCAAGAACAAATTTAAAAGCTAGCAGAAGACAGGAAACAACTAAGATCAGAGCAGAACTGAAGGAGAGAGAGACACGAACACCCTTTAAAAAAAATCAATGAATCCAGGAGCTGCTTTTTGAAAAGATCAACAAAATAAACCACTAACCAGACTAATAAAGAAGAAAATAGAAGAATAAAATAAATGCAATAAAAAATGATAAAGGGATATCACCACTGATCCCACAGAAATACAAACTACTGTCAGAGAATACTTTAAACACCTCAATGCAAATAAACGAGAAAACCTAGAAGAAATGGATCAATTCCCGGACACTTACACCCTCCCAAGACTAACTCAGGAAGAAGTCAAATCTCTGAATAGATCAATAACAAATTTTGAAACTGAGGCAGCAATTAATAGCCTACCAGCCAAAAAAAGGTCCAGGACCAGATGGTTATACAACAAAACACTACCAGAGATATAAAGAGGAGCTGATACCATTCCTTCTGAAACTATTCCAAACAATACAAAAGGAGAGAAACCTCCCTAAATCATTTTATGAGGCCAAAACCTGATAGCAAAACCTGTCAGAGACACAACAAAAAATAGAAAACTTCAGGCCAATATCCCTAATGAACATCAATGCAAAAATCCTCAATAAAATACTGGCAAACTGAATCCAACAGCACATCAAGAATCTTATCCACCACAATCAAGTTGGCTTCCTCCCTTAGATGCAAGGCTGGTTAAACATACAAAAATCAATAAACATAATCCAACACATAAACAGAACCAATGATAAAAACCAAATGATTATCTCAATAGATGCACAGAAGGCCTTTTTGAAAAAGTTTAACAGCCCTTCATTCTAAAAACTCTCAGCAAACTAGGTGTTGATGGAACATATCTCAAAATAATATGAGCTATTTATGACAAACCCATAGCCAATATCATACTGAATGGGCAAAACCTGGAAGCATTCCTTTTGAAAGCCAGCACAAGACAAGGATGCCCTCTCTCACCACTCCTATTCAACATAGTATTGGAGATTCTGGCCAGGGATATCAGGCAAGAAAAAGAAATAAAAGGTATTCAGTTAGGAAAAGAGGAAGTCAAATTGTATCTATTTGTACATGAGATTATTATACATTTAGAAGACCCCATCATCTCAGCTTAAAATCTCCTTAAGTTCATAAGCAACTTCAGCAAAGTCTCAGGATACAAAATCGATGTGCAAAAACCATAAGCGTTCCTACACACCAATAACAGACAGAGAGCCAAATCATGAGTGAACTCCCATTCACAACTGCTACAAAGAAAATAAAATACCTAGGAATACAACTTAAGGGATGTGAAGGACCTCTTCAAGGAGAACTACAAACAACTGCTCAAGGAAATAAGAGAGGACAGAAAAATGTGGAAAAATATTCCATGCTCATGGCTAGGAAGAACCAATATCATGTAAATGTCCATACTGCCCAGAGTAATTTAGAGATTCAGTGCTATCCCCATGAAGCTACCATTGTCTTTCTTCGAAGAATTGGAAACCACTACTATAAACTTCATATGGAACCCTAAAAGAGCCCACATGTCAAGACAATTCTAAGAAAAAAAAAAAGCTGGAGGCATCATGCTACTTGACTTCAAATTATACTACAAGGCTACAGTATTCAAAACAGTATGGTACTGGTACCAAAACAGATATATAGACAAATGGAACAGAACAGAAGCCTCAGAAATAATGCCACACACCTACACCCATCTGATCTTTGACAATCCTGACAAAAACAAGCAATGGGGAAAGGATTCCCTATTTAATAAATGGTGTTGGAAAAACTGGCTAGCCATATGCAGAAAGCCGAACCTTACACTTTATGCAAAAATTAACTCAAGATGGATTAAAGTCTTAAATGTAAGACCTAAAACCTGAAAACCCTAGACGAAAACCTGGGCAATACCATTCAGAACATAGGTATGGGCAAAAACTTTATGACTAAAACACCAAAAGCAATGGCAACAAAAGCCAAAATTGACAAATAGGATCTAATTAAACTAAATAACTTCTGCATATCAAGAAACCATAATCAGAGTGAACAGGCAACCTACAGAGTGGAAGAAAATTTTTGCAATCTCTTCATCTGACAAAGGAATAATATCCAGAATCTACAAATAACTTAAACAAATTTACTAGATAAAAAACAACCCCATCAAAAGTGGGCAAACGACATGAACAGACACTTCTCAAAATAAAAAAATGTATGCAGCCAACAAACATATGAAAAAGAGCTCATCATCACTGGTCATTAGAAAAATGCAAATCAAAGCCACAATGAGATACCATCTCACACCAGTTAGAATAGTGAACATTAAAAAGTCAGGAAACAACAGATGCTGGAGAGGATGTGGAAAAAATAGGAATGCTTTTACACTGTTGGTCAGAGTATAAATTAGTTCAACCATTGTGGGAGATGGTGTGGTGATCCCTCAAGTATCTAGAAACACCATTTGACCCAGCAATCCCATTACTGGGTATATACCCAAAGGTGTATAAATCATTCTATTAAAAAGACACATGCACACATATATTTATTGCAGCACTGTTCACAACAGCAAAGACTTGGAACCAACCTAAATGCCCATCAATGACAGACTGGGTAAAGAATATATGGCACATATACACCATGGAATACTATGCAGCCATAAAAAGGATGAGTTCATGTTTTTGCAGGGACATGTATGAAGCTGGAAACCATCATTCTCAGCAAACTAACACAAAAACAGAAAACCGAACACCACATGTTCTTACTGATAAGTGGAAGTTGAGCAATGAGAACTCATGGACACAGGGAGAGGAACATCACACACCAGGCGCTGTTGTGATTGGGGGACTAGGGGAGGAATAGCTTTAGGAGAAATACCTAATATTGATGATGGGTGATGGATGCAGCAAACCCTCATGGCACGCATATACCTATGTAACAAACCTGCATGTTTTGCACATGCACCCCAGAACTTAAAGCATATACAAAAAAAAATCTTGAAAACTAGTTGTTTTGAAAAACTGAGCAGAACTCATAGGCAAGGAAAGATTCATGTGTTAATCCAATGCCATTCAAATTGAAAAAGAAAAAATCCATAGTTAGGAGATAACTATATGCAGAATTATAAAAATGGAGTCAAAACCAATACAAATGAGCTAGCAAATAATAGGTACTAAATGTAGGATAGTTTGCTTTAATTTCAGAATTTACATGATGATTTCACAGTGTTCGGAAATGATAAAAACATAAAACCTGACTAAAAAAACCAGTGTGTTGTTCACTATTAGAAATTCTGCTTTTAAGTCATTGTGGATCCCCAGGTGGATATGTCCAGTGGATACAGGAACTGCAAGTTTAGGGTACGATCAGGGAAATAGTTGGCAATATAAGTATTATAAACCAAATGTTTGTGTCCACTCAAAATTCATTTGCTGAAATCCTAATTCCCAAATATAATTATGTCACAAAGTAGGGTATGGGGGAAAAAGTAGGTAATGAGGGTGCAGCACTCATGAATGCATTAGTGCCCTTATAAAAGAACCCTAAGAACTCTTTAACTCTTTTTCTACCATATGAGAATAAAAATAGAAGTTGGTAGTCTACAATTCAGAAGAGGGCCCTCATCAGAACCTTACTATCCTGGCACCCTGATCTCAGACTTCCAGTAATCAGAATTATGAGAAATAAATTTCTGTTGTGACTAAGCCACCTAAACTAAGGTACTTTGTTTTAGCAGACCAAACTGACCAAGACACTATGCATGTAACTTGAGAACAGAGAGATTTCTCAAACAGAACAAAGAAATAAGATGATCAGTGGGTGAAAGGTGAAATGCCAGCACATAAAGAGGCATAAAGGGGTGGAGGAGGAGTAGGAGACCTGATGGAGACTTGGAAAGAAAGATTCGAAGAGAAAAGAGGAGAATAAGAGAATGAACCTACAGATTGGTAATCACATCTAGAACCAATGTGGTATTTTTTAGAATTATATGAATAGTTTGATTCTAATTAAAATATTTAGTTTAGTGTCTCAAGTAAAATTTCCACTTTTTCAAATTATTGTTTTCTCTCATTTTATATATAACTTATAAATGATCATAATTAATAACCAAATATTTAATTTTTTAAAAAATAGTATAAATTACATTAGTTTTATGAATACAGAATGATCTTATTCAAAGTATCTTAAAAATTAATCATTTCGAATCTAAAATTAAAGATCTAGAGAAAGGGTGAGATAAACATATGACAGAGAAATTACTTATGGTACAAACTCAGTTTTTATGATTACTATTATAGGAACTAATTCCTTTTTCCAAATGAATGCTTGCCTCCAGGCAAACTAAATAATTTGGAAAGGCAAAAATTCTTTTGTGACTCCATTTATAACTCACATAAAACACATTCTTCTAAAGGTTATATTTTATCTCAATGACCTACTATCACTTTATAAAAGCATTCTGGTCCTGCCCTTCCTGGTATTGCTATGCTCATTGTTTCTAGGTTCTGCTCCTCACACTGATTTCCAGGTGATTCCCATCCCTCCACAACGTGGTGACTTCCTCTATTGGAGTGAATATAAAAACAAAGCATTTTTGGTTTCTCTGCAGTTGTTTGGGTTCAGACTTTAAAGTGCTCTCTTCATGAGCTACATTTCTATCATTCTAGCTACTTGTTTGGATTTTCTTCTGCCCCACATAGATGTCTGTGATAACAGTCCTTACCAATATTAACTTTCCTTCAGCCTGTCCTCTGCCCAAATCCCTGCCACAGTTGTGTGGAATTGGATTATACCTCTCCTCTGAGATAGCAGAATTGGGATTATTTAGACTGCTCTAACTCTTGGTACAGGGAGGAGTAAAGGAATTTATTTTAAGATTAAGTATGGCCTTAAAAATATATTTCTTCAAAGCATTAAGAAAATCCTCTCTGGCTATATTTTGTATTGAGCTAAAAACTGCCTTACTAATAAAATCAACTCACTTACTTCTCCATGAAGTAGTGCTTTCACTCTTATTATTCCCATTTTAGACGTACGGACTGAGGCACAGACATCCAAGGTCATGGAGTTAGTGAGTGGGAGTCAGGGAACATGACCTGTTTTTTTCCTGGTATGTATACTGTCTTCTGCACAGCAAGTCTCAAGAAGGGTTGCAGAGTAGAAACACTGGTCTACAGCAGAGCTTCATGCCAACTTGCATGTGGCTGCATAATACTACATACTGGGCTTAGCAAGTTTCTGAGAACCTAGCAGAAAGCTAAACTCCTTCCCAGGTCTCTGAGTTCATTGGGCAAATAGAGAGGAATGGACTGTCTTCCTACCTTCTTTCAGATGGCCAGCATTTATTTCTTTGAGTAAAGCACAGTAGGCCACCAATGTTTTTTTTTTTTAATCCCAAGTGCATTATCTTTAGAATAACTAGAAATGTCTTTTAAAACATGATAGTTTTTTGACCATTAGTCTTTATCTTTTATATTGCAACTATTCTATTTTTCTGAGCAATTTTAGATATTTTAGAGCAATGTTGAAAGAAGGCTGCTTCAGGGTCTCCCAGAGAGGTTTCCCTTTAGCTGAGAACCTGCCATTAAATGCTCTTGGTGAGAAGAGTGACAGCATCAGAACTGTGTATTTGAGAGATTTATTTGGCAGCAGTTTATAAGATGCATTGAAAAGGGGCAACATGGATTTTACAATATTATGTTTGTTTATGCATGAAAAACATTGACATCGAATTTCCTCCTTCTGAGGTAATACTGGTTATAGGAACTTCTTGGAGTTTGCTACAGTCACTCCAAATAATAATGGGTTATATGAGAAAAAGTTGACTGGTTAAATGTTGCCTTATTTAACTAACATTAAGCAAATCAGGAAGCTCACCAACAATGCCATGCTGCATTTTTTAAATGTTTGATAATTTTAGCATTATCTTTTTTCCAGGCATAAAATCACTTTGGGGTAATATTATTCATAAATTAATCTAGTCTTAAACCTTGATATGCCTTTAGATCCATGCATTTGCACTCTGACAGAGAGGTGAAATAAAAGATGTTATAAAGACTAATAAAAGACTACGACGACTAAAGACACTTCGTAGTAAAAAAAGGAAACTATCGTAGGTAGACCACAGAGCTGTAAATCAATAGTAATAAGATATATAATATTGGTTCTATATGATTAATAGTAATACTTTTTTAGTTATATAAACTAATTCAATAATACTAGGGCAACCTGGTAGTTTTTGGAGCTAACAATATTAAGCCTTTTATGTTTTAAATTTCATTTAATATGTCTCTCATAACTATAAAGTTGTAACATTTCTCTTAGAATTATAGGTCTCTGAAAATAATAGGAGAGATATTTAACAAACATGCTTCTTTATGATTTATTTTGAAAATAACTTTTTATGGTTGCAATAGAAAAAAGCCTTTGTAAACTCCTTTTTCCCTCTTTTTCATAGCCTGCTGCCAAGAGGAAATGAATGGTGTCTTTGAGATATTCACAAACATCCGATGCGGATGGGGAAGCTCACTTTGAGAGCCAGCGTTTATTCTATTTTCTGTATTTGATCCATTCTCAACAAAGGCCGTTCCCAACCCCATCTTTCACAGTGTCTTTCTGCTGCACCAGATGTTGGAATAAATCTGTATTTCTTTATCAAATGTGCATTCTCTCTGTGTTGCCTTCACTTGTTCTCTTATTCTAGGACCTGGGGATATTGAAATCTGAAATGTGCCCTGTAACCTCAACTGCTCCTCCCCAACAAGGGAAGGTCCTGGGGACCTGACCCAGTACAAGGGGAGGTTCTGAGCAGATCAGGAATAAAATATTTACATGGCATGTGCTTCTTATGAGAGCCTTATGTACTGTTATGCATGCAACCTTCCATTGACCCCATTGGGTAAAACCAAGTGTGAGCTTCAGGAATATCCTCCTGCTAAGTGGAAACTTTCTTCTTCAGGAAAAAAATCTATTACTTAAGGAAGTGTAAACATTGTGTAGCACCACTTCTCCTTCCAGTCATTCTGTTGCACTTAAAGAGCAAAGAGTGAACCTTTCTGCCTCTTCCCTCCCTACACTTCATGAATATGATATACAGCCTATAGGAGTTTCCTATGCTATTCTAATGGCCCCAATATAATTTTCCAAGAATACAGACATACAAATATCATTATAGTCATGATTTCCTTGCAACTTCTAATTAGCAGTAGCAATAACATATTAGGAATAAACCATGCCAGTGAAGTTTCCATACTGTCAGCCATTCTATTTATCTCAAGGCCTGCCTGCTGGCCCTCATAAGTGAGAAGTAATGATGTTTCCCATGCTTGCTCTGCAGTTCCAGTGGAATTCTCTTTTTAATCTTAGCCAAGCTAACTCTTAAGATTTAGGTGAATTCCTTTTCTGTTCTTCCTTCCCCATGGGCTAATGGCCTGGTTCTGCATTGAGTTCTACCCTCTTTTCTCAAGTGGAAGCTCTCTCTTTAGATAGTTCCATCCTACTCCAAAGAGCCTAGTTCTTACCTTGTTCTTCCACTCTATAAAATTTTCAGGTCCCTGATGAATGGATAGACTGCAAAAATTTTCTCCCATTCTCTAGCTTACCTGTTCACTCTGGTGATAGTTTCTTTTGCTGTGCAGAATATCTTTAGTTTAATTAGATCCTATTTGTCAATTGTGGGTTTGTATCTGGTCCATTCTGAACAAAGATGTTTTAGTCATGAAGTCTTTGCCCATGGCTATGTCATGAATGGTACTGCCTAGGTCTTCTTCTAGGGTTGTTATGGTTTTAGCTCTTATGTTTAAGTCTCTAATCCATCTTGAGTTAATTTTTGCATAAGGTGTGAGGAAGGGGTCCAGTTTCATTTTCCTGTATATGGTCAGCCAGTTTACGGATTATAAATCATTCTACTATAAAGACGCATGCACAAGTATGTTTACTGCAGCACCATTTACAATAACAAAGACTTGGAACCAACCCAAATGCCCATCAATGACAGACTGAATAAACAAAATGTGACACATATACCCCATGGAATACTATGCAGCCATAAAAAAAGATGAGAGCATGGTTTTGCAGGGACATGGACGAAACTGGAAACCATCATTCTCAGCAAACTAACACAGGAAGAGAAAACCAAACACTGCATGTTTGCACTCATAAGTGGGAGATGAACAATGAGAACACATGGACATGGAGGGGAACATCACATACTGGGGTATATCAAGGGGTGGGGGTCTGTGGAAGCGGTAGCATTAGGAGAAATACCAAATGGAGATGGCAGGTCGATGGGTGTAGCAAACCATCATGGCACATATATACCTATGTAAGAAACCTGCATGTTCTACACATGTAACCCAGAAGTTAAAGTATAATAAAAAGAGAGAGAGAGAGAAGAGAAAGGACATCTGGACACCAAGGAGAGTTCAGCCAGGGGTGGTCAAAGAAGAGTCCGACTACTGGGCAGCCCTACTCCAGGGGAAGATCACCTTTCCACTCCATCCCCATCTTCCAGCTCCCCATTTATCTCACTGAGAGTCACCTCCACCACTCAATAAACTTTACACTCATCCTTCCAGCCTGCATGTGATTTGATTCTTTTGGTACACTGGGCAAGAACCCAGATTGTCACACTGGCCCCCTGTCTTCTGATAAAGCAGTGGGCCTAACTGAGCTGATTAACACAAGCCATCTGCAGAGGACAAAGCTGAAAGAGCCCACTGTAACACAGGCTCACTTGGGATTTAGGAGTTGTAAACACTCACCCCTAGAAGGTGTTATGTGGCAGAAGCCCAAAAAATGCTCCTCAGGACCTCTGCATCTGTCCGTCTGCATGCCCTGTTTAGGGGTTTGAGCATCAGGGCATGGAAGAAGCTAGCCACACCCAGGTCACACACCCTGCCAGGGGGATAAGGGAACTTCTCTCATTTCAGTTTCACATTCCTCAAAATTTAGTCTATGCTATGCTTCTACCCTGTATTTGTCTTCCTTCTCTTAATGTCTTTTTTTCCCTGTCCCTTTGACTCCAATACTAATTTCCAGTTGTACTATTACCAAGTGCACTTCAACCTGGAGCAATGAGACAAGATTTTACATTTGGAATACTATACCAACAGAGCAGCAGTGAAGATAAGGCAGAAGCCAAGGAGGTCTCATGTTAGGGGCACAATATGTGGAGCCATTACACCCAGTTAAGTAAATCACTCATTCCACATGGGTAGAGTCACTATCTTAGAGAGGGGGCCAGTCTGGCTTCATGCAACCCTCTAATACATATCTTTTCTTCTATCAAAACAACTAGAAATGCAATGATATAGAAGTTTCCAAATCTACTACAGAAACAACCTTCTTACCAGTTCCTAATGCTTTGGCTCTCCCTTCCATTTCTATTGTGCTAGACTAGAATCATGTTAAACAAACAAAAAAGCAACTTTGTCAGAGTACAAAGAGAAAAAATATTAACAACTTAAGAGGTAAAAATACATCTTACCATGTTTTTCAGAAAGAAATGCCTAGACATCAAAAAGTTTAAAATTTACAAAATTAATTGTGAATCAGGTACTAATTAATATATGATTAGACATTTTGAGATCCAGAATCAAATGAAAGCTTTGCTATCTTACTCTAAGAGAGAAAAAAATCACTGAAAGGCAAATCTAGAGGAAAGTTTTTGAGCAAGAACAAAGGTCTGTGAGTGAAAGCTCACTCCAAGCTTCCCCTAAAAGCACAAGGAATACCTTATGGGAGTTCCTAAAGAGCCAGATATTGGTATAACTGCTTCACAAAGCTATCATCTAAACCCACTTCAGATATGGCCTGAATGCAGATATCATACAAATGCAGTCCTGAAAAAGACTCACAAAACCTTTAGTTTTCTTCTCAAACAGTCATTTTTTAAACAAATCCCTAGAAATCAACTTCAACATGATTTCTAAGGAGGATACTAAGCACCTTCAGTTTTCACACTTGGTTGTCAGTTTCCAGTTGCATATTCTAACCTACTGAGAAGTTTCATTTCCATTTAACATTACATATTGTAGATATATGTGTACAAATATAATACATATACTCTATAACCCATTGTGTTGGGCGTGGGGAGGTCAGTATTTTGCAAAGTATCCAAGAAAGAAAAATTATTTAACAATTTTTATTAGTTTATTCCTGGAAATTTTAACGGACCTTCATTCTGTTTTTTATACTTGAAGTAATAGGTCAACTCTCCTGAGTGATATCATAATCAATGTGAAAATGAGTACTTAATAGTTATACACAAACAAGAAACATAAATCTGTAACAACAAGCTACAAAAGCCCTTTCTATATTAGTTGAGTATTTTAATCTCCCTTATACGTAAGACAAGCTTCCAGTTGCACACCTTATTCTTCATTCAGGTGAGTTTTTCACCTTTCTTACTGGTGTTAGAGTGAAAGCTTTTATTTACTGTGCGTTTTTCCCCCTGCTTACACAATTTCAAAAGAGTGAAAATTTTAGTAGCTATAGAAAATATATGGGCACTTAAATCAGACAGTACATAAGCTAAATTCAAGTTTCACCAATTTCTAACCTGCAGTATGTGATAATTTATTGAACCACAGGGTTAGATCTATGTAAAGAATAACATCTACCAAACAAGCTTGATGTAAGAACTTAATGAATAACCTATGTAAGACTATCATTGATACCTAACAAGTATTAAATAAATTCAAGTTATTATTGCCACATGTTACATGTATTACGTCATCTATCTTGAGTTTTTTTCCAAATAAAATTGCTGAGATTTTAGTAGATGAATGGGCAAAGAAAGAAAAATATTAAATTATGTATTTATTTTTAGCCAAATATTTGTTGAGCATTGTATCCAGTTGTGCCATATCCTAGATAAAATGAATAAACCATACCATCTAACAGCTCAAAGCTAAGTAGGGAAGACAGAAACACAAACAAATAATTACAACAGACACTGAAAAGTGTACAAATTAGCATATGCATGAAGTATACTTGTGACTGATATAAGGAGTTTCAGCAAAGTATTCACAGAAAGAATACTTGGCCACCTATTAAAGGATGAACAGACCTCCTTTACATATAACTGAAATATGAAACTGTCTCAACCTTACGTACTACACAATGCATAAATGAGTACTCTAACAGCGAACAGACTCAAAAAACTTGATATGACCTTCTTTATAAGACTAGATCACCTAATTGATGGACTTAATAGCTCCTTACATATATCCCCTTTTTCTGACCCAGCATTAGAAATACTGAAATGCATTCTCTCTCTCTGTTCAGCCTCCTTGAACTTATCCTCTCCATGTATGTATTGAATCATGAAAACAGCTGGGAATTTTCCTAGAGTTGCTTGCTTTTCAGCATTTATTATTTTCCTTCCTTCAAATAATATTACATCTGCTTTTGCGAAACTACTAATTACCCATTATTGGTCATGCAATTTTGATGGTACTGCCTAGGGTTTATCGGCAAAGCTCACGTCCTTGGCCACAGTGATTGGGCCAAGGAAGTGTTGGAACACCTCTTTGGTGTTCCAACATATTGATTATTTACTGGGTGAGTTAACTAATAAATGGATATATGCAGGCTTCAGTCAATAGGCACATTATATTTTCCTGTCCATCAGAATTGCTGCAGGTATTGGCCAATAATTTAGTCCAGTCCCAGACGTGTGATCTTCAGAACAATTGTTAGGCCTGTGAGACACTAGCTTCTCTAAAGTGGGTGGTAGAATAATGTGAAGGTCGCTCCTCTTGTACATCCCTTGAGAGGCACGATTGAAAGGGCTGAGCTAGCCTAGAGGGCAAGGGACAGCATAAAGTGAAATTCTAATTATTAGAATTCTAGTTTCTAATTAAACTGAACTACTTATTTACATTATAGCCAATGATACCTCAGTTTTATTAATTCAACTTAAGTTGAATTATCAGTCACTTAGAGGAGAAAAAGCCCTAACTGGTAGATACTATTATCTTTCTGGCCAACTTGTTGCAATTCTTCATTTGCATAAATTGGTAAACTTTTCACCTCACAACAGTTGGGATCTTGTCAGTCTAAAGAGAGGCAGTCTATTTTTTTTTTAATCAATTTTCCACTTGTTTCACAAAATCAGGACAATCCAGGAACTGCATTCTATGTAACTAAGGGCATTTAAGTGTAATACTTTCTGATACCTTTTCTCACTTTATTTCCTTTATGTTATCTCTCTTCTTCTCTGGTTAAGAAAGTCAATTTCCATTTTCCTGGGTCTTCCAATGGACTTTCTTTCCTAAAGCACCTTGTTTTTGTTTTTATTACAGATATTATAGGTTTTAAGAAATTGATGCATACAGTTAACATACAGAAGTACTTTCTTAATTTCCATGCTCTTAGGTAGCTACTAAACTGATTTACAGCCTGTCAGAGCAAGTATCTCTGAATAGCATTTTACTAAAGATTAAAATTATTTGAAAATACTAAATTAAAAATAATTACTTGGAAAGAAATATTTTAACTTACCAATGATCAGATTCACATGATTGCCACAAATTGGCTATTAATAAGAAATATTTGAAAATATAAAATGTAATAAAATGTACATAATATAATGCATAAAACCATATTACACATATTATAACACACCAATTTGTTTTTTTCTGAATCATGACGTGTTTAAAGGACATCAATAAAGAACAATGACCATGTTTCTGCTAATTTGTACGTGAGCTCCTTGTTTCTTAGAGAATTATGGTTGACTGCTTGATAGATAAGTTTCATCTTATTTAAATGGACTGTGGTAGCATCCATTTTTTTCTCACTAAAGTTCTACACATAAATATGCATAAAATGTTGGTTATTAGTTAGTCCCCTTTCTTTTCCTGTGTCACTTATTTTCTTCAATAAGTGAGCTTCAGAGAAAAATGAAATATTGGCTAAGGATTAAAAACAGTTACTTGTTCTTTTCCAAGTTACAAATGAGTGTTTATAATTAAACTCCAACTTTAACAATTTATTTGTTTTGAATCCATCCTGTTGAGTGGTTACAGAATTGTCCAACTATATTTCTTCTAACCAAATGCTAATAATGTGCGGGCTTCTACATCTTTATAATTCTTCATTAGCTTCAAGCAGTATGTTTTGACTTTTATGTCCTTGAAACTATGAAATTATGTTTCTATAATTCAGTTTTTCTTAATGATTCTACTTTACATAGAATGTATAATGAAACTGAGATCTGAGACATTTTTAGTAATTCTGAAGTGGGAATATCAGTTTAGTCAGAATAGTGTCAAATGTGGAATCTAAACAACATAATTGGTACTTTGAGGTTGAGGTTGATGTGACATTCTCTTGAACATATTTTAATACTTATGCATATTTAAATTAAAATTTTAACCTCCTGACATTCAAACCAACAAGCCAATCACCATTCAACTAGAGAGACATGTCTTACAAATAAGATGACACCACAAAAGTCACTTGTCTTGAATCTATCTTCATTGCACAAGAGATTTCCAAAAAGCCTAATTGTTTACTAATATTTTGACAGTGGATTTTTAATTAGAATAGCTTTTCCAATGTATTATACACCCAGAATTCATCTCAAATATGTTTGCCTATATACTAAAAGGCTGCTATCTAAAAATGAAGGTATGGTGTGTGTTCAAGCATGACATCCATTTTATTTTAAGATTTTATCTTTTTATATGGCAGGTAGGTTTCTGGCTATCCCACACAATATAATTTTTGTTTCCAGGAAGACTGGATGAGGTAGGCATCTGTATTAGACATACACTATACCTTGCTATCAGAAACTACCTGTCCAGAAATAGTGTTATTTATTGTATCCATTGTTGATCCTTGTTACCAGTCTCAAAGTAGCAAGGTTTCTGCAGAGAAGCTTAGCTTTGACCATGGCCAGAGCCAGGTTGACAGGTGAGATCATGGCCAGATCCAGGTTAACAGGTTAAAGTTTGTTCTGCCCCAGTATGATCTTGTCATAACCCATTTCGGTGCCATACACCTGAAGGCATCATTTGGTTGAGGATTCTAACTTCTAGTGGAAGTGGCACCCCCATGCACAGCTGGATCATGTTGGGAAAAAGGATCATCTTTCAACCCTTCAATGGTATTTTTTACTTACAATTTCATTTTACATTTATTAGAATACCAGCTTTGTAGTAAAATACTGAAGTGAAAATTCTTATGTTTAATAGCAGGCAATAGTGAGAATTATTATATCTGAACTGAATCTATACTTGCAGTGAACAGTTGAAATTTAAATTGGGAAGGTGCCAGCGGCCTACTGGCTTCCTTCCATAATTGTCAGGTTCCATGGAATTGAGGAATTTATTTTAATTCCAAGTAATAAGAATAAGTTTGCATCCAGAGATCCAATGCTGCTACTTAAAACTGAAATACACCAACATTTTATGGCACAGAAATACAGAAGATTCTTCTTGCCAATTGCCTCTGTGTTTATTTACTTCAAGTCCCAGAAGAACAACCCAGATCAGTTTTGCCACCGACATTATAAATAGCATAGCAAATTCATAAGGAGTCTTTTCTTCAAAGAACGGAAATGACTCTGAAGTCTGACTAAACTCACAGTGTCCTTGTGAGGGAGATGGGAAGAGGCAGAGTATTTTGTCTAATTTCAAGTTCAAGAAAGCAAAGAACACAAAAGTTAAGTGGCTGGTGTCCATTTATTCAAGTAAATTTATTCAGGAATCGAGCCAGAAATAAAGATCAAGTCTCCTGGCCCATGTACTAGGCCTCATGCTGCCTCACAGCTTTCAAAACCTTCATTTTTTTGGAAAAAGCTAAAAAGCTTTCCCTACCATACATACTAGATTCAGACACACTGCCATCTACTGACCCACCAAAGGATGTACCAGCTAAGACATCCTGACCTTCAAGGGAGAGAGGAACACCTCGAGAGGAGTTGAGATTCTGCTTTCCCTTCAGAATGCCATCTCCAGGATGCTAATGGGCTGTGTCTACAGTACTACGTAGGAAAGTGCTGCAACAGGTAAGTGAATTTAGAACATTTCCTCCCCGATCAAGAGATTAATATTCATATTAAATGCACCATGTCATCTATATGTGGGACGTCCTTGAAATCACCCCTTCCTCCCAGTACTCTTATTTTGACATATTCATCTAGGGATTTGAATATTCTAAGACAACATTTCTTTTTCACATAAGACAGTCTGAGGAATGCTCTACGATTTTTGTGTTGTCTATTTTGTCTTTCACTGGTGTCCTATAAGATGTGCTAGTTATCCTACATGATGCCAAAAAAAGCATAAGAGAAATGAAGCTAAATAGCCACAGTCCTGAGCATGTAGAAAATACCATAAAATGTCCAAAAAGAGCTCTAACAATAGGAGAACTAGGCTCCTAAGTATACTTCCTGTAAGATTCTTTTTTGTTCAGAGCCAAGATGTTTTTTTAACCAGAAAAAAAATAGTGTGTTTCTTGCCACTTCAACTCTTTAGAGCTTGCCTGCATTCTTCTTAGAATAAAAGTAACATTTTCCAGACTTGATCAAGCAATGATGAACACAAATTACTATTTTCATTCCATTTTTACAGCCAAAAATTAAAGTTATGATGTTTGTCTATTCCCTGTGATTTTATTTAGTTCATTGATTCTAAGAAATAAGTTGAATTTAAATATGTGGACCATATATTTCTTTGTTGATGAGAACAAATGAATAATATCTTAACATATAATAGGTCTCCATAAAAGAATTCATATAGTAGCGGAGAGGTATCTGTGGCACCCTGGTTGCTTGTCTTCATTTGCTTTAAGATCTCAAGAAAAGTTGGTGGTTCACAGGCATAGTGATTGAGGACTATACATAGAAAACTTATTTGTGAACATAAAACTTACTTTTGTTCTTTCAGGATATGAAATACTATGTTCATGACAATTTGTTTTTATAAAAGAATTGGTTTGGCAGTTACAGGTAGCCAAGTAGAACTTATCATTTGAAGTTTAGAGACTGAAACTCAATCTGAAGAAGACCATTGATTTAATTTGGAATACATGTCTGTATGTGTCCATCCAAATCTTTACAGAAATATCTTATTTTGAAGTCTTCTTAGGCAGAAATAAGAAACTGTTGTTTTCAAGTGCTTTAAATGTCAAGAGGGTCTCTAAAATCAAGAAAGAGATGAGGGATGCCAGGAGAGAGATATTAAGAATGAAAACATCTGGGAGTTTTACTGACTCAGTGAAACCAGGACATTGTGAAAATTTAATTGAGAAGTCTAAAGACAGAAAAGTCCAGTTCAGAAATCTGGCCCTCACATATTCAGCCCTTAAAAGGCTTATTACATGTTGCAAAATAAGAGTGAGGTCCAGGAATGGTTAAATGGGAAATGAGAAGAAAAAAGGTTATGAA
The DNA here is from genome assembly GCF_048565385.1 of Saimiri boliviensis. Taxonomy (NCBI): domain Eukaryota; kingdom Metazoa; phylum Chordata; class Mammalia; order Primates; family Cebidae; genus Saimiri; species Saimiri boliviensis. The sequence continues at coordinate 40,585,838 of NC_133454.1, read as the reverse complement.
GAGAGAGGGAAGAAATGATAGGAGGGTGCCAAGGCATTTGAACATCTTTGGTATGAGCTTGGACGAGGTGCCAGATATTTGAAAAACTTATCTGTGTTAAACAGAACCGCTAAACTTATTGAAAAGCAGTAATAAGAACAAAATGTCCTTTAGCCTTGTTCTACGTAAAGCAGATGCACCTATACCAATCTTTTACAACATGATTATTTACATTTGCTGCTTATTGTAAAATCATGACAGGACATCAAATTGTCAGAATAAATAGATTTTTAAAATGCTTGCAGAAACTATTTTCCTGACACTGGAATGGCAAATTAATTCAAGTGTAATCCATATGTTTCTTATGTTATTCATTCTTTTAATTTTTTCAGTCCTTATATTTTGATGATTTGAGTGATAACATCACATTTTGTTAAATACAGAACATAAGAAAAATTTCACACAGAATCAAATATATTAGTACAAATTAGTATGCTTTGTTTTAGATAAAATATTAAATAATCAGGTAAATCTCCTAGACCTGGGTGAGCCAGAAGAAACACAGGCAGGGTCTGACATTCTTGTAGAGTTGAGGAGAGAGCTGAAAGTTCCCAGACAAAAGGAGCTATGGGTTAACAGAGCATGAGAGAGGGGAAAGCTGCACATGGAGAAAACTCTGGCAGTGGGGTCTGTCTCAAGTGTTTGAGTAGAGAACTGATCTGCACATGTGTGGGTGAAATCTACTCGAAACTGAAGAATGAACCTCTGGAAGAACTAAAGGGAACAATTGTTGGAGCTCATGTTAAGCCAAGAATATTTTATTTTTCTTTACCATCCAGAAGGGTCAATTCATCAAGAGGATATGGCATTCCTAAGTATTTATGCAGGTAGTAACAGAGCCTCAAAATACATGAAACAAAAATAGATAAAGCTTCGAGGAGAGATATATTCACAAGCATAGTTGAAAGTTTCAATATTGCACTCTCAATTATTGATAGAAAAAGTTATGGTAATTCTATACAAACTCTTCCAAAAATTGAAAAGTACAGAATACTTTCCTCATCAGTTAATGATGCTAGCATTACTGTGACACTAAAACAAACAAATAAAAAAGCATTACAAGGAAAGAAAACCAGAGACCAATATTTCGCATAAACACAAGATATAATAATTCTTAACTACATGTTTTAAAAAAAGAATCCAACAATATGTAAAAAGCGTAATGTGTCATTGCCAAATATATATTATCCCAGAAAATGCAAAACTGGGTTAACATTTGAAATTTATCAATGTTATTTATCATGTTAACATATTAAAAAGAAAAAATATGTAGTAATCTAAGTAGATGCAGAAAAAAAGTAAGACAATGAAATGAACATCTATTACTGATAAGAACTCTCAGCACATGACAAAAAGACAGGAATTTGATAAAGAAAAAAACTAGAAACCCACATATAACATTATATTTGTGTTAAGGGTTAAATGCTTTCTCCTGAAATAAGGAACAAGAAAATTTTATTCCCTTTTTTTCCAACAGTGTACTGAAGGTTCTAGTTAGGGCACTAAAGCAAGAAAAATAAATAAAACACATTCAGATTGAGAAACAAGTTTGTTTGGGTTTTTTTTTGAAACAGAGGCTAGCTCTGCCACCCAGGCTGAAGTGCAGTAGTGTGATCTGGACTCACTGCAACCTCTGCCTCCCGGGTTCAAGTAATTCTCCTGCTTCAGCCTCCGGAGTAGCTGGGATTACATGTGTGTACTATCACGCAGTTGTAATTTTTGTATTTTTAGTAGAGATGAGGTTTCACCATGTTGACCAGACTGTTCTCAAACCCCCAACCTCCAGTAATCTGCCCACCTCAGCCTTCCAAAGTGCTGGGATTACAGTCTTAAGCCACCATGACCAGCCAGAAAAAAAGTAAACTTTTTATTTGCAGACACAATCAACTGACATCTACAAAAAAGCTCTTAGAAACAATAAGTGAGCTTAGCAAGTTTGCAAGACGCAAGGTCAATATGCAATAAATAAATTGTATTTCTATATACTAACAATAAACAATGCAAAATAAAAATAGTATTTGTAATAATATACATAAAAAGCATGGATAAATGTAATGAAAACATGTAAACAATATAAAGCATTGATGTGATAAATTAAATATGATATAAATAAATGGAGATACAGTTTATATTTATAGATGAGAAGACTCAATATCATTAAAATAGCAATTCACAAATTGATCCATATTCAATCCAATGTCAGTCAAACTCCAGCAGTTTGTTTTATAGAGGCTGGCAATCTAATTCTAATATTCATATGGAAATTCAAAGAACTTAGAATAGCTCAAATAACTTTGAAAAGGAACATAGTTGAATGACTTACATAAGCTGACTTCAATACATACTATAAAAGCTTCATTAATCAAGAAAGTATGATACTGGCATCAAGAAAGACAAATAGATAAATAGAACAGATTGAAGAATCCAGAAACAGATTTTCAACAAAAGTACAAAGGCAATTCTGTGGAAACAGAATAGTCTTTTATAAAAATGCTGTTGGATCAATTATATATTCACATGCAAAAAAAAAAAGAACTTTCATCCATACCTTACATTATGTACAAAAAAACTTAAAACTATTAAAATTCTTAGGAGATAACAGTTATCTTGAGTTATGCAAGGATTTCTTATATAAAACCACTAAAACACAAATATATATGAGAAAAAAAGAATAAATTTCATGTCATCAAAATTAAATATGTTTGTTGATCAAAAGATATTGCTAAGAGAATGAAAAGGGAAGCCACAGACCAGGGGGAAATATTTGCAATTCACATAGTTAGTAAATTATTTGTATGTTGAATATATAAAGAATTTTCAAAATAAGAAACAAACAAAAAATGTATTAAATTATGGGCAAAATTTTGAACTGACTCTTTAAAAACAATATGGATGCCAAATAAGCACATACAAAGATGCTGAAATAATTAACCATTAGGAAAATGGAAATTAAATTTGGAATGAGATATCTCTATACACCTAGTAGAATGTTTACAATTTAAAAATAACTGATCTAATCGAGTGTTGTGAAAGATGTGAAGCCATCTGTTTCATTCATAAATATTTATACAAGATGAGTGAAAACATGTCCATAGAAAAGGTAGTTCATAGCAACATTATAGGTAATCCACAATACCTGGAAACAATCCAAATTTCAATCATAGGTGAATGTGTAAACAAATTTTAGCATAACAAATTACTGCTTAGAAAGAAAATGGAATGAACTAATGATACGCAAAATGACGTATAACTAGATTCAGGAAACACTACCTCAAATATGGCACCTTGGCATGTAGAAGAATAGAAGCAGACATGTTATTCTGAACTTACCCCCAACCCTCACCCTTCTTCTCTTAAGCAGGTCATAAGATCCTCATGTGAGAGTTGCCCTCCCTGTACCTCAAGGAAAGAAACCTCTTTCTAAAGACGAAGGGTCACAGAGAAGCATCTGAATAAACACACCTTACTAAGTTTCCCCCAGTGTATTATTATTAGATCATACCCCCTTTGCCCAGTATATCTGCTTTTCCTCAAACCTACTATATAAAATACAGTTGACTTGTGAACAACATAGAGGCTAAGATCACTAACTCCCTATACAACAGAAAAACCGCATATAACTTTTGACACCCCTCTAACTTAATTACTAATAGCCTACTCTTAACCAGAAGAAACCTTCCCAATAATATAGACAGTTGATTAACATGCATTTTGTATGTTAATGTATAATATACTATATTCTTAGAATCAAGTAAGCTAGAGGAAAGAAAATATTGTTGAGAAAATCATAAGAAAGAAAAAATACATTTACAGTACTATACTGTATTTACTCATGCCATAAGGTTACCTCATGTGTTTACAAGATGAATTGTCTATCTGAAATGATGAGCAATGGCAGCTGCAGACCTCAATCTACAGTACATGTCAAGCAATTCAACTTTTTTTGAAATTCCATGACTTTTCTCCACTTCTTAGGGACACAGTCAGCAGCACTAGTGGCACTTTATGTGGGTCCCTGTTCTTAAAGGTTTAAGGTACTGCACTATACAAGATGAAAAATATGTGAGAACTGCAAGAGATCAATTTTTACTGCAATATACAATTTACTGGAAAGATCAACTGCTCATTTAAAGATGATTAGCCTCAATCAGCATTTTAAGCAGATACTTGCAACACTTGAGCTCATAATTACTAATAACAAGAGGAGGTGACTGCAAAAGTATTATAGTAGTATGATATATACTATAGGTAATTTATGCAGTTATGATTTAATATTGCATTTTTTGTTTTTTTACATTTCTCTCAACTACATATAGCTGTGTCACATATAACCTGTAAGTGCATGCATATATTTTGAAAAATTTTATTTTTTGTAATAGATTTGTATGCATTTTGTGGGAATTGATGAAATGGAATAGTATCTATGTACAATTATTTTCATTTTTGACATAGCTTTTATTTTCTGATATTTCTAGGCTATGTAGTTTATCTTGGAGTTTTTGAAATTCTTACAAATCTCTAAAAAGTTTTCCAATATATTTGATGAAAAAATTTCCATTTATAAGTGGACCTGCATAATTCAAACTTGTATGGTTCAAGGGTCAATTTCATACTCAAGTTTAACTGTTTCTTTTGGTTTTCACATCCTTATGAAGATTCCTGTGTCATATAAAATACATTAAGTAAAGGTTTATGCTTTTATTAATCTGTCTTTTGTTACAGAAGCCTCAGCTGTGAACCTAGGATGGGTGTGAAAAAAGATAATATTTTTTTGTTCTCTATAGATGAATCTCAAAATATCAGTTCTAGGTAAAATAAGTAACAGAAAAATGAATACATATTGCATGAGTACCTTTACATTAAATTCTAGAAAATGCAAATCAATACATATCAATAGTATATTAGTAGGTTTTTTGGGAATGGGTATGGGTGGTAGAGGTATGCAAGGGGCAGAGATTATCAGGGCCATAGAAACTTTAGAGGATGGTGAATATATTCAATATCCTGATTGTGGCATTTGCTTCATGAATGCATAAATATGCCTATACTTATAAAATTGTACACTTTCTTAGCAGTTTGTTATATGTTAACCACACCTTTGAAAAAACAAGCAAAGCAATGTGTAGAGGGAGATAAATTGACAATACTGGGTTAAAAGATCTGCAGAGAAAATGTTTTCTCCAAATTATTTCCCTTCTTGTGTCCACATCTTTGGCAATGTGACCTTGCAACTCCTCCCATTAGAAGTGATGCTTAAATCTCAACTGGACTTGTGACTGTCTCTAGCTAATAGATTGTGGCATACATTACAATGTGCAAGTTCTGAGCCATCCTAGGTCTTAGGAAATCTTGTTCATTTTTGCTTGCTCTCTTAAAATCCTACCACACCATAAGAGCAAGCCGGGCTAGCCTGCTGGAACAGAAGACAAGCTATCAAGAAGAGCTGAGACCATCCCAGACAAACTAATAAGTCAACTGACACTTAAAACCTGAGAGAAAGGTTAGCAAAGATTAGTAAAGCCATCCAGCTGAGCTGTAGATGTATGGCAATGAAAACTGCTTGCTATTTTAAGCGACGAAATTTTATGCCAGTTTGTATCAAACAGTAGCTAATTGGTATAACCTCTAAAAATCTAGCTGGGAAATAATACATTAAAGCCATGCATTCTCTGTAAGAATCCCCTTCTAAGGGATTTGTGTAAGATCCCTTCTAAGGGTTCTGAGCTATGTAAGGTTAAGCTCCAGCAACTACTGAGCAGGGACTATAGGCTCAGCAATGTATCAAGTGCTGTAAGATAAAAGGAAAAAAAATTCTAAAACAAAGGCCAAACTCCTCAAAACTTAAATTTATTGGAGATACAATTCAAATAGATATCAATTATTAGTAGGAAAAGCAAGAGAAATGATAACACATAGAATTGTGAAATAGATAATATAACAAGGAAAATGTTTTATCATCTCATAGGTGGCACATAATTTTCATATATAGCATCAAGTTGAATTCTTCACAAGAGTTTTACTAAGTAAATAATATCTTATTTTTGGATAAGCTGGGAATAATAGAGGACCAAGTCTTTCAGAATTAGTTGAGAATCAATGTTTGAAAAGTAAGGATTAGAGACAATGAAATAAACTGCTCCTAAGGAATTAAAAAATACTCCAAACAGAAGTTTCTGAGAAAACTCTACATTATCATATCATATGATATCATTATCACATCATGTCAGAGTTCCTCTGAACACCCTCTGATTTTGATTCTGAGGTTCATAGTTGTAGGTATGTGTTCTGCCTTAAGAAGAACATAGTCCATTTGTTTCCACCCAGGAGTCTTGGTTTCTAGATACGCATATGCCAACCTGCGAGACACAGAACTAATGGAGTCACTCCTTGTGTGGTTATCCCTATTTGAAAGTCCTTTTCTGTTTAAGAAAAGGAGAACAATTCTCAGAGAACTCATCTAGAATAACATCCCTTTACTTTCTTATGAGGAAGAGAAAGTTGCTTATTTGAGTCTTTGGAGATACAAGTTTTAAGGTGTTAAGAAAGAAAAGTACATCACTCTATTTTTTCTCTCAAAAAGCCATGTCTAATTTCCACACTACAGGAAAGTACCTCTTATGTCACTACTAATCTACATGTCATGTTCTGTCTTGGTTTTTTTTTTTTTTTTTTGAGACGGAGTTTCGCTCTTGTTACTCAGGCTGGAGTGCAATGGCGCGATCTCGGCTCACCGCAACCTCCGCCTCCTGGGTTCAGGCAATTCTCCTGCCTCAGCCTCCTGAGTAGCTGGGATTACAGGCACGCGCCACCATGCCCAGCTAATTTTTTTGTATTTTTAGTAGAGACGGGGTTTCACCATGTTGACCAGAATGGTCTCGATCTCTTGACCTCGTGATCCACCCGCCTCGGCCTCCCAAAGTGCTGGGATTACAGGTTTTTTTTTTTTTTTTTTTTAATTTATTTTTGTATTTCAATCGGTTTTTGAGAAACAGGTGGTGTTTGGTTACATAAGTTCTTTAGTCGTGATTTCTGAAATTTTGGTGCACCAATCAACTGAATGGTGTACACTGTACTCAGTGTAGAGTCTTTTATTCCTCGCCATATCCCGCTCTTTCACCTGATTCCCCAAAGGCCAATGTATCATTCTTATTTCTTTGCTTCCTCATAGCTTAGCTCCCACATATGAGTGAGAACATTTGATGTTTGGTTTTCCATTCCTGCGTTATTTCACTTAGAATAACAGCTTCCAATTCCATCCAGGTTGCTGTGAATGCCATTATTTTGTTCCATTTTATGGCTCAGTAGCATTCCATGGTATATATACACACACACATATATACAACATTATCTTTATCCACTCTTTGATTAATGGGAATTTGGCCTGGTTCCCTATTTTTGCAATTGCAAATTGTGCTGCTGTAAACGTCCATGTTGTTCCAGTGCCGTTGTGGAAAAGACTATGTTTTCTCCTTTGTATTGATTTTGCTTTTTTAACAAAGATCAGTTGACTATACTTATGTGACCCTATTTATGGACTCTCTATTATGTTACATTGGTCTATTTGTCTATCCCTTCATCAGTACCACACAGTCTGGATTAATACAGCTTTATAGTAAGTCCTGAAGTTGGGTAGTATCAGTCCACCGACTTTGTTTTTCTCGTTCAATACTCTGCTGTCTATTCTGAGTCTTTTGCTTTTTAATGTAAATTTTAGAGTAACTTTGTTGATATCAACAAAATAAGATTTTAATTGGGAGTGCATTCAATAAATCAAATTGATAACTGACATCTTGATAATATTGTCTTGCTATCTCTCCATTTTGTCTTATATCTCTAGTCTTGTATCTCTTCATTTGTTCTGTTATGTTTCCTTTATCTCAACACAGTTTTTCTGATATAGATATTGTACGTATTTTGTTAGATTTATGCGTAAGTATTTGTTTTGTGGGTGCCAAGGGAAATAGCATTGTGTTTTAAATTTCAAATTCTATTTGTTCATTGCTGGCATAAAGGAATGTGAATAGGCTTTTGTGTATTAATCTTGTATCTTGTATCCTACAACCTTGCTATCATTTCTTACTAGTTTTAAAAGGTGTTTATTCTTGTCAAGTAGTTCAAGAATTGACTTTCAAAAATTCCAAGATTTTCTAAATAAACAATCATATCAACTGTGAACAAAAAGTTTTATTTCTTCCTTACCAATCAGTACAGAATTTTTTTTTTTTTTTTGAGAGAGAGGGACTGACTCTGTCACTCAGGCTGGACTACAGTGATGCAATTGCAGCTCACTGCAGACTTGACCTCGTGGGATCAAGTGATTCTCCTGCCTCAGCTTCCCAAGTAGCTGGGACTTCAGGCACATACCATTATGTATGGCTATTTTTTGTATTTTTTTGTAGGGATGGGATTTCATCATGTTGCCCAGGCTAGTCTAGAACTCCTGGGCACAAGTAATCTGCCTCCTTGGCCTTTTAAAGTGTTGGGATTACAGGCATGAGCTACCGTGCCCTGCCTCTTCTTCTTCTTTCTTTCTTTTTTTATTTTTTTATTTTTTTTATTTTTTTTTTGGTCTTACTGTATTAGCTAGAACTTCCAGTATGATTTTGAAAAGTAGTTGTGACAGGAGATATCCTGCCTTGTTTCTCATCTTGTGGGAAATCTAGCTTTGCACTATTAAGTAAGTTAGCTATAGATTTTTTGCAACTATTCTTCTCAAGTTAAGGAAGTTTCCCTCTACTCTTAGTTGACTGAGGGTTTTTTTAAAAATCATGAATGAGTATTGAATTTCATCAAATGCTTTTTCAGCATATATTAATATAATCATGCAATTTTAATTATTTGTCTATGGTAAAGGATAACATTAATGATTTTTGACTACTGAACCATCCTTATGCACTTGAGATAAATTCTTCTTGGTCATGTGTATTAGGCTTTTTGTACTTTTAAATATTCAGCCGGGCACGGTGGCTCATGCCTGTAACCCCAGCACTTTGGGAGGCCCAGGTGGGTGGATCACAAGGTCAAGAGATCCAGACCATCCTGGCCATGGTGAAACCCCGTCTCTACTAAAAATACAAAACTTAGCCAGGCGTGGTGGCACATGCCTGTGGTCCCAGCTACTTGGGAGGCTGAGGCTGGAGAATCGCTTGAACCCAGTAGGTGGAGGCTGCAGTGATCAGAGACTGTGCCACTGCACTCCAGCCTGGCAACAGAGCAAGACTCCGTCTCAAAAAAAAATTCAATTTGCTAAAATTTTGTTGAGAATGTTTGCATCTATCAGAGATATTATGATCTGTAGTTTCCTTGTCTTGCAATGTTATTGCTTAATTTTGGTTTTAGGGTGATGCTGTCCTCATAGAATGAAAGTAGAATGTATTCCCTATGCTTCTATCTTCTCAAAGAGTTTGTAGAGAATTGGTATTGTTTCTTCCTTCAATGTTTGGTAAAATTCACAAAACATTGTGTATTGGCTTTTGTGTACTGGCCTTGTATCTTGTATCCTACAACCTTGCTATCATTTTTTATTAGTTTCTCATTAGGTATCTTTTATTTTGGAAGGTTGTTAATTGTGGATTCATTTTCATTAATAAGCATAGGCCAATTAAGATAGTCTATTTCTTCTTGTGTGAGTGTTAACAGATTCCATCTTTCACTAGTATGTTGATTATTTGGTAATCAATGGGTACAGGTTACAGGTGTTTTTATTTATTTATTTATTTTAAGGAAACAACTACTTGCCATTATCTCCATCGTTTCTATCCATCTGATTTATAAAGATAACAGTTATTTACTTACCTGCATAGGGTACTATAAACCTGGTAGAGAGTGTTTCTGGGAGTTCAAAAAAGAAGAAAATAGTAGACTAAGAATTACAGACTTTTAGTAATTTTGGTTTTACAAGAAATCTGAAAGTTGGGATTTCAGAGCTAGTGTGGTGGCTCATTGATGGGATGACTGACCTTAATTATTTCTTTCTTTTTTTTTTTTTTTTCATTCTTGCCTGTAAGAATGAAATTTTTGTAAATTTCTGTATAGTCTACCTGTTTGGGTAAGTTGCTTCTCTATTGCATTCCACTGCACTTGGTGTTCTCAAACTCTCCAGGCAGTAAATCTGCTGCCTTCTATTAGGATGGGAAGGGGTAGTGAGCTGGAAGTTTTGAAGGTATAGCTATTTCACAGACCCATTTGCAATTCTTTCTCCTGGTTTTTTGTTGTTGGTGTTGGTGGTGATAGCTTGTTGTTTGTTTGTTTATGGTTCTACATTTCTTTCCCAAAGTCAGTACATGGAAGATCATGTACTTGTTCCTCTAATTAATGAGCCTCACTGGGAATTTGTGGACCCAACTAGCTTGATTGATTCTTGGGGTTTTCTTCTGCAAGGACTTAGCAAAGGTATGAAAACAAAAACCCAAATCATTCTTACTATTCATGTACGTTTTAAGTAGTGATTTCTGGATTCAGTTGGCATCTTTTCCATTGTTCTTACCCTTTTAAGTTTTAAAATCAATTTTATAATATTTTAATTGGACTTAAGGATAAAGATTGAGATAATGCATGTATTCAACTTATCACATTCATGCAAAACTTACATTTTTTTCTTATTTCAAAAAGTTAACTTTGTTCTATTATTTTTTTTAAAAAAGCTACATCTAAGCTCATGAAACAGAAGGTACACGCAGTTAAGCAATCGGTAGTTAAGTCTCTCACATGTAATTAACAGAATCACATGATGTTTGCTAAACAACCAGATTCTTAATTCCCCTATACATACTAATTTAGAAGTCCTGGGGTATGGCTAGGTATTTTTTTTCTTTTAATTGAATTATCTGATGAAACTTATGTTCAGACAAATTTGTAAAGGATGTCTATATCAGTGTTTTCCAATTCCACTGATAATATAAATTACTCGGGACGCTTGTTAAAAAAAAAGTCCCTAAGTCTTACCTCAAACTCTCTGAATCAAAATCTCTAGAGGAGGATCCTGGGAAAATATTTTTTCTAATAAGCCCTCAAGGTGACTATTATTAGGAAGGACTTTTAAGAAATGGTGTTCTAGATAAGTAGTAAGGTCAAGAATGACAAGCTTTAATATGTTTGACCATTTTAATTGGCAGTGACTCTGGGAAGTTGTGCTGAGAACTCTAAAGCCTTGCTGTGACTTCTTGGGTAAACGTTTTGTTATCAATTAGCAGGAGCTCATATAAGAAAATACTTTAAAATATAGTTATTCTACAAATGCCTATTAATTTCTCTGTGCCAAGCACTGTAGATTCTAAGGATAGCCACGATACTCACAAAAACTAAAAATCCCTATACTGCAATTTAGCGTTTAATATAGAAGACAGGCATTCATCAAGCAATCATATCATTATGTAATTATAAAATATGATAATTGCTAAGAAAGAAAATTATAGGATATGATATAAGCATATGATAGCAAGATCTGATTTAGAGATTTAATGAAATTTTTTCTAAAGAAGATGGGCAATATATACGAAAGTTTTATAAATGTGGTAAGTGGATGTAAACATTGTCATTAATAAAAGTAAATTTAAATTAAAAAATAAATTGCAGGTACCCTGACATTTATCCCATGCTTCTCTTTACTGGCCACATATTTTTCAACATCTAAGAGCACCCTGAGTGATAAGGATTGCATTAAAGACTGAATCAGGTTCTTTATTCATTTTTAGAATTGTGGCAAACCTCATTTATACTCATATTTAACTTGATGTTAAAGACAGTAGAATGTTCTATTATGATATTGCTGTGCAGACTCAATCTTGCATCACTATGGAAACATGACACCACTGTGAAATAATCACATTATAATGAGGAAGAAAACTGCATGGTGTGGGTTAAATAGTAAACAAGTCCAAAACTTCAACAGTAAGTCTTAGCAGCAGTGGTTTACTGGGGAGAAAAGGGGTGGTTTGCTCACAATGGTGTCCAACTGAAGGACCCATTTGAAAATAAATGAAGTCTAGTAAAGTGCTCACAAGTTTGGGTTTTTTTTTTCTTTTAAGCCATAATACTTGGAAGTTTAGTGAATTCTGAAAAGCCAATGAATCCAATATTTGTGAACTTGTTTTTATATATTTTCACATAAAATGTCACGAATTCTAGCTGTCTAGGTGGCTTCCTAGAAAAGCTATTTAAGGGCTTCCTAGAAAATCTATTTGAGGATGAATCATAAGAGGTTTTGAAGGCAAGATCATGCAGTTCCTCAATGCATGCAAAGATTGTATTTTTCATTTCTTAAAGACAAATCTTGAGACCAGATACAGTGGCTCACACCTGTAATCCTAGCATTTTGGGAGACCAAGGTGAGAGCATCAGTTGAGCTCAGGAGTTCAACATTAGCCTGGGGAACATAGTAAGACTTTGTCTCTACAAAAACTAAAAACAAAAATTATCCACAGGTGGTGACACACACAAGTGGTCTCAGCTACTAGGGAGGCTGAGGTGGAAAGACTGCTTGAGCCCTGAGGTTCCAGGCTGCAGTGAGCCAATATTGCACCACTTCACTTAATCCTGGGTGACAGAGCAAGAACCTATCCACCACCACCCCCCGCAAATAAAAAGACAAACTTTGAAAAATATAACAATTGGAAATTATTGGATTAGATCACCTCTGAAATAGTATTTAGCTCTTATAATCTCAGAGTCTTCCTAGGAATTGTTAAAAGACAAAATTACAATATATTTAGATTAAAGTTCTAATTGGATTTTATTGCAATTCTCGAACTGGGCAAAATTTCACTGTATAAAGTTGAATGACTATTCTTATGAGTTAAGCAAAAGAGGCTGGTTTTATAGGCAGGAAAGAACCAAAGAAAACATAGAAAACAAAAAAACAGATTGGTCATTTCAAAACTATTTTAGAGGGTTAAAACAGAAAAGTCTTCTTTATTAAACTTACCCAGTTTGACTAGAATCTCATTTGTTTGTTTTTGTGTTTTTGCTTTTGTTTTTTGAAAACTGGCTCTTTAGAAAGTTTAGTTTGACAATGCAGCACTTAGCACAAATGACTACCTCCTGGTCTACTGGAGCCTCATGTAGGAGGCTAGTCCAAAACAATAGTTTCCCCAATAAACGTTGTTTAACAAAGTAAACCTAGAATTTTTTTTCTTTTTTTCTGAGATGAACTCTCAGTCTGTCACCCAGGCTAGAGTACAGTTGCGTAATTTTAGCTCACTGCAACTTCTGCTTGCTGGGTTCTAGCAATTCTCCTGCCTCAGCCTACCGAGTAGCTGGGATTACAGGTATGCATCACCATAAGTGGCTAGTTTAATTTTTAGTAGAGATGGGGTTTCATCATGTTGGCCAGGCTGTTCTTGAACCCCTGACCTCAAGAGATCTGCCCACCTTGGCTTCCCAAAATGTGAATCTAGAATTTTAACACAGTGATTTGACCACAGTTTTATGTAGAAGTGAGGAGGGGGTTGATTTCTTAGTGAATCAGAACTGCCTTAGAATTTTGTTCATTGAAATTGTGGGGAGAGGATAGTTACCATATCTCAAAGCAAGATCAGTGCCGCCTATAGAATGCTAGAGGATAATAGAAGCTAGCAGAGGTAAATTTTGAGGTTTTCAATTTGAGATTAAGATTGTCTAACTGCTTACTCATAGGTATAATGATTATTTTACAAGTACTTTAATAAAATGTACATTGATATTTAAATTAATTTTGAGCAAGTCTAATATTATTATAACTAAAATATCCCTTTGGGTTAATTTACAAATAAAACTATTTCCAAGAATATTATGGTCTTTAAATATTCATCAACTATTTTTCAGTAATCAAATTGTATTATTTTTATAATGTTAATTGAACTTACTTGTCTTCCCCAGATCAAAATATGTTATTGTATAAAATTTTCAGTGTACTTTGAAAACAAAATTATTTTCATTGTTCCCAAACTTTACCCACAGAAGCATATTAAAAGAATGAATTCGCTTTCCCTGAAACCTCAGAAGATTGCATATTTATAACAAAGCTCTTTAAATGAGCATCTGATCTTTCAGGAACAAAAGAAAAACATTTCAGAACTAAAAAGGAAAATGTCCCAAAGAACCATTTATAATGTCCAACTTTATACAAAATTTGGCTGAATTAAGGAGACATACTTGAGCCAGGCTACTCCTGAATTTTTCCTCTGTGATCAGCCTTTAGAGCATTGTGGCTCTCAGTATTTCACTAAATTAAATGCTATGGGGACCCTTTCTGGCAACAACAGTTAGAGCAGGATCAGATTGTGCAGTAAAATTAAAAATGCCTGAGGGCTCTGGATAATACATGACTCTGGACTTCAGGTTAGAATTCCAGAGCATCTCTAGACCAACTGTACCGGACTATAAAATGACAGGGTCACATAAGAAGAATATTAAAATTCTTCCATTTCTAACATATGACCATCTGAGAAATTTATAAATCAATCTCAATATTGTGGTGGTATAAAGCGTTAGACAAATTTACCTGTCCTAAAAAGTTCCACTACGTTGCAGAGGGGCAGGTGGTCACTTCTCCAATCTCTGGGCTTAGAAATTAGACTGGGGCTGTATCCATGTTCTATGAGTGCTGATTTGGCAACAGCTTATGGGCAGCTGTCATCTGCATAGAACAGAACTCAACATTTCTTTTTATTATTGATCACCATTGTCTGGCAGCTAACTCTCTAGTATCTGCATATGAATAATCAACTGCAGTATTGCCTTATTTTCTGATCTGAGAAAATTGTCCTTGACATTGTTTATTGGCATTCTTTATGCCCTTGGGAATAATAACTAATTTTAATGTTAGTTTAGGCTAAAACTTAATTGTGAAAGCAAATAATGTCTGCAAAAGTCAAGCCAATCCTATATTCCTAAAACAAATATTACTCTGACATCTTGCTCAACTATGCCTCTTGGTGGCTTTCAGCTAACAGATTTAACTAGACTTTGTTGATTCTTATTTTTAATGTAGGCCAGGTACTTTTACAAATACTGTTCCAATCATATATGTATTGAACACCTTAGTGGCCCCGTATGATGCAGTTCTCATGTAGGGGACCATAGTTATTATGCTTTGGGTCTCCAGGCATCAATGTCAATTTAGACCTGTGTCTAGTGGTCCTAAAAATATTTGTATAATGCCGTTTTCCAAGTTTACTGTTTAACTCGAATAACTGGCTATAGATCCCTTCAGGGAAGGAATGAGAGTCATTGTGGAATAGACTCACTGTGTTGTTGCAGCTTTCTTTCTCTTGGGAGGATCTAGTTTTCTTTTTGGTCAAATGATTTGACAGCAGGAAGCAGGCTCATATTGGAGAATTGATCAAGGTATGATTTTTTTATTGAGGCAACTGCCCTCAGCCTCCTGGCCATCCATGCTTGATTTCTTCTGCTGATACAAGCTAAGTAACAATCCTTGTTGCCTACCTGTCTTGCTATAGGGATACCATGTTCTATAACCACATAAATATTATCAATTCATACCCCTCTATAACTACATAAATATTATCAATTCATACCCCTGGGTGGGCCACATCTCTTGACTTCAACTCTAACTTACTGGATAATAAATAATTGTAGACTATTAAATTTAGTAGTTAACTTTACCACCTATCCTCTAATTTTTTTTTAAAGTGTAGGTGGGTCCTATTAACTACACTGCTATCAGAAAGCCACATTTTAGTTTATCCAACTAACAGTCATAGTTCACAGAGTAGAGTCAATACTAAAAGTTTTAGTGTTGCTGGTGCCTGTCTCACCAGATTACTTATTACAGCCCTTATAAATAATACATTATCTGGGCCTTTCCAAGAAGCATACTCATTTGGTAGACCTGTTGACTATACCTGCTATATTTACTTCACGTCTGTCCACTTCCAAGAGCATTTTTATTCCTTTCCCTTTTATACTTCTCCAGTTTTTAGCCTTATAACTTCATTCAGCATAATCTTTGCTTTTTACATGCCTCTAGTCGACATCCTACTAGTACGTTTGCCCCATATCCTGGGATCATTGCCTAGATGTTAAATTCTACATCACAGGAAAGTATTTACAAGTCAATAAACTCTTACCTATCCTATTTTATATTCTTTCCCCTTGATTAAGCACCCTTAGAATCCAACCCCATTTATGCTCCCCCAGGACTTTCTCGTATATGATGTCTATTTTATGTGGCTACTTTTGACTATAAAACCAGCTAGGTTATGCTACAACTTAACATAGTTATAGCAGCAGTGGCCATGATGGGAGGTGAGAGCAGATCCTGAGGGGCACACCTGAAGACTTATAGGAAAGAGATTCTGAATTATTAACCAACACAAGAAATGAGTTATTAGGGCATTCTAGCTCTTAATGGGAGTGTCATTTTTATAGACTCAGTAGGGATTTGAGAAGTCAGAAGGATTGATGGCATACACCCAGGCCTCTCCATCTAATGTGCCAGTATTCTAGGATTTTTCTACTGGAGCCCTTACCTTAACATGAGAGAACAGCCTTGATGAGCATTTAACTGTCTTTCTTTTTTTTTTTTTCCCCTTTCTTTTTTTTTTGAGACAGAGTTTCGCTCTTGTTACCCAGGCTGGAGTGCAATGGCGCGATCTCGGCTCACCGCAACCTCCGCCTCCTGGGTTCAGGCAATTCTCCTGCCTCAGCCTCCTGAGTAGCTGGGATTACAAGCACGCGCCACCATGCCCAGCTAATTTTTTGTATTTTTAGTAGAGACGGGATTTCACCATGTTGACCAGGATGGTCTCGATCTCTTGACCTTGTGATCCACCCGCCTCGGCCTCCCAAAGTGCTGGGATTACAGGCTTGAGCCACCGTGCCCGGCTTAACTGCCTTTAAAGGTGACTTCTCTGTCTGTTAAGTCTACAGTTTTGTCCTTGGATTTCTCTACCTATCAGTGCAGAAGCTTTCACACCTGACTTTAAATTGTCCACTACTCTCTTCAGCTTCTCATAACTTTTCTGTGGAACATGAACAACATTTAACTATAGCCAAGCAAGCATGTTATCCATATAGCATTTCTTCCATTTATCTCCCCTAATGCATAGGATTAACCAGCATATTTCCTTTCACCAATACACCCTTTTAATTCACTACCAGTGATAGGGTTATTGACTGGACCACCATCTTATGCTAGGTCCATTTGTACTCCACCTCTCTTCAGTGCTGGTATCCGTATTGCCAGACAGGTAGAGAATGATGCAACTTCAAAACCCAACTTCAAAAACAATCCACCTTCTTACCTGCTTGCTTGAACCATTCCCAGTTCCAATTTAGATCATAATTTATTAGGAATCCACATTATGATGCTTGCCTGCAAGATCTCTGCTCACATGGTAAAGAGCACTGTAGCAATAACTTCCCAAGAGTTAATCCATATCAGCTTGAAATTTGACAGATTTTATACGTCTGCTTCTATAAGACATGAGATTCTCTTGAAAAGTCATGCTCTAATGCAAACAGCTCTCTATACCGCTGAGGCCGACTTTGAAGGAGCTAACAGCTGGATGCTTTCTACTCACCACACTTCTGACAGCTGAACAAAAAGACCTTTGAAAAGAATTCACAGTAAACATTTTCATATCTACCAAGGTAGTCTTTTCCAAAAAAATAACTTTTGGCTTTATTCAGTTTCCCCATTGTCCATTTGTTGTCTATTTCACTGACTTCTGCTCTAAATTATTCATTATTGGTTTGTTTACATTTAATTTGCTAGATTTTTTCTAGCTTCATGAGATGAACCCATAGGTTACTAATTTAAAAATGTTTCCATTTGTCAAGTAGGAGCATTTAAGCCTATATATTTCTCATTAAGCACAGATTTAACTGCATACCATAGGTATATAATTTAGTATTTTCGACTCATTTGGTTATTTTGAGGATTACAGCTTAATTTATAAATATAATCTCATGCCAGTTAGAATGGTGATCATTTAAGAATCTAGAGACAATAGATGCTGGAGAGGATGTGGAGAAATAGGAACACTTTTACACTGTTGGTGGGAGTGTAAATTAGTTCAATCATTGTGGAAGACAGTGTGGTGATTCCTTAAGGACCTAGACATAGAAATTCCATTTGACCCAGCAATCCCATTACTGGGTATATATCCAAAGGATTATAAATCCTTCTACTATAAGGACACATGCACATGAATGTTCATTGCAGCACTGTTCACAATAGCAAAGACCTGGAACCAACCCAAATGCCCATCCATGATAGACTGGACAGGGAAAATGTGACCCGTATACACCATGGAATATTATGCAGCCATCAAAAACAATGAGTTCGTGTCCTTTGTAGGGACATGGATGAACCTGGAAACCATCATTCTCAGCAAACTGACACAAGAGCAGAAAATCAAACACCGCATGTTCTCACTGATAGGCAGGTGTTGAACAATAAGAACATATGGACACAGGGAGGGGAGTACTACACAATGGGGTCAGTTGGGGAGAAATGGGGAAGGCACAGTGAGGAGTGGGGAGCTGGGGAGAGATAGCATGGGGAAAAATGCCAGATATAGGTGAAGGGGAGAAAGGCAGCAAATCGCACTGCCATGTGTGTACCTATGCAACAATCTTGCATGTTCTTCACATGTACTCCAAAACCTAAAATGCAATAAAAGTATTTGAACCTTTTCAAATATTCTTTTTCTATTGCTTTCTTGCATAATTGCACAAAGAAAACACTCTTAATGATTTCAATCATATGACATGTGTTGAGATTTTCTCTCTGGCCCAGGATATAGTCTATTGTGGAAATAGTTCATGTCCACTAAAAATGTATTCTTTGGTTGTTTGATACAGTCTTCTACCACTGTCAACTTTTGTGAGGGTTGTTATTCTTTCTTATCCTTAATGATATATTTTCTACTTGTTCTAATATTTACTTAGGTTCTAATATGATTCAACCTTTTCTAATGTTTTACTTTATTTTAGTTTTTATTTTATGTACTTTGAGTACATGTTATTAGCAGCATACAAATCTAGAATCATTATAATTAGTGACTTATTTTATGCTTGTTCTAATATTTACTAGGTTCTAGTATGATTCAACCATCTTTAAAGTTTATTTTATTTTAGTTTTTATTTTATGTACTCTTGGTAACATGTTATTAGCAGCATACAAATCTAGAATTATTATAAATTTTAGTAAATTGAAAATTTATGGTGAATTAAATATTTTGATGAAATGTCAATATTTTTAATAGTCCTTGCCTTTAGGTTCAAGTTGTTTGATATTAACCCAGCTTCAACAGACTTCTTTGGTTAATGATTTTATTACATGTCATCTATCAAGATGAGGGGTTTTTTAGGTTGAAAACTGTCTTTAGAGCTTTCTGTTTATTTACATAATACAATTACAGATCTGTTGAGTTTCAAATCCATTGTCCAACTACTGTTTCCTCTTCATCCCATCTATTCACTGTTACTTTTTAACTCATTTTTGTATTGCTTAAGATTTTAAAATTATTTTCTTATATGATCTTATAATTAATTTTTTAGTGGTTAACCTAGATTTTTATATACCTTTTTGATTTATCAGACTTTATCTTAAATCAATACTTATACTGGTACCTGGACAATGCAAGGACCTTACAACTTCAGTTCCATTTACTGAATTTTGTGTTACTATTTTTGTGTACATGATTTCTACACATATTTTCAACTCCACAGTATATTGTTTAAGCAGTGAATATTCTTATCCTTTTATCTGCTTGATAATATCTTTTTCATTTCTTTTAATGGGGTCTTCCCTGCATGAATCTCTCTGATGTCTATTTTTAAATGCCTTTATTTTCTTTATTTTTTAAAAAAAATTATCATGAATCAAATTCTAAAATGGGTTTCTTTTTTGGCATTTTCATTTTTTTCATATTCTAGTTTCCACTGTTTTTGAGAGAAAATTCCCTGGCAGTCTATCACAACTTTGAAGGAAACATGCCTTTTATACAGCTGCTTTTCAAATTTTCCCTTGTTTCCAGCTTTTTAGCCACACCGACAATATGTGTGTGTTCTTTTATTCCTATTTGGAGCATTTTGAAAGCTGTTTGAAGGAGAGGCTTGCCCTTTTTTAAAAAAATTATTTTTAATTTTTTAAAGCTGTCTCAAAACAATTGCCCTTCACTCTCTTTGAATATTACAGTTTTTCCTCTTTTGCCTTTCCTCTCGACCTCTAATCACACAAACTTCGGAACCTATCATCATTTTATATTTGACATCTTATTTTATTTTCTGCATTTTTAAATTTTCTGTATTCTTTGTGCTTTAACTTGGGTATTTCTTGCTGAACTGTCATCTAGTTCACTAATCTTTGGTTCTGTAATATCTAAATCACTACTACAACTTATATTACTTTCTTAATATATATTTTTCCTTTAAAATTTGCATTTATTTTATAGATAGATCAGTAGACTATGTATTGTCCAAAAATAGGGTTGAAAATGCCAAGTCAAGTAAGGAGAGGGTGTCAGTTAGTGAACATTCTCTCCAGATAATGCCAAAATACAGACACAGAAATTCCCTGAATATAAGTAAAGTCAGAAGCAGGAGGAAATCCTGACTGCATTTAAAGAGAAAGAAGACAGAAGAAAACAGGAGGATGAGAAACAATGCTAAAAGCTTGGAGAGTTAAGCAGGGTAGGTGAGGAAGAAGCCACAGACTCTGTCCAAAGGTCTTCAGCTGCATTTATAAACAAGCCATATTTATGGGGGCATGGCTGCTCGGCAGTGCTCTGTGTGGGCCATGGAGGCAGGAATAAAGGTCTAAGGGGCCAGGCTGAATGTCAGTGGTCACCCTGGCACTGTTACCAGTGGAAGAGATCTGAGTTTCCTCAGGTTACCTGCAGTGCATCTACAGCAAATTCAGTCCTTGCCTCCCAGAAGAATTAGACCAAGGGCATAAAGCTGTCATGATTATTTTCTATGCTATCCAGATAGCTGCTTTCCTATCTGGATAGCAAGAGACAGAGGGAAGTTTCAGAGCAGGAGTGGAAGTTTATTTAAAAAGGCTTTAATAAAGGAAAGAAAGAAGAATTTGCTTGGAAGAGACCAAGTGGGAGCCTGAGGGTCCAAGAGAGAAAAGAGAGCAAAAAGAAAGGGCCTTTAACCCTCATCCTGGGACTTTATGAGCTACCCTTTTCCCCATGATTCTTCCCTTAGGGTGTGCTGCTGCATGCGCAGAGGCCTCCTCACCCTTGGGAAGTGAGCAGGCCCAGTGTGTTTCTGAAGTTGTATGCATGCCCATCTGAAGTTGTATGCATGCCCTTTTCCTTTTTCTGCTGAAGTGTACCTGGAAGATTATACTTCCCATTTTTGTCTCTTAATGTGCAAGCCCAGGGAGTTGCTTTCTCCATGGGGTCTGCATGTAGTTAACACTTTACTGTTAACAGGTATGGAGCTTCAGGAAATGACCTCTCCCTGGAGCCAGTGCCAATTTATCACTTTTAAAGAGGTAATGAAATAGTTGCCGAATCACTGCCAGACATTTCTAGTGGGTGGGGGGAGTGTGGGACAGCCCTCTCCTGCCCTGCTCATGCCTAGCTACCTGTAACAGGCATCAAGGAAAATCTACCTTATACCTAACATCACGGAGAGCTGTCTGACCTGGATGTTTGTATGCTACACACATCTTGTGTACTGGCACATTTCTCCTATAGAAAAACTAGACTTCCTAGACTAGTCTAGACTTCCTACTCTGTATCCCCTTTCCTAATTTTCTATCTCTCCTCATACAGCCTTCCTACTTTCCTCCTCAACTGCTCCCTTGCCTTCTTCCTCTTCTCTTTTTTTTTTTTTTTTTTTTTTTTTACTTTTTATCTTTCTTTTGCATCCTCCATATGCTCACTTTTCAAAATCACCAGCCTATTTAAGGAAGGGGAAAGAGCCAAGAGTCAAACTGGGAATTGTGTTAGAAAAGTGGGATGGAAGGAAAATTCAAGATCATCTATTTCAATATCCTACCATATACAGGGACTGTCTCTGAAATGAAAACATTTTCATATAGCTTTTATTGGAACATCTAGCCATGAGCAACTCACTACTTCGGAGTCAGTTTGTTATATTCACGGTGGATTACAGTTGGTAGAAAAATTTCTTATTGTGAGCTGAAATCTGTCACTCTAAATTTAGGCTAGTTAGTCCTATTGACTCAAGTTTGTTTCTAATATATATTTTGTATATATTATATATGGTATAGTATGGAAAAGTTTGCCTTCCTCAAATTAGTTATACTTGTCTATTTGTCATAACTCTCCAAAACAAGAATTTTCTTTAACATTCTTACTGGAACCATTAATTACAGAACCATTGAAAAATCAATGGCAATTTTGGTGCTGCAAGATTGAATGCACTTAGACTCATTAAAATCAGCTGAAATCTGTACCTAGCAGAAAGTTTGGTTAACACTTAGGAATAGCCATTCCAGATAACAAAAGATAATATACATTCATTAGTAATATATCCCAGGTACCTGTCTGATTTTGGGCTACATTTTGTAATTGATTCTGGGTTTGTCCCTAGTGCCTTGCTGTTTTACAGTTTTTAGAGGAGCACTACATTGATTCTTTTTTCAGATCTGAAAAGCTATGAAACAATCAATCAAATTGAAAACATAAAGAGAACCCTTGAAGTCAGTAATTGCTAATCAAATATAAAGATGTCATTGTTGCAGTAATAGTTTCCAAACTCAAGAATCAGAGAGAAGACAGATTTTAATTTCCTTGGAGAAATTTCCTTCCTACCCATTAATGGAAGGTCAAGTCTGTAAGAGGCAGTGCCTCTGACTCACAGTCATAAGACTTTAATTTAAATACAGGTTTTGCCATTGCATTAATCTAGTAGACAGTAACTTGACTCTTGAAACTAATTTTTCTTATCTGAAAAAATAGTACTAAAAACAAATGAGTAATATATGTAGAATATATGTATATATACCTATATATATACCTATATATATATATATACATATATATATATATCTCAGTAAAGGACTATATTGACTTTAGATAATATTTTTCTCCACTAGACTGTAAGCTTTTGAGGATAGAAACTTATATTATTTTTCTTTGTATCTCAGAGGATAACAGTCCTAAAACACAGATGTAATGATTATTATAAGTAATTATAAGAATTTAAAGAGTACTCATTAAAAATGTAGTAAGTTCTCACTAAAAGCTCAATAAAAAATTATAACTGCAATATTTTCTTTCACTACTTCTTACTTTGTGAGTTAGCAAGTTTCAGTAAGTAGAAAATAAAATAAATTATTTAGGGCCAAGTATTAGCACAAGGCTTGGAAAATCTTATTTGTGTTAACAAGATTATAAATCACCTTACATGAGGTAGTGTCAGGTATTTATTTAAGAAAATATAATCTTAAATGGATATTTCTTCAAGTAAAGTAGATTGTTTCCTGAGTTTCCACAATATTAAGAAAAACAGAAGATGTTCAACCAGTATTTGCTGAATAAATGAATACATGCTGAGCATCCTCAAACCAAGAAAACATCAAATATTTCCTTTAATTTTAATGAAGTTATATTTTAAAGTTTATTCTTAATCTCTGGAGTTAAAAAAACAAAAAACAATTAGAGTGGATGTCTCATATAACTGAACAATATGTTCTGAGGATCATCAGATTTTTAAGATATTAAAATCTGATAAAGGTCTTTGACATGGCAACCACAAGAACGTCAAATATTTTACAGAAAAAAAAACTAAGGATGTAGTTATCATTAAGAAAACAAATATATCTAATACAAATGTAATGTCAACCTGCATCTCTCTGCAATGAATTATTGTGTCTATAAATGTACAATATGTCTCTTTAAACCTTTACCTCAGAGCTACTTGAGATGTAAAAAAATTACTGAGTAAACAGAAGAAGCACTTTCAGAATAGTCGTTTTCAGCCTGATAAAATATGACCATTCATCAATAAAATGTCTTCCGTTGGAGTCACCATTTCCTAGAGTCACTGCCTATTCTGTTTCACAGTAAGACATGGAAATATGTTCACAAAAGGCTTTTGTTACTGCAACCTCCTGCAGATGTCTGTAATTGGGGTTAAATGGGTGACCCATGCTTACTTGGAAGTAAAAAATAATTTAAGAAGCAGGTAGCATTTGAGTTGAGACTTAGAGGAAGAATCAACATAGGCACCCAGAATAGGGACAAGGAGAGTGGAAAGAGCATGAATAAAAACTTGGAAAAGAAAAATTTATTATGAGTAGAAAACAGGAAATATGAGATGGAAACTTATGGAAAATTAGATAAGAAAATAGCTTGGGGTAAAGTTATGGAAGTCCATGAATGTCCAGCCAAGAAACATGGACACACAATTACTTGGGCAGTGTAGTGTCATAGAAGTACAACATTTAACATTTAACATGTCCAAAGTAGAATTTAAAATTTCTACAATATGATTACAAGCGTTTACTTAGTGCTAAATATAGTCATTTTCTAAGCCAGATGTTTCCTTCTTAAAATTAGTATTCTGCTTTTAAAAATTCAGATGACCAGTATGGCTATTAACAACATATCTCTATAACTTTAAATATGTGGAGAAAGGCCCATGCATATATAAAATATTTCAGATAAAAAAGGGTATAAAGTCAGATACTTGTCTATAATTATTATTATGAAGCATTTGACTAGTTATACAATGTGTCACACTCATTGAGCTTTCAGTGTTTTAAAGATGATCACATATCCAAGTTATTTGTCTTAAGTAATATTTTGCTTATGATCTAACACACAATTGACACTTATATAACATGCAATTAAACAAGCATCCTTTTTTAGTATACAAATTTAATTTGGAGATGTCATTTGTCTTTAAAGATTCTTTAGAAGCACGATGTCTGTTCATTCTCATTAGTATGTTGTTACATAATAATTTGAGCTCTTCTGTAGAGCTTATGATTCCGTTCTTATGAATCTTTCTTCCTTTAAGGATACAAAATTGTTTGCCATATATCTCTCTCATAGAAAAGTGACTGGAATCACTTATTGTCAACTCATATAGGCAATTCACTAAATAACAGTCAAAACTCTTCTTGAGCACAGACATAACCAATGTCAGCATTTTTCCCAACTTTCATATTTTTGTTTCAGGATTCATGTTCTGTCTCCTTGTCCTAAATTGGGATAACTGTTATGATGGCATTTTCCATTATACTAATTAGAACAGTCCAATGGTGATACGGGGTGAGAGTTAAATCTAGTAATGGCACAAAACAGCACTCAGCCCCTTCAAGTACCAAATTTCTCTTTTCTGAACATCTATCTCCTGGAAAGTATTTCTTCTGTGTATTACCTTAGAATTAGAATTAGGGGTTTTTATTGTAAGGTATTTCCATTGTTTGATTGTGCAATGTCCAATGAAGAATGAAGGAAAGCCTTTATAAAGTATGAAGACAGTATGTGCTTTCTGAAACAGCTGGAAAAAAAATGCTATTGTTGCCACACCACTCTCACAATCTGCCACCTGCCAGGAGCATTATGATGACCTTCAAGTACTGGCAGAGTTGGAGCAGAGTGGGACAGTAGAATAGAAGAAATGCAGATTAGACTGTCATGAAAACAGTCCTAAACCTCAAATCTGTTTGTTTGCTCAGAATGTTTGTGGACTTCGGCTATGTTAAGTATTATTTACCAAATTAAGTGAGAATAATAATTTATTTTGCATAGCAAGCATTGTGCCTGCTAAGAAAATAGGCTTTTTATTTTCTGTTTAGTTACCTTCTTCTTCCTCTCCATCAGTGTCAGTAGCTTATCAAAAATAAGTCAAGGACAACCTGCTTTGGTATCTATGCAAATAGGATTCAATTATCCCCAATGAGTTTGCAAAACTTGTAGAAGTCATTAATTTGAAAAACATGAGGATTAATGCAGGGAATTTGGAACCTATGTCAAAGATGTTTTAAAATTACTCCCATTTAAACTTTGATTTTTTTCACACAGAAAATGCCTCATCCAGCCAATTTTAACTACTATGAACTACAACTTACATAATAAAAACACAACTAGCAAATAATATTATCCTCGTTCTTACATAATTTGTCTAAAAATTAACATCTCATGCTTCTCTTAACCAAAGAACTTCTTTTAACATTTCCTTTATGCAGGTCTGTCAATAATTAATACTTTCAGGTTTTTTTGCTCTGTAAAAGTGTTTATATCCTCTTCATTTTAATAACATTAATAGACTTTATTATCACAATTTTAGATTTTCTAAAAAATTGCAAAGATACTACAAAGTTTCTGTGAACCTCACACCCATTTTCTCCTATGATTAGTATCTTACATTAGCATAGTATAATTGTTACAGTTAAGGAACTAAAACTGACACATTATTACTAGCGAAGGCTCATGGTCTATTCATTCTTATTTATTTATTTTTAGTTTTTAATGTAATATCTTTTAACTTTTGATTTTCTTCCGGATGCTATATTTTCTTCAGTATTGTACCGGCAATTCTAGATCTTTGCCTTGCCATATGAACTTTGAAATCGATTTGTCAATATCTGCACTATAACTGACTGAGATATTGATTGGGATTGTGTTGAATCTATAGACAAAGCTGGGAAAACCTGACATCTTACCAATACTCAACAAGATGAAATATATCTTCATGGACTTTTACCTTCTTTGATTTATCAGAGTTTTGTAGTTTTCTGCATATGACACCCACACATTTTTGTGAGGTTTATACCTAAGTATTTTTCTTTTTTGGTATTATTATAAAAGTTATTAAAAAGGTTTACTTTTAAATTTCAAATTATGAGTGTTCCTAACTGGTATACAAGAAAACATTTCATTTTTGTGTATTTACTTTGTGCCCTGTAATCCTGTTCAATTTGACCATTACTTCTGAGTATTTTTGTTGATTCTTTGAGAATTTTCGGGATGTCATTTTTTAAAAATTATACTTTATGTTCTGAGGTACATGTACAGATCATGCAGCATTGTTGCACAGGTAGGAACATAGCAAGGTGGTTTGCTGCCTTCATCCCCCCATCACCTATATCTGGCATTTCTCCCCTCGCTATCCCTCCCGAGTGTCTCCATCCCCCGCTGTCCTTCCCCTAGCCCCCACCAACTGACCACAGTATGTGATGCTCCCTTCCCTGTGTCTGTGTGTTCCAATTGTTCAACACCTGCCTATAAGTGATAACATGCAGTGTTTGATAAAAAGACAGTATTATTTCTTCCCTTCCATATGTATATATTTTATTTTCTTGCCTTGTTGCAACAGGTAGAACTTCCAATGTGATATTAAGTAGGAGTGGTAAGACAGACATCTTTGCCTTTTCCTGATACTTGTCAAGAAATACCCAGTTTCTCACCACTAACTATAATGTTAATTGTAGATTTTTTGTTTCTCACCACTAAGTATGATGGTAATGTTAAAGTGTAGACTTTTTGTTAGCTGTAGGTTCTTTACCAAGATGACATTCCCTTCTCTTTTTCAGTTTGTTCAGTATTATGATAGTCCCCATCCAAATGGCATTCTTTATTTCCATCACTGCATTTTTTTATTTTAGAATTTCCTTTTGATTTTTTAGAAGTTCCATTCCTCTGTTTACATTGTCCATTTGTTCTTGCATATATTTTTGATGCTTATATTTTTTGTGTGTATTTTCTAGCCTTTGATATTTCTTTCTTTTTTTTTTCTTGGTTGAAAACTGGACATTTGTATCAAGTCATGGGAACTGAAGTAAATAGACCTGAAGTGTGAAGATTTAATTAACATCAGCTAGAAGTTAAGCTTTGTTTAGTGTTTTCTCTGGTAGTTAGTGCTAAAGTCATGAAGTTCCCCTAGTGTCCTTGTTTTGCCTCTCCTCCTGACTTTGAACTTCTCATTCAGCTGTATCCTACTGCTACTGCTACTGCACTGAATCCCTGTTAGTGTAGCAGTAGGGTGTAGGGCAAGAGAAGCCTCATGTAATATGATGATTAAGTTAAACATCTGTCTTTTAGTGGGGCTGAGTCTCTGAGATATAACCTTTATTTCTCTTAGACAGTAGGTCATTTTTTATTAAATGAAGAATGCTCTTAATGGATTGCACAATGACTACTCTTTACCACACTCCCACCAGAGCCAGGACTAGATCTTATTAATAGACTTTATCACAATAATGTTGTACAATTATAGAGGTAAAACATATGAAAATGTGAGAACTGAAATTTCTAAGACATTCTGGGCTCAAATGATCTTCCCAGCTCAGCCTCCTGAGTAGCTATTTTCAACACTTTGAATATGACATCTTTGTGCTTCCTGTCCTCTGTTGATTCTAATTAGAAGTTAGCTGTTAATATTATTTGTATTCCTTTATATATGATAAAACTTTTTTATTCTGCTTTCAAGATATTTTTCTTAGGCTTTAAACATTTCATGATTATATTATTATTATTTAATAGAGACACGGTTTCACCTTGTTGCCCAGGCTGGTCTCAAACTCCTGAGCTCAAGCAGTGCTACCCTGGCCCCTCAAAGTATTGGGATTACAGGCATGAGCCACCGTACTCAGCCTCAAGGTTTCACTCTATGTCAGAGTGTGGATCTATAGGTTTATCTCACTTGGATTTCATTAACTTCTTGAATATGTATATTGATGCTTTTTATTATATTTGAGAAGTTTTAAACCATAATTCCTTCAAAATGCTTTTCTCTACTTTTATAACTCTAATGACATGTATCTTGGTACACTTAATTGTGTCCCACATTTTTCTGATAGTCTGTTCGGTTTTTTTAGATTATGTAATCCTTATCAATCTATCTCCAAGCTCACCGATTCTTCTGCCTGCTTAAATTTACTGTTAAGTCTCTCTTGTAAAGTTTTTATTTCAGTTATTACACTTTTCAACTCCAGAATTTCCATTTGGTTCTTATTTACTAATTTCTGTTTTCTTAAAGATATTTTCTATATTTGAAACATTGTCAATATATCTTCTTTTGACATAGCTGCATTTAGTTATTTGAACATATTTATATTGAGTACTTTTAAGCCTTTTCTGCTATGTTCAACATGTGGGCTCCTTCAAAAGCAATTTCTGTTGCTCCATGTTTCTTTTTCATTCTGTGTGTGAGTCACACTTTTCTTTTTCTTTGAATGTCACATAGCTTTTTTTTATTTAAGCTAGCCATTTTTAAATAAATGTCACAACTTTAGACACAGAGTCCCTCTACCCTTGGTGAATGATGTGGTTTTTATTTTTGTTTTTGTTTTTAGTTTAAGTCTTAACTAATCTAACTTTTTGAAGTCTACTTCTCCCACAGTATTCAGCCTCTGGTATCCCTTTACAGATTGTGTATCTATGTGTGTGTGTGTATTTTCTTTTAGCCTAATTACCTAGAAATTGGCCCTTGGTTGCCATATATCACACTTACTGGTCAAAACTTTT
Source organism: Saimiri boliviensis (assembly GCF_048565385.1). Classification (NCBI taxonomy): domain Eukaryota; kingdom Metazoa; phylum Chordata; class Mammalia; order Primates; family Cebidae; genus Saimiri; species Saimiri boliviensis. The sequence continues at coordinate 40,556,391 of NC_133454.1, read as the reverse complement.
CCTTATTCATTAGTTAGGTGTTTATTTTTTAGTGTTAGATGTGTCCGAAGCATGGAATTTATATTCCTATTAAGAAATTTGTTTTTTCTCCACATTTAGGAAGGAACTGCTAGCTGAGATTTTCTCTTTCTGATTATTTCTGAGAGGGTGAAGCCTTTGACATGCTCATAGTTTTTCAGAATGTGAGACATATATGGTATTATTAAGACTGGCTTCCTAGGAGTTATTACTGAGTTTACTTATTGTAGTTGTCATTAAGTAAGTGGTGGGAGATCGTGCTTGAGACCTTTATTTCAGTTAAGGATTCCTCCCTTTGTTGACAAATTTTGTTTGGCTGGGGAAATGTTTTCAATCCCATCCCTCCCTCTCCTTACCCTAGGTTCAGCTCTGATTGCTTCTGAGTGGAAGTAGCCTAGAGTTGGTGCACAGTCTCGATTTTCCAACCCCAATGTGGCCTGTGACTTCAGGAGGGCTTCTCTTGGCTGCTTCTTTCCCTGATTCTCCCTGTAAAACTTTAGCTTCTTTGTCATTTTTCTCGTTGCCACTGATATCATGGGACTATTAGCACCTTTTTAATTGCTCTCTACCTGTATCTCCATTGACTTTTACAACACCCCTAAATATAGACTTCTTCGTTTTCTATTAATATAAGACCAGTTTCTTCTGATTTTTCAAGTTCCTTAGGAGTGTGTGGGCCTGCCTTTGCTCCTTGGCAGGTTCTCTATCCCACTGCATAAGAGCTGGTGGTGGAGATAGTGACTCATCTCTCTCCTAGTGACACCCTTGTTATAAGCAGGCACTAGGGACTGAGCTGAAACAGGGAAAAGGATGATAGCCTCTGGTCCTCTCAACTTACTCTTGCCAATGTAGAACTTTCTATACAGAATGATTGCACTAGGGCAGAAACAAAAATGACTATTCTCTGCCTGCTGTGCTTGAAGTGGAGACTCTATCCAATAAACAGACACTAAAAGCAAGAAGGAAGACCCATCCTTTCTGCTCTATTTCCAAAATGGAACTTCTACAACACAGGGCTGGGGGAGATGAGAAATGCTGGCTCTCTCTCTTTCCCAGTTTGAAACTGTCATCCCACACTAGAAGCTAAGGGGAAAATGAGCCCCTTCCTTCTTGACCCATCCACCCAGGGTAGCTTCTCTATAAAAGAGATGAGAGAGAAAGAAGAAAGTTGTGGCTTAGAAGCCACGGATCTCAACTATTTTGAGGTTTAGATTTTGTTGAGTGAAGATTCTCCACTTACTATATACTCTTAGGACAATATTGAGAAACTTTAAATGATTGTGTTTTCATTTTGTAATTTTCTCCAAAGAAATGTTATTGGGAAGTAGGTCCAACATCTTCACAACACCATTGCAGATGCAGAGCTCACTTCAGAGTAAGACACCTTTTATTTGTTTTTCTTTTAGGGATCACTCTTCTAATAATTTATATTGTTCAATACCTTAAGACTGATGACATATCTATCTATCTATCTATCTATCTATCTATCTATATTTTAAGCAGTATCCATGAAATAAATCAGGCTAAAATATTCACACAATTCACAGAGAAAAATACTCAAAACTATAAAAACTAGAGTGAGAATTCAATTTGCTCTGTATAGCATATAAAGAAATTATTCTCTCAATTAGAAAATATAAGAGTTGGCACAACAAAAGTAAATCAGAGATATATTCAATAAAAAGACTATTTGGGGGAATTCTCTGGAAAAAAAAGAATTAGAAAAAATGGTTTTAGAAAAAACTAAGATAATCTATTAGCAACATATTCAGCTACAAATTGATTAAAGTACATAAATGTGAACCAAGAATGACCTTGTTGCTTATTTTATTTTTGGCATTTAGCTAGTCAATACAAATATTTTTAATTTGCCTTAATGTGCATAGAAATATGCTATTTTAATTTTTAGAATAAAATATATTTTAAAAATCATCTTTTGAATAAAACTAGTTTATAGGTTTACCAATATTAAAAGCTAATTTGATGATCCGTAAGCAAATATTTTAAAGGTATAGAGAAGTTCAATCATATTAGTTCCTACTCCGCTAATGTTTACAATATTTAATCCTTCCCTTGCAAAGGTTATTACAAGTATTTTTGTAACATTTGCTATTTATCAGTACCTATTGTGTAAACTTAATTGTAAATATTCAACAAAGAAAAAGACATGCTTTTTACTCTCATAAAACTTCTTGTTTAACAAAATGCATATTTTAAAATAATCACATCAGTAATTAATACTTATAATACAAGCCTGTAAAGAAAATTATAGAGTCCTTAGAAAATGTATAACAAAGATTTAGAGATACAAGATATTAAGCTTTTTATACCATACTTATAGCATGTATCAAAATATGCAGTCATTTTTATTGCTATCATTATTTTATGCCAATTGAGATACCTATGAGCAAAAACCTCTAACTTCTCTTGGTGAAATTAAGAAGAAAACTGACAGAGACAGCTGAAATAAAAACATAGTCAATATTTGCAGTAATTACGTTCTATCAAGTTGCCACAGACCCTGAATTAGCAAATACTAAATCATTTCACTTAGGTAAAATACCTCTAGTGACAACATTTCACCAATTCCCCTTGTTTCATGTGTGTTTCTATCTACAAATAGATTTTTTAAAACTTTTACTTAAGTTCAGGGTACACGTGAAGTTTGTTACATAGGTTGAACTAATTTACACTCCTACCAACAGTGTGTAAGACATTTTTTACTTTTCTTTTTTTGCTTAGGATTGCCTTGGCTATTCAGGCTGTTTTTTGGTTCCACATAAATTTTTAAATACTTTTTATATTCTGTGAAGAATCTCAATGATAGTTTAATAGGAATAGCATTGAATATATACATTGCTGCTGGCACTATGGCCATTCTAATTATATTAATTCTTCCTAGTTATGAGCATGAAATGTTTTTTTTTCATTTGTTTAGGTCATTTTTGATTCCTTTGGTCAGTAGTTCGCAGTTCTCCTTGTAAAGATATTTCACCTCTCTCGTTAGCTGTATTCCTAGGTATAAAATAGTTTATTTAATATATATAGGTGATTCATTAACATTGAACTCACAGCCAACAACACTATATTGCATACCTGAATGAAACTTATCCAACAGATAAATTTTATCTACAAGGCACATCACAGTCTTCCTGTGCTTAGAAACGGTGGACAACCCTTGAGCGTGATGCTTAGGGGACACTTTAAACAGGGCATCATCAACAAGCACTAAAAAAATGTGGGACTATATAGATAGGGAAAGGGACACTTGTTTGCATCAGGAGAGTGAAATAAGAAACCAAAACTTGCTGTGTTTGACCTCAGCTGAGAGAGAATATGCTTGTCTTGTGACTGAGATTTTTGCTGCTCTACAAAAATGACTTCAAAACCACTGTGAAGATTGATTCCTGGAGTTACAAATATATTTTAGCAAATGGGCAAGTTCACAATACAGTATCCATTAATAATTACAGTCAATTGTATATATGTGAAGGAAACCATTCAAATCTTCAGATTTGTTTAAGAAAACAGTACTGGGCGCTGGTGTCCTAGGCAGTTCTTTAACACAACTTACTAAGTATTCAGATTAGGAATCTAAATGTTTTTGATTTATGGAAAACATAAGTTTTTACATTTTGTGTCTGCTTGTAAGGGTTGTCATATTAGCATCACAATTTTTCTTGTTAGTTCTATGTTTATTATTTTAGGACTTAAAATTTTACTTTGCTTCATACTTATAAAATATATGTGCTACTTATAAGATAGACAGAAATAGAAATGTTTGTCTCCAGTTCATAAAGACTTGAAGAGCCTAAAAATGAGTCATTAATAAAACTATTGTTATATTTTCTCTGTGCCAGGCTTCCATATTAATGACTAAGACAGCTTCAATTAGGATATTAAATAGAGATTATGTGCAAATTTCAGATACATTACAAGTCAATGATCAGACATCAGCAGAAAGAGTTGAAGCAACTTTCCAGCATAATATTCTCATTTTAATATTATTTGCCTCAAACTACATTTAAATGGATTAAAATGTCTACATTGAAATATATATTTTTACACACACACATACATATTACATATATAGACATATATTTACATACTCATATATATACATAAATATATAATACATACATATTTTAACACAAATGAGTAATAAGAAAATAACTGAGTGGACCAAATACGTGACGTTATGCACATTCTATTGTCTCATTACTAAAATAATCCATTGATCTATTTTATCAGTATTCTTTGTTGATTTGATAGAATGTAAAAATCGATAGTCTGTCCTAAACATATACAACAGTGGAGGACACTATTCTCTTCTAAATAACACACAATTTTTTCATATTTAACTGGCAAATTTGGTCATAAAAACAAAAGTATTACTTGGCAGTAGCATATGTGTATTTCAGTATTGTGAATTTGCTATTTCATAGTGATTGTTATTTTCAATACATAACCACACTGCATTTGGCTCAAAACTATATTTTCTGTCTCATCATAAGCATAAGACATTATACAAAACAGCTATAGCAAATTTATAAAATAGTGTTTCTATGCATGTACTTGCATCACCTGGTACTGATATGAATGAAATCTATGATGCATGGTGTCAACTTCCTCATATCATTTTGATTTCAGTTACTTCTGAATAGACTGAGGAAAAAATAAACTTAAAAAAAATTTTTGGGATTAAATTACACTTAAGTATCTTGAATGATAAGTAGTGGGTCATTAGGCAAAATGTGGAGCATATTCAATGCAGAAGTTGTGTAGAGTGAAGCACAGTGTGACTATAAAGTTAGGTAGTTGGATGGAACCATATTAATTGATTTGCATTTCAACCTGTAGGTATTATTTAGTGTTGAAGTACTGAACAGTTGTAGTAGGAGACTGTATAGTTGATTTTCTATTCAAGAATGTCACTAAAGGAAAAGGATTAGGAGGTAAAAGATACTAGAAAGAAGACCTTTTATGAGTCAAGCATAGTCTTCCAAGGAAAAAATGAAAAAAGAAAACCTGAACTAGATTTCTGGTACTGGGAATCAACAGATGTAGACAGATGAAGACAGACAGTTCATTAAAAGGTAGAATTGACAAAACTTATTACTTGATTAGCCATGTGAGGCTGAAAAATTAATTTAAGATAGTGCCCAAGTTTGCCTCAAACTTAGTGATTGGTAGTACTAATAGTTAAGAAAAGATATGTGGAAGAAGTGAAAGAGGAAGAAACAAGCAGGAAAAGAGTGAGGTATTTGACACAGGAAGCACTCCACTGCTACATGGTTGACATTATCTGCTAATCTGAAGAGCAGATTCAAAGAGCAGTTTACACATGGCATTGAACTCTGATCAAGATATCTTTTGCAGTCTTCTCTTTAAAAGGATCATATTCTCTTCCTTAGCTCAGTTTAACCTACCTATGTAGAAGTGCGCATTTGTTATCTGGCTTGAGTCCCAATACTGTTGAATGACTAGAGCAGGAAAATACAGAGGGCACATTACAAAGTCAAAGCACTTTTTTTTTTTCAGAGTTGGAGAAAGGAGATCACAAGAATCCTTATTCTCCCACTTCTAATTTCATCCAACAGTGATTGCTGAAGCTCTGATGAGCCGGTGTGCCAGGGTTTATTAATCATAAGAAGACATGATGCTATGACAGCTTTATGTCAACTTGCAGCAGGTAAGTTGCTGCCCTGTAAGCTGGAGCTACACAGGACTTTGTTCTTTCCCAAGTGGAAAGCATATAAGCAACTTCTATTCAAGCAACCCATAAGCAACTTGGGGGTTTAGGTATCATTGCCTTGGTTAACATATCTTTTTTATATGCTGACCGCTGACTGTTGTGACTTAAGTGGCCAGTCATTGTATTCTTGCTGCAAATTTGAATTCCAAATCTTCTTATGTCCTAATATTTCTGATTCTATGAGGTTCTAGATGCTTTGATTTCTTCCTTGCTTCTCTGGGTTTGTGTGCTCTATATTTGTGCCATACTTCCTCAATCTTATCTAAAGCACTCTGTCCACATACCCACACATATTTGACCTCTCCCTTAACATTCAGGTACTGCCTGAGCTGACCACGACCCACCTACCAACTATAATAGAGGCTCAAACCCAATGGTAGTAAAGATTGGCAATATGGATACAAGAATGCCAGTTATTAGTCACAATTTCCTCTGGGTGACTAAATTTTTATTTCACATTGCCCACGGGAACATTCAAGTCTTACTTTCTTATAACATATAATTTTAGAGAAAAAGAAACCTACTACCTCTAAAAGAAATTATCAGCAGAAGTCATGATGTGAGTTGGGTGAGGTTTGATCCCTAAGGGAACACTTTCCAAGTTACTTTAATAAGACTGCAAACATAAAATACAGAAAGTCATGAAACCCAGAAGTTTGATTTGGTACAGTAATGTCATCACCCATGGAGTATATATTAGATTGTATGACTAGTTAAATCATAAAATGTTTCTGAACATACATACATTCCATGCAGGATATTACCTTCTAACTCAAAACATCACTCTTACCTAATTTTTCTCTACATCCATTGTGCCTAGCTTTTTCTGTAGTTTCTGGCTTTCCTGGCATCCTTTTTTCTAAGTGCTTTGCTCCAAATTAAATACCAGATGCAATATTTATTCAATAGTTCATGTCTATTTGATTCTAAAATAATTTCTTAAGATTGTCAAGGCAAATATCACTATTCCTAGGTTCTAAATGAAGAAACTGAGATTCATCAAGTTTTGTGTCAATGACTAAAAGCATTTCAAAGCTTATTTAAAAGTACATTCCTTGATATTTGCCATTCCTTTAACTTTCTATACTATTTTTCTCATAATTTATTATAATCTAAAATGCTATATATTATAATTATTTATCTTATTTTTTATCTCACCCCATACACTAGAGTATAAGCACCATAGGTTAAGGAGTTAGCTCTGCTCTGTTTGCTGTTGTAACCTGAACCAAGAAGGATGTTTGGCACACAGTAAGTATTCAATACATATTTATTGAATGAATAAACTTAAAATTGAAAGAAGACTTTCCGTCAGTAATATTAGATACCTAAAAATGGTGAACAAGTGGCTTCAAAATATTATAGCTTAGCAGTAGCCAACTTCCCAGCACTATTCATACCTGCATGATCTCATAATGAAGTTTATCATAGTGGGTAGGAGAAAACCATCTCCAAGGGGAGACTCCCTGGATTTAAATCTAGGGTCCACACTTAGCAGATTTGTGGTTTCCAAAATATTATAGAATTTCTTAAGCTTCAATTGTTAATTTGCCTTATAAAGATGATAAAAACGCTACCTAATTTGTAAACCTTTTGCAAGGATAAAATGAATGACCTATGGTGATTGCTCAGTCAAATGATGCTAACTTAAATAATAGTAATCCTCTAACCCAATATGCTATGTACAGTTATTATTATTTTACACATGAAGAATGTGAAGTGTGGTAAGATTAAGGAATTTGTTGTGGTACATATACACCATGAAATATTATGCAGCCATCAAAAAAGGTGAGTTCGCGTCCTTTGTAGGGACATGGATGAACCTGGAAACCATCATTCTCAGCAAACTGACACAAGAGCAGAAACTCAAACACTGCATGTTCTCACTCATAGGCGGGTGTTGAACAATGAGAACACGTGGACACAGGGAGGGGAGCACTACACACTGCAGTACATTGGGAAGAAATGGGGGAGGGATGGCGGGGTGGGGAAGTGGGGAGAGAGAGCATGGCGAGAAATGCCAGATATAGGTGATAGGGAGGAAGGCAGCAAATCACACTGCCATGTGTGTACCTATGCAACAATCTTGCATGTTCTTTACATGTACCCCAAAACGTAAAATGCAATTTAAAAAACAATCTTTAGAGAAGGATTAAAGGCTTACTATACTTTGTTTTACATAAAAAAAAAAAGAAAAAAGAAAAGAAAAGAAATTTGTGGTTGGGCACTGTGGCTCAAGCCTCTAATCCCAGCATTTTGGGAAGCTAAGGCAGGCAGTTCACTTGAAGTCAAGAGTTCAAAACCAGCCTGGCCAACATGGCAAAACCCTACTAAAACTACAAAAATTAGCCAGGCATGGTGGCACATTCCTATAATCCCAGCTACTCAGGAGACTGAGACATGAGAATCTCTTGAAACCATGAGGTGGAGGTTGTAGTGAGCCAAGTTCACTGCACTCCAACCTGGGTGACAGAATGAGACTCTGTCAAAAGAAAGAAAGGGAAATTTGCTAAAGATCAATTGGTCAAAGAAATGAAGAAAGAAATGAAAAGAAAAGAAAGAGAAATTTGATAAAGTTTACATGGGAAATTTTAACCTCTTATCACTCTGACCCCAAAGCCCATGTTCCTAACTTCACTAATATACAGCCATTTGGAAAATAACTAAAATCAAGAGAAAATCTCTTCTGCAACAACATGAAAATTATATTATACCAACATACTAACTGAAAGTTATATATTATTTCCAGTTTCAAACCGATGTTGTAGGTTTAAAATAATCTGAGTTTTCCAGGGCAGAGAAGTAAACATAATATGGATCCTGTAACGAGTCAACAACCAACCACATAAAGACAGTGGTCCTGTAAGATTATAATAGAGCTGAAAAATTTTTAGGATGTAGACATTTTGTGGCTGTCATGCTACCCTACCATGACACATTACTCAAGTGCTTGTGGTAATGCTGACATAAACAAAGCTACTATCCTTTCAGTGGTATACAAGTATATCACATACAATTATGTATGGTACGTAATAGTTGATAATAAACAACTCTGTTACTGGCTTAAATATTTACTATACTTTTAACCATTATTTAAAATTGTGCTCCTATGTCTTAAAAAAGTTAACTGTAAAACAGCTTCAGGCAGGGGCTATTCCAGAAGAAGGCATTGTCATCATAGGAGATAACAGCTCTTTGCCTGCTATTACCCCTGAAGACCTTCCAGTGGGACAAGATGCAGATGAGAAAGACAATGATTTGAGTGATTCTGATCTTGTATAGAACTAGGCTCATGCCGGGCGCGGTGGCTCAAGCCTGTAATCCCAGCACTTTGGGAGGCCGAGGCGGGTGGATCACGAGGTCGAGAGATCGAGACCATCCTGGTCAACATGGTGAAACCCCGTCTCTACTAAAAATACAAAAAAATTAGCTGGGCATGGTGGCACGTGCCTGTAATCCCAGCTACTCAGGAGGCTGAGGAAGGAGAATTGCCTGAACCCGGGAGGCGGAGGTTGCGGTGAGCCGAGATCGCGCCATTGCACTCCAGCCTGGGTAACAAGAGCGAAACTCCGTCTCAAAAAAAAAAAAAAAGAACTAGGCTCATGTGTGTGTTTGAGTGTTATTTTTAAAGAAAAAAATTAGAAAAGTAAAACACATACACATTTTAAAAACAGAGAAACATTTATAGAATTACATAAAGAAAGAAAATTTTTATACCACGGTGCAATGTATTTGTATTTTAAATGAGGTGTTATTCTAAAAGAGTCAAAAAGTTTAAAAGGTTTATAAACTAAAAGTACAATATTACAGTAAGCTAAGTTTATTACTGAAGAAAAAAATGTTTAATAAATTTAGTGTCGCCTAAGTGTACAATGTTTATAAAGTCTACAGTGGTGTACACTAATGTCCTAGGCCTTCACATTTACTCACCACTCATTCACTGAACTCATTTGGAGCCACTTCCAGTCCTGCAGGCTTGATTCATGGTAATTGCCATAAACCATGTACCATTTTTTAAACCTGTCATACTGTTTTTTTACTGCACCTTTTCTATATTTAGCTATGTTTAGATACATGAATACTTATCATTGTGTTATAATTGCCTACAATATTCAGTAGAGAAACTTGCTGTACCTGTTTAAAACCTAGGAGCAATAGGCTATAGGCTATAGGCTATAACCCATAACCTATTGCTAGGTAGATAGTAGGCTGTACCATCTAGTTTCTCTAAGTGCACCCTATGATGGTTGCACAATGATGAAGTCACCTAATGATGCATTTCTCAGAATGTCTCTCTGTTGCTAGGCTACATATGACTGTATATTCAAGAACATGGTTGAATCTTCTCATTGTATTTAGCCAGTGCTACAGCAAATATTTACTGAAATAAGCTCACCTCCTACTGGGATTTATAACTAGTTTTATTAAATACGAATTTCCATTGAAAAGGCATTTGCTACTTAGGGTTTCACCAGCAAACGATATCATCTCTCAGCCAGAAATTTAGATTTTAAGTGAATTTGAAAAGGACACATCAGATACAAAGTAGATATTACTATATGCCAATAATATACATTGATCATGATTTGGGTGAATTCTCTCAGTTCCTCTCTCTCTGTCACTCTGTTTCTTCTCTCTTCCTCCCTCTTCCTCTCTCTTTCTACCTGTCTTATTTTACAGTTTGTGAATGTGCACATACAGAAACTTAGGGATCTCTATGTGAATAATTGTTAAAGTAGTTTGTCTTGAGAGTTTCTTTACCACAGCAATGACTGATAAAGGATTATTGTCAAATTGTGAAAACAACACAAAAAGAGACAAAATAAGAGAGCAAGAGACAAAGTAAAATAGAAAGAACTAGTGACACTAGGTCTACTAGGGCTTAATTAACAGGGAACGATAGCAGTTCAGCACATTTATTGCATCTGTACCTCCCAGCAGCCTGGAGTAAATACACTGGGCTATTCTCTTTTCATTTTCCCAAATAGGATCAGTGGGGTGAGCTTTTTATTTATAGAAGAAAATAGTTACAGGAAACTGAAGAGGTGGTTAGAGTGCAATATATACCCTTTGCCCAAATTTTCCCTCTTTATTTTCATATATACATATATGAAAGAGAGAAAGAGAAAGGATTCCTTGCAGTTTTTCTTCCTATTTTCTGCCTACCAAAATTTTGACAATCTTTTTTCCTTGAAACATACTTTTTGTTTGAATCAGATGTTGATTAATGTTTTCTTTTGATATGTTTCCGTTTCCAGATGTGCTTTTTAGTAGGGTTTGTGTATTTTCACTGATTTATAATTTATATGCTCTATTAATCATGATAAATAATCTGTCAAAAACCATTCAAAGATAGTACTTGTCAGCAAGCAAAAATATTTTAAGTGAAAGAAATTCAAAACAATCAGTAACACTTTAACATTTATTGGTTCATGTAATACTTGGATGAAGCTGTATGAATACATATGCATACATATACATGCATCTATTCATATGCATATGCATGTACACATAAAAAAAAGCTCTGTGTGTGTGTGTTAGTTAAAAATCCTGCAACTGTAGTCTTCTGTTGTATTTTCTGGCTGATTAAAATTTATCTGTGCCTAAACTTCGAAATTATCAACATTGGTGAAATATAAACCAGCAAGAGGGTATTCAGTACCTCAACTTAAAAGAGTTGGATGACATTAGATGCCTTTGGAGTGTTTTTCTAGCAATATCTAGAAAATTCCTGTCTTTGATCCTGTGTCACAAATGGATCAATGCTGCATATAGAAAATGTGGTCTCAAAGAAATATAAAAAGCTTGAAAAAAGAAAAAATTGAGAATGATCTACTTACCACTGGTATATTCATGATAGTCTCTTTATATATAAACATAACACATATGTTTGTATCTACTTACCACTGGTATATTCATGATAGTCTCTTTATATACAAACATAACACATATTATAAAAATAATACACATGGCTGAAACATAGTTGTCACTCGATAAATTCTACTTAGGGATGAGGATTTTATAGAAGATAGGAATACAGGGAATACGAGTCAGACCTAAGATCAAATCTTAGTCCAATATTTTTTAATTAAGTAATTTTGGGCAATTTACACAATATATATAATGTGTCTTCTGAAAAATCATGCTAATAATGACAGACTCAAAGAGTTACTGTGAAAATTAAATATTATATATAAACCATTTTAGTCTCTGGATGATACAGGATCTCTTCTATCATTATCATTATCATTATCACCACCATCAATAGTTTTCAGTATTTTTACCTTATTTTTTTATTAGATAATAGAAATCAGCTAAAGATGAAGAATAACAAAAGTCAGCCATCTAACAAAAGTATTATTAGGAATCAGGATCAAGCTGTCATGCCAGAGTAAGATGTATGGTAATATTAGGAGATAGTTAAACCAAAAAGACAAAATTTAAAAAAAAACAACAACTCTATAAACATGGATGAGATTTGGAGAAAGTAAGAAGAAAGCAAAGTTGGGGCTCCATGCACTATAGGTAGAGGGCCTGCAATGTCTATAATACAGATAGAGGGCTTACATGTCTATAGTACAGATATCTATATTCAATGACCAATAATCCTCCCCTTTTGGGTTCAGGTACATACTCTCGAGTTCTCTGTGCGCTTCTAAACATCTAATTGATTTTCAGACTTGGCAATAGAAATTTATAATAAGGGCTAAGAAAATATTTTCAGAAAATTGAAGGAAATTCAGAGGATAGTCTAATGAATGAAAAAAACTTATTCATGTAATAGCATTCTATGATAGTTATATTACAATAGTAGTATCTAAACTCTAGTTTTTAGTTCTTAAGCTTGATGTTGGAAGAGAGATACTCATTTTGATAATATTTTCTGAAGTAACAGCACTTTAAAAATGTCATTCTATTTTTCTGGCTTGTACATTTCTGAAAAGAAGCCTGCAGAAATTGTTTATTCAGCTATTAAAAGTTTTTTTCTCCAGGTGTAATTAAGCTGTTTCTACATATCACTGACTTTCAGGAATTTGATTATGATACATCTTGGTATAATTAAAAAATTTTTTATATGTGCTATCTTTCTTGGGGTTTGTGGAACTTCTTAGATGTGTGAGGTTATACTTTCCATTAAATCTAAACAGTTTTCAGCCAGTATGTCTGCAAATATTTTTTTCTGTTCTCACCTTTGCTCTTCTGGAATTCAAACTATATGTACATTAGAGTGCTTAATATTGTCCCACAAATTTCTAAGACATGGTTAGTTTTGTTCAGTATTTTTTCTCTCTTTGCTTTACATAGCTTCTATTTTTTTAAACTTTTATTTTAGGTTCAGGGGTACAAGGGAAGACACAGGTAAACTCATGTTACAGAGTTTTGTTGTAAAGATTATTTCATCACCTAGGAATTAAGCCCCGTACCAATATCTTTTCTGCTCCTCTCCCTCCTCTCACACTCTACCCTCAAGTAGGTACGAGTGTCTGTAGCTCCCCTCTATGTGTCCATGTGTTCTCATCCGAGAGCTCCCACTTATAAACGAGGACATGCAGTATTTGGTTTTCTGTTCCTGCATTAGTTTGCTGGGGATAATGGTCTCCAGCTCTATCTATGTTACTGCAAAAGACATGATCTCATTCTGTTTCATGGTTGTATAGTGTTCTGAGGTGTATCTGTACCACATTTTATTTATGCAATTTGTCATTGATGGGCATTTAGTTTTATCCCATGCCTTTTTCTATTGTGAATGGTGCTGCAATGCACATTTGCATACATGTGTCTTTATGGTAGAATGATTATATTCCTCTGGGTATAAATCCAGTAATGGGATTGCTAGGTCAAATGGTAGTTGTGCTTTTCAACTCTTTGGGGAAATGCCATACTGCTTTCCACATGGTTGAACTAATTTAAACTCCCACCGACAATGTGCATTTCTTTTTCTTGGCATCAGTTATTTTTTGTCAGATGCATAGTGTACAAATATGTTCTCCCATTCTGTATGTTGTCTGTTTATTCTATTGATAGTTTCTTTTGCTGTGCAGAAGCTATTTAGTTTATTCAGATCCCATCTGTCAATTTTTGCTTTTGATGTAATTGCTTTTGGTATTTTTGTTATAAAATCTTTCCCTGTTCTTATGTACAGATGGTATGCCTAGGATGTCTTCCAGGTGTAAGGAAGGGGTCCTATATGATGTAAGGAAGGGGTCCAGATTCATTCTTTTGTATATGGCTAGCCAGTTATCCCTCCCTATTTATCAAATAGAAAGTCTTTCTCCCATTGCTTGTTTTTGTCAGCTTTGTCAAAGATCAGATGATTGTAGGTATGTAGCCTTATTTCTGGGTTCTCTAGTCTGTTCCATTGGTCTATGTGCCTGCCTTTGTACCAGCATCATGCTGTTTTAGTTAATGTAGCCCTGTAGTGTAGTTTGAAGTTGGATAACATGATGCTTCTATCTTTGTGCTTTTTGCTTAGAATTTCCTTGGCTATTTGGAATTTTTACTGGTTCCATATGAATTTTAAAATAGTTTCTTTCAGTTCTGTGAAGAATGTCATTGATAGTTTGATAGGAATAATGTTGAATCTATAAATTGCTTTGAGCAGTATGGCCATTCTGATGATATTGATTCTTCTTATCCATTAAAATGGGATTTTTTTCCATTTGTTTGTATCTTCTCAGATTTCTTGAGCAGTGTTTCGCAATTCTCATTGTAGAGATCTTTTGCCTCACTGGTTAGCTGTATTCCTAGGTATTTTATTCTTTTTGTGGCAATTGTTAAGTGGAATTGCCTTTCTGATATGGTTCTCGGCATGGCTTTTGTTGCTGAATAGAAAATGCTAGTAATTTTCGCACACTGATTTTCTATCCACAGACTTTGTTGAAGTTGTTTATCAGCTGAAGGAGCTTTTGGACTGAGACTGTGAGTCTACTAGATATTGAATCATGTCATCTGAAAATGGAGACAGTTTGACTTTCTGTCTTCCTATTTGGATGTCGTTTATTTATTTCTCTTGCCTGATTGCTCTGGCTAGGAATTCCAAAACTATGCTAAATAGTATGAGAAGGCAATAAGTGAGAAAGGGCATCTTGTCTTGTGCCAGTTTTCAAGGGGAATGCTTCCAGCTTTTGCCAATTTACTATAATATTTGCTATGAGTTTGTCATAGATATTTTATTATTTTGAGGTTTGTTCTTTCAATACCTAGTTGAGAGTTTTTAACATGGAGACGAATTGAATTTTAAAGTATTTTGTTAAGGAGGTATTCTCATCAAAGTCCATCAATAATATTGACTAAAGCTTTCCTTTTATCGTTAACATCTCTACCAGGTTTTGGTATCAGGATGCTGGCCACACAGAATGAGTTCAGAAGGAGTACTTCCTCCTTGATTTTTTGGAATTGTTTCTGCAGGAATGGTACCAGCTCTTCTTTATACATCTCTTATAATTTGGCTGTGAATCCACTAGGTCCTCGGTTTTTCTTGAATAGTGGGCTATTTATTTATTATTTCATTTTAAAGCTCAGTTTGGTCTGTTCAGGAAATCAGTTTCTTCCCGGTTCAGTCTTGGGAGGGTGTATATGTCCAGGAATCTCTTTTAGATTTTTCTAGTTTGTGTGCATAGAGGTTTTCATAGCAGTGTTTGATGGTTGTTTTCATTCTATGGGGTCAGTGGTAACATTCCCTTCATCATTTCTAATTGTGTTTATTTGGATCTTCTCTCTTTTAGTCTTTATTATTCTAGCTAGTAGTCTATCTCATTTTTTTTTTTTTTCAACAAACCAACTCCTAGAGTCATTGGTCTTTTAAATGTTTTTGTTTTTGTTTTTGTTTTTGTTTTTGTTTTTGTTTTTGTAGCTCGATTTCCTTCAGTTTAGCTATGATTTTTTTCTTGTTTTCTGCTATCTTCAGGTTAACTTGTTCTTGCTTCTCTAATTCTTTCAGTTGTGATGTTAGGTAGCTAATTTGAGACCTTTCTAACTTTTTGATGTGGCCATTGATTGCTGTAAATTTCCTCTTAACACTGCCTTAGCTGTGTCTCTAATATCCTGTTATATTGTATCTTTGCACTCATTAGTTTCCAAGAAATTCTTGATTTCTACCTTAATTTCATAATTCACCCAAAACTCATTCAAAAGCATGTCGTTTAATTTCTATGTAATTGCATGGTTTTGAGCAATTTTTTTTTGTCTTCACTTCTATTTTTATTGTATTGAGGGGTCCAAGAGTATGTTTGGTATGATTACAGTTCTTTTCCATTTGTTAAGGATTGTTTGAGTCCAGTTATGTGGTTTGTTAGAATATGTGGCATGTGGTTATGAGAAGAATGTGTATTCTGTTGTTTTTACGTGGAAAGTTTGAAAGAGGTCGATCATATCCATTTGTTCCAATGTTGAGTTAGAGTCCTGAATATCTTTGTTAATTTTCTGCCTCAATCATCTGTCTCATACTGTCAGTAGAGTCTTAACGTCTCCCACTATTATTATGTGGGAGTCTTTGTATCTTTGTAGGTCTCTAACAACTTGCTTTATGAATCTGGGTGTTTTTGTGTTGAGTGCATAAATATTACATATAGTTACACCATCTTGTTGAATTGAACAATGCTTTTTATATTTTTTTATCTTTGTTGGCTCGAAGTCTGTTTTGTCTGAAATTAGGATTGCAATCCCTTATTTTTTCTGTTTTCCATTCGGTTGGTAGATTTTTCCTCCATCCCTTTGAGTCTATGGCTGTCAGTGGGTGACATTTTGTGTGAGATGGGTCTCTTGAAAACAGCATACCACTGAGCTTTCCTTTTTCTATTCAACTGTGTCCTAATTGGGAAATTTAGCCTGCTAGCATACAAGGTTAGTGTTGATATGTGTGGATTTGATTCTGTTATTCTGTTGTTAGCTGATTATGTAGGCTTGTTTGTGTTGTTGCTCTACAGTGACACAGGTCTGTGTGTTTAAGTGTATTTTTATATTAGCTGAGTACTATTTAGTTTTCCTTTCAAGATCTCTTGTAAGGCACAGCTAGTGGTCATGAACTCCCTCAATATTTGCTTAACTGAAAAGGGTCTTTTTCTCTTCTGCTTAGGAAGCTTAGTTTGGCTAGATATGAAATTTTTGGTTGAAAATATTTTTCTTTAAGAATGTTGAACATAGGTATCCAGTCTCTTCTGGCTTGTAGGTTTTCCACTGAGATCCACTGTTAGCCTGATACGTCCTTTGTAGTTGACCTGCCTTTTCTCTCCAGCTAGCTTTAACATTCTTTCTTTAATTTCAACCTTGGAAATATGACAATTACGTGTCTTGGAATGATCTTCTTGGCAGAATCTTACAAGAATTCTCTGTATTTCCTGAATTTCACTGTTGGATTTTCTAGCAATGTTGGGGAAGTTTTCATGGACAGTATCCTGAAATACATTTTTCAACTTGTTTGCTTTCTCCCCCTCCCTTTGAGGGTTGCCACCATTTCATAGATTTGGCCTCTTTACATAAACCCATGCTTCTCAGAAGCTTTGTTCATTCCCTTTTACTCCCTTTTCTTTGTTTTTGCCTGACTGTCTTATTGCAATGAACCAGTCTTCACATTCTGAATTCTTTCCTCAGCTTGGTTTATTCTGCTATTAATAATTGTGATCACATTTTGAAATTCACGTATTGTGTTTTTCAGCTCTGTCAGATCCTTTAGGTTATTTTCTATGCCAAATATTTCATCCTTTATTTCCTGTATTGCTTTATGGTGATTCTTATTTTCCTTGGATTGCGTTTTGCCATGTTCATGAATCTTGATAATCCTCCTTCTTATTCATATTTCTGTCATTTCAGCCAATTCAGCTTGGTTCAGAACTCTTGTTTGAGAACTGGTGCAGTTATTTGAAGGACATATGCTACTCTGGCCATTTGAGTGGCCAGATTTCTTGAGTCAGTTTTTTCTCATCTCTGCATGTGGGTGTTCCTTTAACTGCAGTGTAGATAGAGTACAGTCAATAGACTTCTTTTCTGGATGTTTTCACCAGGCTGAGGTTTTGGGTAAGGTCTTTCTTTGGACTTCTTATGTCTGATGTTGGAGGGTGGTATGATAGTGAGATAGTTTTGGTTTTGAAGTTCTGGGGTGTGATACAGTGATGGCACTTAGGCTTTTGGTCTGTTGCTAGACTCTTGCTTGGCTATGTGGCTCCCCTATGTTTTATTTCAAAGTTGCAGCTGTTGCGCTGAAAGTGTGAGTTCCTCTCCCCCTTAAATGCTGGCTGTAGATTGTGGCTTGGCACTCCTGGGCTGCCCACTGCAGCTCTGGAGCAATCTCAATGTTTATGTCCCTTCCCCAACTTAGAGGCAGCAGAAGAAGAGACCTTAGCAGTTGCTGTGACCAAGGGCTTCCTGGGCTCTCCACCCTAGAAAGAAGCTGGTCAGCAGTCTCTCAGTACAATCAGCCCAGGATGGAGGGTCTGTACTGTGGGCCAAGCCAGGGGTTCCCTGTCTGGTGATAAGTAGTGGGGATGCAGGGGTGGGACCCATGGGAAACAGACTGGCCTCCTCACTTTGGGTCAAGTGAAGCTTGTTGGAGGTGTGGATAGAGTACTTAGGGTCTTTGCTCCTTTGTTATCCTGAGGGTAACAAGGACAGTACTACTGCAAGGGCAGTGGCAGAGAGGCTTTTAGTTGCTCCTGGAGGAGGAGGGAGCAACTGAAAGCCTCCCTGGAGGTCCAGGGAATTGCTGAGTTGCTTCTGGCTTGATAGATCTGGCAGGGCAATGGCTAGAGTCCTGGAAGATGTGCCTGGTGAGAAGATGTAGGAACAGGCGCCCATGTAATAGTCTGGCCACTTTTCCACAGGGCTGCTGTGTTGTGCTAGGTGCCTGCTCCAGCCCCTAATTACCTCAGATTTTCGAATACCTGAAGGTATCAACAGTAAATAATTTGAAACGGCAAAGATGACAGCCTACTCCTTCCTCTGATTACTCTGTCTTAGGGAGGTATGGACCTATTGCTGGCCCAAAAATACCCTTAAGTAGGTGGGTGAAGACCCCAGCTAGGAGTTCCCACCCAGTGAGAAGGCATGGGATCAGAGACCTGTTTAAAAAAGCAGTCTGTCCACATTTTCACAGAGCAGCTGTGCTGTGCTGTGGGACCCCTTTCATCCACAGTCAGCTTGAAGTCTCCAAAGCCCAAAGGCTTGAATAGCTAAGTTGTCCAAACAGCAAAGCTGGTGGCCTAACCCTCCTTCTAAGAGCTCCATCACAGGAAGGGGCAGCACTACTAGTGGCTGGCTGGAATTTCAAGCCAGTGGGTCTTATTCTGAGGTGTCATTGAAATGGGCCCTGCGGACTATCTCTGCTCAGCCCCCCTTGATTCAGCCTCTTGCCTAGGAGTATCTATAGGCGTCTAACTTCCCCGCTTTGCCAGAACTGCAGCTACTTTTGCTGGCAAGCCCCGAGAGTTTGAGTATCTAGGTCTCCCAGGTTTCTGCACATACCAGAATGACTGCTCTGACAAGACTCCACATAGTTCTGTATGTCAGACTGAAGGCCCTGGTGGAGTGGGTTCAGGAGAGGATCTCCTAACCCAAGGGTTACAAAGATCCATGGGAGAAGAGTGGGTTCCCAGGGTCCCACATTTACTCACCACCTCCCTGGATGGGGGAGGATCCCTTGGCTCCATGTCCCTCCAGGGTGGGCCACTGTTTTGCCTTGCTTTTCTGCATTCTCTGTGGGTCAAATTGTTTCCCTGAGTAGTCCCAATGCAAGTACCTGGATGTTTCTGTTGAAGTTACTGTATCTACTCACCCTTTCCATTTCTCTTCATGAGAGCCACTCACACTAGCTGTTTTGAGTTGGCCATCTTGGTCTTCTTTCCTATGTTTTTCATATATATGTAAAAATGACCTACTTTGCATTGTGGTATCTCTTAGTGTATTTTTATGCAAATATAAAATATAAAACATACATTTTTATGTGTGATATAACACATAAAAGTATTTCTTAAAAATAACTCTATGTCTGCCCTTTCAAATGACAATATAGAGTGGGTAGAGGATTGAGTTGAGTAAGCTGTGTTTAGTAAACAAAAAGATACTTACTAGGGTATCTACTTCCAAGTCTACCCTTTGGTGTATTATTTATATCTATGCCAACTAAAAATGTGGTCATAGTTTT